>NW_017731369.1:805508-812311 GCF_001890085.2 Hipposideros armiger
ATTCTTCTATTTGCATTCTTATTTACTTTCTGATTTGCCCACTAGAATCTTATCTCCTTGAAGGTAAGACATCACTGGTCTTATTCAGAGCTAAAAAGGTATACTGGCTTTGGAAGCACTTGATCAATATTTGTTGAGTAATTAAACGAGTTGATGGATGAATGAAAACTATGCAGCCTTACTATTGATCCTTACAAAAGAATGAGGGAGACCTGAGTAAATGAACATGGACAAATCTTCAAGACACATTAGACAAAGAAAAAGAAGAAGAAAAAGATTCATAGGATAACCCAACTTATTTTTTAAGTTTGATGCTATGTGTGTGTATGTGTATGTCTGTGTGTGCATACATATATATGTATACACACATACATACATACATACATACATACATACATATTCCTGGGCTGATCTGAGGAACCGTATACAGAAAGCAGTATGGAATAGAGTGTTATGCTTAATGGAAACATACATTTTTAATTTGGCTCATAGCCAACAAGTGACTCTTTCCAACCCAGGAGACATAGCCCTTTTGGTCACAGCAAAATGCAGATCATGGTGGAGAACCTAGAGACAGCTTTAACTTCTTCATTTAGCAAGGTTAGCACAGTGCTGGGATATAGTAGACACTCAATATTTATTCGTTTGATGAGCAAAATAAGATAATCTTGGGTTAAATAAGTGGTGAAGCACCATAGGCATCACATTGGAAAGAAGCACTAACTTTGAGAAATCATATCAGGCCTGTATGTGATGTGAAGTTTGGATATTTACACATGCAAAGAACAGATGTTTTTACAAACAGTAATAAAGGCATCATCACAGGTCAGTGGGAAGCAAGCTCTGAGATGGAGATGTATGTGCAGAAGCATTATTAGGGAAAGCTCTGAGGATCAACACATGCACAGCAGTGAAGGAAGCAGGACCAGGCAGCAGAAGCTGGGCTGAGATGCAGCAGTCAGTGAGGTTTCACCCAACCCCTCAGGGATCTGGGATTGCTCTTTAGGGTTGTCCTGAATTGGGACACGTGTGCAGCCCTTTATACACCTGCATCTACAAGTCACTGAGTGTGAGCTGCCTTTAGGAAGGAGTCATGACCTTGGACAAGACAACTCTCATGACCTTAGAGCAATTCCCGAAGAGACGATGCTCCCAGCAAGTGGATGAATGACTGCCTGCCTGTGTGCTCCAGCCCCGAGGTGGGTCTGATGGTACACCACTGCGTTATCAATCCCACTAATCCCAATGCAGAATATATATAAAATTATTCTAAGGATATGGGTGTTATAATAGATGGAAATTATTTTAGCTAGCTCTCAGTGCATGGGTTTAATGACTGAACTACACGNCTACATATCCACGTGGTGCTTCTCAGTATTTCACCTTCGGAGGAAACACAGGCCCAAATCATTCATTTCCAGAGCCACAGATGGTACAGATAAATCTCCAATCAATATGTGCACTGATAAGTTCTTATCAGTGGGAATGGATCCTAGGAAGTGTTCTCTAGTTGATGCTATCGCACTAAGTAAGCCACTAATAACTCTGCCTTGTGTGTCATTCTGCATCCTAGAAGCTCAATCCCACACTTTAAGACCCACACTGGGCCTGAGTGCAGCAAATTTCACATATGCCAGTGTTAAAGGAGAGTGGGAGATAAATATGTCTGGTTTCGGACTCCCTTTTCTGGACCCGTTATATATTATGAACCTTTGTCTGAGAAAGTTTGGAGAGAGTAGCAATTGAGATGAGGTTTTCACCTGGAAAATGAAGATCTCTATGCCTCTCATCACGGAGGGGCTGAACCACCCAGCAGTTTGCTGATTCAGGAACCACCACCATGTTGATGAGCCAGCAGCTCTCACCAAATTACATCCTCCATGTTTTTCTCTTAAAACAAAATTAAGTCACTTCAATGTAAGGAGAGTCCACTCTCAAGCCTTGGGTTTTCAAAGGAGTAAATGACATGGGCTAATGTCATATAATAGATGGAAATGCCACTCTGGCATATGTATGCCACCTTTCCCATGCAGTGACCAAAGATCTCCTGGGGCTAAGCTCATTCTCTTTTACTTTAAAAGACTATGAGTGCCCCCACATGTATAGCTAAAACACAGAGTATGACTTATGGNGATGGGTGCTTCTGGCTCCTGACTTATTAAATTGCCTCTGATGCTTCCCTGATATCTCGCAGCTTCCTAGGTGTTTGTAAGCTTCCAAATCACCTCATCGCTAATCTCCATTTTGCTTCTCTGACTCTGAATTGTTTAATCCTTTTTTAAAGTCTCTTATCTGACTCAGCAATCTTTAAAATATTTTAAAGATGTTTTCCTTCCTACTGGAGAGTAGCCATTGAGTATGACCACAGGACCATGTGTTAATTAGGCATCTAATCTGCCATTTCCCAGGGGGCCCTGATAATAGTTTTGCAGAAAAACTAAGTTTGAGATATCTCTGCCAGAAGGCTTGGGTTGGCTTCTTTCTTTGGCCTTTCCCTGGAAATGTATTCTCTTGAGTCTTCTATCTCAACATTTATGATGTACCTGATACAAACCCTGTCCAAGTAAAATTTAAAAATAAGACTGTTTGCTAAAAATTAGGGGGAAAAGAAGAACACAGGTTATTAGATATTTTTCTCTTCTTATTTTTTCATTTATATTTCCTCTACCTAAAGTTGAAATTTCTTCATATTCTTGGATCCCACCCTACTATCACCACAGATGTGCCTATGTTCAAATTTCATCCGTTTCCTGACTAAGCCAGATGTTTCCTGGCCATAACTATGACACTCGCCCAATATCTTTTGGTGCGTCCTTTGGCCAGGACGAAAGCTATTTCCAGTCACCATTTCTCACACGGAATGAGTACCTTCCAACGTGGCCTTCCTCAACCTTCCTTTCCTTTCTCACCATGGCTGCCAAGAGGAGCTCTGAGAAGCCTCCACCCATTCCAAAGCATCATCCATGAAACATCCTCATCAATGGTCTTCTACTCTTTCATTTCTCTTCCTCCCTATGTGGAATATCATTGGCTGCGGTAACATCAATAATTGATTTTTTTCCCAAACTTATTGATGTGGAGCATTAGTAAAGCATCCTGTAGGACATCTCTCATCTACCTTGAAATACATCACTTGTGGGGTTCATATGATGTCACAGACTACATTTGCTTTCCACAAGGCATTAATATATCCTACTTGGCAATCCATTTAAAATATGCAATTAAATCATTAAAGGTGGTCTTGCTTATTCTATACAATGGGGAAGAGAGAGAAGCAAAATAGGTANAAAAAAAAGATGAAAATGCCTCTCCTGTTTCTAGGTGGAAGATACATACAAGATAGAGATAGTTGGCTAGCTAGATGGATGGAGGATGGATGGATAAATGGCTAGACAGTAAGATGGATGGATGGATGAGTGGGTAGGTTGGTGGATGGATGGATGAGTGGGTAGGTTGGTGGATGGATAGATCAATGGATAGATGGATGGGTGGATGGATAGATGATAGATAGATAGATAGATAGATAGATAGATAGATAGATAGATAGATAGATGAGTTAGTATGAGATTCTGAAAAGCATCATAGAGAAAAATAAGGCAGAGGAAAGAATGGAGTAGTGGGGGCAGGGGCAGGGGTGAAATTTAGTGTTTTACAAGTGATCATGCAAGACCTCACTCAAAAAAGTAGCTTCTGAGCAAAGCCGTGAAGGAAGTGATGAAGCCATGTATATACTTGGGGAAAGATGGCAGCCAAGAGAACAATGATAATAGCTAGCATTTATTGAACGCTAACCATGGAACAGAAACCCTGCTAGGTGTTTTATGAACTATTATTTAATCCTCCAACAGGTAATATTATCTCCCTTTGAGAAAACTGAGACCTAGAGAGATTAAGGGATTTTTTTCCTCCCAAGGTCACTCAGTAAGCAAGTACAGGAGCCAGGATTCAAACCCAGTGAGAAAGCCTTCTTCAGAGGAAGGAAAGGGAAGGGGGAACTGGACTAGATTTGATCATCGAAATATGTCCCATCACTGGCTCCTTGAAGCTGGTTGTGCCCGGGCATGTCTAGACACTACACCTAGTATTCGAGGAGCAGAAATGTTGACACATTCAGCCTGATTCCCAAGCCTGAGTGGTTAACCACTGGACTACACGGCCTCCCAAAGAGCCCAGACTGGGTGGGTGCCAACTAGTTGTTCTGGCTAAGATTTTAATGCCCAGACAGGCAGGTTGGGTCAAAGTAAATCCTTTACAGAGTGCTGCCTTACCCTGGTTTCCTGTGTCCGATTTCACAAAGCAACCAACCAACCAACAAACAAAAAAGGGTGAGGGGAAAACCCAGGAGCTTGATGAGGAGAAGCAGCAGAACAAGGCAGACTGGTGAGAGACAGCATGACGGCTCTTGTTCTGAGGGAGGCCTGCTGTTGGCTCTGTGCCCTCAGGCCCATTGTGTCCCATCCAGCCCCTGACAGAATTATTGGCCTCTTTGGCACCGGTCCCCCCAAGCATCCTCCCAGCCCCGAGGCCACCTTACCCACAGGATGCAGCCTCACTGAAGAGGGACAGATGGGTCTGACTGTGGATGATTTGGATGTCACCCAATGCCTCACGCTTAGCTTTTCCCACACAAACCAAGCTGATGGTACATCAGAAGACCCTTTAAGTTTTCAGCAGACTGTGAATGGAGGGATCATGAAAAAGAGGTTCAGAACTGCTGCTGCTTCACCCAAGTTAGCTCTCACTATGGTCTTATTTCTCCGACGAGTCTTAAAGTATTGTTTCCACTTTATGGAAGAGAAGTGAAGGCTAAGAGAAGATAACAAACATGTTAAGGCTATTCCCCCTTGTGTTCATTCCATCAATGTCTGTATTATAGTATTTACTGAGCTATGTGCAAGGCTCTCTACGAGGAATATTCAGTTCAACAAATATTTACAGCGTACCAAACTTAGTCCTGGAATCATGAGGATTTAGACTAGAAAGAGAGGCCCTGTTCTCAAGGAGCCCATGATTACAAGGGAGTTCTTGGTCCTGGCTGAATTTTACTTTCACCTGTGACACCCTCCATCCCCTACAAAACGCAGGTCCAGCTCTCAGAGATGCTGACCCAGAAACACACCGGTTTCTAAGAATGCACTGAAACCTCTGCTCACTTGATCCTTTCCCTGAGTTCAGAGTTGAAAATACTCCTGTCTCAACTCTCTCTCCTTTTCGATTCTGATGNGAGAGAGAGAGAGAGGAGATCCATATGAACAGAAAGCACTTAGAAGCATCTCACAGTTTGCTAGACCAATGTTCTAGGGCTTAGGAGAGTTGATGGGTTGTAGGTAGCAATGATAAGTCCTCAATGAGTGCAAGGCTCACCTTGGTCCATCCTGAATCATCGGGGGAAGGCAGATTAGGATGTCAAAGATGGAAAGTGCAGGGAGAGAAATATTTTAAGTGGATACAAGTCACTATGTAAGATTCCTTACCTCAATTATCAAAATGTATTCTCATAACAGATTTATTATGTAATGTTATTAGGCCGATTAGGGCCAGGGCTACCATGAGTAAGTGAGGCTCTAGCTTCGGGAGCAAAATTTAAAGGGGCACCCTATATTTGTACAACTCAGACTCGCCTGCCTCACCCTAATCCTGGTCCTGTCAGACTCCATCCTTATTTAAAATTCTGATTTTTTTTTTCATTTTGGATTTTTTGCATTAATTTAGAATTTTATTACATACTGCATTAAAATTTTTTTTTCCGAAACCTTGATTACAGAGTTATTTGCTGCACTCTTAAATTTTGCACTTGAAGCAAATGCCTCACACACCTCACCCTAATCCTGGCCCTGAGGCCCATTTTGCAAATTAGGAAAGAAGGCTCGGATAACATTTGTACTTTGCCCAAAGCCACATGTGTAGTAGAAGTAAAAGATTTCAAACTCAGAAAAGCCTGACTGAAGCCCCACTCTTTCTAACCCATCTTTTGTGGGCAGGTGGGACTACCAGGCAACATGATGGAATTCCAAGCAGAGATACACTTAAATGACAATGTTAGTAATGGAATTGGGGGAAACCAGGAGATAGATTGCTAAACCCTTTTCAATGGTCATAAGTTAACAAAGAGCTCATGTTAAAATAGGATTTGAAATAAGACCCTATGTATTGGATAGACAGCTGAGGAACCTACTGAGTGAAATGAGAATTTCTGAATACCAAGTGAACATTGACATCTTCAGAGAAGCTGTTTTTCTAGAACTCATAAAAGTAGGGAAGGAAAACATTATATTTAGGACCGAAACATAGTATGAATGAGAACTCCCAGAGACAACATCTAATAAATGATGTGTTACCGTGATTCATGAGAATTAGGCATGTGGTTAAAATAAATTCAAAGACCAATGATCCTGCAGATGACATTATTTATTTTATGGAGTATGACCATACCCTGCTTTAGTGGGAAAGAGAGTTATATTAAGGGGCTAGACTTTACTACCTGCAAATGCAATGCTCAAAACAGCTTTAGGTCGTCAAATATCTATTGTGCTAAACTTTTTTTTTCTTTTTTTTTTTTTAAGTTCTATCTCCTCCTTGGACATAAACTCAATGAGGGCAGATGTTAACTTTGCCTCCTCTTCTATCTTTCACATGTAGTAAATGCTTAATAAATATTTTTGAATGAGTAATGAATTTTAAAAATGTATTTTTCAGAGATAGGAAATCCCATGAGATGTTTCTGTCAGAGACTAGGCTATATTTTAGACCCAGCCCCCTCAATAAACACATTTACACTGTCTGAGCTCAAGCACGCTGGCTTT
>NW_017731369.1:813253-817939 GCF_001890085.2 Hipposideros armiger
GGTGAAAATGACTCTGGGTTTTCTTCATGCACATAGTCAAATTTTGTTAAATGTCAAAAGTTTCTTTTCTACCCAAATCAATACACTGGCAAGAAAGTGCCACAAGCCTGCCAGTCTTTAGGAGGCCTTGCTCAGACTGGCAAAAGAACTCAATTGAAGAAACCACTTATTTGATGAAATTGGAGGGTCCCCCCAATTCATTAATCAATTTCCAAATTGCAGGAAAAAATATTACTTTTTAAATGCCTCTAATTGTTATTCATTATTCTAGGCCTGGGACGCTTCACCAGAGCAGTTTATTGATGAGGCAGCCTTCAAAGCACATTATTCAGGCATAGGGGAATGAAATGCTCCGAACCACATGAAAATAATGGATTGGAAGACAGGGCACCTGACTTGATGTTGTTTGCTTGGGGCTAATTCAAAAAGTAGAAAAAAAAATTTTTTTTTGACTTGCATGTTTTTCTTTCTCGAGCTTCTTTGTCTCTTTCTTTTTCTTTTATATTTTAAGTAAAAAAGGAGAAGAAAATGATGGAAGCAAATGAAAGCAGGCTATTGGAAAGAACATGGACACCACGTCTGGTTTTTCCCCTAAAAGCCAGCTCAGGAAGCCACTCCATGTCATGGTAGACTCGAAACAGGAACCTCAGGCCTGATAACTACAACAGGATTTCTCAGAACCTAGGCGGCGAGGCAAGGAAAGTACCAGGCCTCCCTGGGAAGTACTCACACAGGTCCACCTGGACCATTCAGGAAACACCTGGACGTATCCCCAGGCCTGAAAGGAAAATTTATGGTTGTTTTTCCAGGAGAGCATTTGAGACATGAACTATGTCTTTGATAAGCCAATGCCAAACAATTCTTTGTGCAGAGACCACAAGGCCGAAGGATTGTTTGTATGATGTACACAGAACAAGCAGTTAGCTTTGCGCTTTACCTACAGCTTCAACAGTTGGCCCTTCATTCACTCATTTGTTCATTCGTTCGTTCGTTCGTTCGTTCGTTCATTTGTTTATATATTCATTCACGCTTTTATGGCCCATCTTAAACCGAACGATAGAAGACCTTCCACAATGTTCTTCATCTAGAGCCCGATTTCTTTGCCCCTGTTGACATTAAAACTCATCCAGAGTCATCCATCCTCATGCTCTCCTTTTCCTCAACTTCTATTCCTTCCATGTGCCACCAAAACGGCCATGATTAAGGTCACCATCTCGGCAAGGCTGGGGGTCAGTTATCTGAATTCATTCTAGTCAATGGTTCAGCTTCATTCAACATAGTTGAATGCTCACTTCCAAGAACACTCCAGCTTTCAAATGCTATCTACATCCTGATGCTTTTCTCACTTAGATCCAACTCTGTCTTCTCCTTTGAGTTCCAGATGTCAACCTAACTTCTCCCCTGACATCTTCACTTAGATATCTACTAGGAATTTCTAACATAATGTGTCCAGAAGAGAACTCTTAATTCCCCCTGACTCCAAACCATTCCTCAGCCAACTTCTTCCATCTGTATCAATGGTACCTCCATCTACCCTGTTGCCAGACCCACCCCAAATCTTAGAAGTCTCTCTTAGTTCCCATTTCTCTGTTCACTGTGCCACTATGATGGTTCTATGTCCAGAATATTTCTGGAATTTGATTTATTTCAACACCCTCCNCCGGGTGAAGATTTCCGGGAGAAGCAATTCCCCAGGGTTTGGAGACATCCCCTCTACTCTGGGCTAATGAGGAGTCTGGAGCATGCTGAGGTCTAAAGCACGATGCACGATAACACAGTCCAAATCACAAGTCAGTGATGTCCCAACCCGAATTGTCTGTTAGGAGCGCCTGAGTCAGCATTTTCAATCAGGAGTGAGTGTTGTGAACAGGAACAAGGGTGGGATAAAGAGAATTCACGGTGGAGCAGGTCACTTGACAATAAGCGAGTCTAGTGCCAGGTCTTTCCTGCTGACATGGAATTCTGCAGGCCACAAAAGGCCTCTGGATGGGAACGTGTGGCTGCTGCGTGACCCACACGTTCTGGAATCACCGGAGGGCTTCATTCTCCCCAGTGACTCTGGATGTGCTGAGTGAAAACCATCCAGCCCCGAACCCGAAAGTTGTGGACCCAAAAGGATGAACATCACCTGTTGGAAATGCAAGTTCCCGGGTCCCACCCCAGACCTACCCAATCAGAAAACAGGAAGACAGAGAGGGGCAGCTGTTTGAACAGCTCCTCAGGGGGTGCTGACCCATGCTTAAGTTAGGTTTACAGTGACGGGAGACTAATATGGAGGGTCCTGCCATGCTCTGGGTGGGAGATAATGAGCACATAAGCAATGGAGGTCGCAGGGAAAACAAGATACAGAGGCAAAAGTAAGTTATAGTTTTAGAAGTTAGAATTTCTTGGAGTTGATGATTGGTCTGGTACAGAAAGTAGACGTGTGGGACGACACTGGGCTGGCTACGGATTCTAGCTTGGGTATGTGGTTGGAGGGGTTCGGTATAGCCTGCCCCAGAGGTATCCCGGGATGCAGGACTTTTAAGTGTTAAAACCAAGAATATCCTGGGCAAACCTTGGGAGTTAGCACCCCAGCAGGACAGCTTTGGAAATGGATGACGATAATGATTGCTAAAGACTGAACTCCCCACCAACCCCAATTCATCCGTTAAAGCCCTAATCCTGGATTTGACTCTATCTGGAGACAGGGTGTTTAGGAGGGCGTTAAGGTTAAGTGAGGGCATCCAGTTTGGGCCCTAATGCTATAGGACTGTGGCCTTATAAGCAGAGGGAGGGAGAGAGACCTCTTCCGTGTGAGGACACAGCAAGCAGGAGCCAGTCGGTGTGCCAGGAAGAGACACCTCACCAGAATCCAACCCATTTCGTGGACTTCCAGACTCCGGAAGTAAGAAAATAAATGTCTGCTGTTTCAGCCACCCAACCTGTGGTATTTTGTTAGGACTGCCTGAGCTGACTTGAGATGGTGATAGTTTTCTTTACTGAGCATTTATTACGTGCTGAACACTGTGAAGTACTCTACATGAATCATCTCATATAATCCTTATAACACTCTCTAAAACAGGCATGATAATTATCCCCAATTTATAAATTAGTGGACTGAGGCTTAGCCACTCACCAAAATTACACGGCTAGTGAGCAGCAGGGCTAGGGCACTGGTTCTGTTGACTGTATACTGGAATTGCTTGGGAGCTTTAAAAAATACTGGTGCTTGGGTCCTACTACTACTACTACTACTACTACTAATAATAATAATAATAATAATGATAACAATAATAATTGATGTGGGGTACCGGTTGCACATTGGGATATTTAAAACAAGCCAAGTTAAGATCCACTGTATTAGAATCAGCTAGGACATATGTAAAGAAACAGATATCCAGCCTCGCCCTATACTAATTACATCAACAATCCAGGTGCTAGTCACATCCAACCAGTTGTAAACACCCAGGCTAGAGCTGGATCCCAGGTCCACCTGTTCCCACATGCCATACAAGGGACTTTTTTAGATTTGTTCATTTTAAAGGCTTGGAGAATATCCAACAGGAGTTGCTGAGGGCATATATCCAAATATCCAGAGCAATACAATAGGTCAAGGATGGGACTAAAATAAAGACCTACAATGTTCAATGTGTGCATGAAAACTGAAATCGCGATTTTAAAAGATGGAACCTAAGTAATGAACACAGGAGTGGAGAATACTAAAGAACACGACTCACTTTTGGGTGTTGAAATACTTGGCTTCTCTATGATAAAAGTCTTCAGAAGACTATTTGGATATTACCTGAACTAGGACCTTGACCAAGGCATGGAGATCAATCGTGCGGTCTTCCTTGGCACCGACAGCCCAGTAGGGCCAGGGACTACATCAAAGCTCTGTCCATTGATGAACAAGGGATTAGCCCAGATGTTGGACATGCTGCCTGGCACTTGCTATTATCCATAACACACTTGAGAGAGAGGTCGGGTGGACCTTGTGGCTTCACATCATTGATTCACAAGAGTCAAGCCAATTAAGAAGCATGATACGTAGATGACATCAGAGAGAAAACCTCTAGGCTAAAGTAAAAGGGAAAAAATATGTCTTCTGTTTTTGTTATAAGTGAGCCTACTGAAAACAAATATATCTCTGTGTCATTAGAATAACACGTGAAAAGCAGAAGAATTAGACATTTTTTATGACTTCATTTCATTTTATTTTTCTCTCTATTATTCTAGAATCTAGGTTGAGAATTGTTTTGAGTGGTAAAATATCGTGTCCATTTTTATATCGTTAAGGCCCATTCAGTTTTTGGAGCATTGTAAACACTTGATAAATATTTGTTGGATGAATTATCCTTCTAAGTTAAAGTATCATAGGATTTATGTGCTGATGAAATGACTCAAATTGGTCATAATTAATCAAGAAAGTTTTTCAGAGGTGATGTTTTGGCCTAGTTTTGGAAAGGATCTGGGGTGACAAATCCAACCACATCTCAATACTTCCCGATGTATGTAACCTTGCGGGAGGGAGCAAGTTGCTTGCTCATTCGTTTGCAGCCATGGGATGTAAAAATAGCCAAGAAAGATGGACCGCAAAAAGAAGTTGCTTGTTGATGGTGGAAAAAGTGAGGAAGGGGAGGAAGAAAACTTTAAGACAAAGTTCATTTTATTTCTTATGCCAAGAATCATAGATCCGAAAATGTG
>NW_017731369.1:820114-823490 GCF_001890085.2 Hipposideros armiger
CAGGTTCCTTAATTGGACCTACTGTGTTCCTGCCTTTGCTCACCTCTGACATTGAACTCCTATCAGTCTTTCTGCTCTCATTGCAATCTCTCTTTCTGTCCTCACTGCTGCCCCTTGAGTTCCCAAATTTCATTTCTTCCTAAAGGACTTTTGGCTGCTTCGTTTCTTTCAGGAAAGTTGGTTCTCTAAGTTGGTACATCATAAATTTTAACTGTACATTAGAATCAAATGAATTAAATATAAAATGCCTGGGACTCTACCTGGACCAATTAAATCAGAATCTCTGAGGGAGCGAACTAAGAATATGTATCTTCAAGCTCCGCACACAATAGAATTAGTATGCAGCAAAAGTAAGAACATTTTACCCTAAATCTACACAAGAATGTTCTCTTCTTGTCATTCAAGTCTCAGCACTGTCATCTCTCCAGAGATGGTGTCTTTGGCCACCTCAGCTAAGGGTTCCTCCATGCTCTGCCACCCCATTGGCTTGTAATCCATTACTCTGTGTGTCCTTATAGGACATATTATTACCTGAGATTATCTTACTCAATTCCTTGTTTACCAACTATCTTTCCTGACTAGAACTGCAGATGGCGATGACAGGGTCTACATTCTGTTTACCACTGTATTTCTAATGCTTACTGCTTTGTCCATTGGCCAGAACTCTATCACATGACCCACTGAATTGCTAGGGAGGCTGGGAAATGTAGGCTAGCTGGGACTCGGGAAAAAGGGACCTCAGTGGAGAACATAAGTCATCTAGCATCCTCACTGCACAGCATGAGAAGGATATGTTTTTTTCAAGCATCCAAGGAAAGGGTTTATAATCCTGATGGGCCCAGAGGAAGTGACATTTGTAGAGAGACCTGAGGACCAAGTAAGATTTAGGTAGGTGAGGAGGAGGGAAGGACAAGTAAATTTATCGTAGTTGGCAGCATTTGAGGATTTGGATATAACAGCGTAGTGTATTCCAGAAAGTGGAAATAACTCCAGTGTGACAGAGGGAATTCTGGGAGAATGGAGGTTGGGGAGTGTTACTGAGAGATGAGGCTGGAGAGAAAGAAGTAAGGGCACAGATCACAAAGGGCTTTTTATCTCACGAGAAAAACTGCACTTTCTCTTGAGATCATTTAGGAGAGGGGGGTTGATGCTTGGTTTGATTTGCATATTATAAAATTCATTTGGCTAAAGTGTGGATGCAGCAGGTGGGGGGCGGGGGGTGATAGGTGGGCAAGATTTGAAGCCCTGGAGACCAGTTACAAATTATAATAATCCAAGAGAGAGATACGTGATATTATTTTTACATACCACAAAAGAGAGAATCATAGCCGCCCGTGCACATCTGTTTGACAGATTATTGTGTGTCATTAATTTTTGAAAATTGGATTAGCTGTGTGATGATTTCTTAGAGTGCCAGGCAAGGGGTCTATGGCCCCAAATGGAGCTTGGGGCACATGTTGTCCTGCTCTGCAAAGCCTTCTATTTAGCCTAGCATTGTGTAAGGTGATAAATGAGAAAAGCCCAAATCCAAACTAGCTTAAGCAAAGAGGGAAATTTATTATTTCATATAACCAAACTCTGGGACAGACAAGGGGGAATGGCTTCAGAACTCTCTTTCCTCTGCCCTTGGCTTTGCAGATGGGCCTTCTGCTTATGATGCCTCTTGCCTCATTTCTTGTCACCACCCCTATCTCTGCTCTTTGATTCCAGCTGTCCATATTGCCAGGGAGTTCCAAGGGCACCATGTCTTCTTTCCTCTGGACATGTAGGACCTGGAGCCTCCAGGGTTTTCCCTCTTCTCTGCCTGGTTCATACCCATTAGAACTTCCTGCTCTGGACAAGTATCACCTGCTCCAAGACACACTCCTGCTCCCGCTCTGATTGGATCGGTGCCTTCCTCAGCGTTTCCCATCACCTGGTGCAGCCCTGTCATATTTTATTAAAATGTTTGACATGTTTACCTACTTTTCCCATTAGTCTGTGACCTCCCTTGATCTTTTGACAGCTATTTATACCCAGCACTAGAGACGGGGTTAGCAAACACTGGGTACTTACGAAGTACCTCTGGATTTCTGCTCGAGATAACACTATGACTGGCTTGAGAGGAAATAGTGAACCGGGCAACATGGTCACCATATTTACAATGAATAATAATAGCGCCAGTGGTTAGATGATAGTATATATACTTCATGTTAAATGTATGTCAGGAACTGCACTAGGGTTCAGACTTCTGTCATCAACCCTATCAGAAGGGTATGATTATTTACCCATTTTAGACACAAGGTCAGGGAGTTTAAGCCACTGATTCATGAGCACACAGAGGAAGATGATGGAACTAGAATTCAGACCTAAGTACATTGGTCAACCAGAGTCCAGAGGGATAGTTCACTTCTCACCTGACTTGACTGCACCCCCACCCCCCAAGTTTACTTCCTTCCACAATCCCTGTCACGAACATGCTGCAGCTTCATCCATCTTCTCTCTGTCCCTTGAACGGCCAAGGTCAGAGCCTTCTCAGAGCTTTCACTGCCTAATGCTCTCCCCAGAAGCTTGCCTGCACAAGATGCTTCTCACCCCGGGGGCTCAGTTCAAAGTCAGCTCTTCCAGGAAGCCTGTGGGCTCCACATGAAATAGGCCACTCCCACTGTCACTGTCATCCCATCCACATGCTTTCTTTCTGAACACCCGCAGTCACCTGTCCTCAGGCGCACGCTCTCTCCTAATAGAATGCCCATCGTATTAGGGCAGGGAAATTACATCTTTTCAGAGGGAAAATTATAAGCTGATCTTAAATATGCCCAATTATAGTTTTATAGCTAATAAGGCTATTAAAGCTGTTTGTTTAAAATGGATATACTTTTAGAATTTCAGTAATTAATGTTTGGGTGTTTTGTTAAAACAACAACAACAACAACAATAAAAACCAGTCTCCTTTTTCGCAAACTTGCTTCATGGAAGAAAGAGACATATGCAGCCGCCACTGAGCTTTTCTTACATTCTGAAGCCCACTGCCTTTTAACTTGACCTTCTGCTAAAAAAATAGGGCAGGATAAGAAACTGAGGTTTATTCATTCTCCTTATCTTGAATGAGAATGTGACTAAGAGGAAAGAGGAATCTAATGGGTAATGATGGACAGAAAAATAAAATGGCAACTTGTATGCCGTATCATCATGATCATTTTGTTAGAGGCCCACTTTAATGAGAAGTTGTAGCAAAATGAATACAAGCCCACCTTTTTGGTTTGCATTCAGAATTCCAGGTTGTTCCTAATACTGCACAGTTGAACACTGTATGCCAAAGTGAGTTGTTTGGTGACAATTTGTGACAGGAAAAAAAAAAGGTAATTTGAATGTCTAATTGATTGTTTTCAAAATG
>NW_017731369.1:823935-832662 GCF_001890085.2 Hipposideros armiger
CTCAAGCCAGCTCTTAACCAATGTACCACTCGGCCGGCCCCATGGAAATCCTTTTTAAATCAGCAAATAATACATGAAATCAATGCTATTATTTGGAGAATGAGAGAGAGAGAGAGAGAGAGAATGAATGTGCAGGGACTTCATCCAGCTTCTCTCACCGCTCTTTCTCTGGTACCTTGTCCCGTCATTCAGAAAGCAGGCAATACATCCTACCTATCTAATGAATAAACAAGTGCTAGTTGCCTTTGGAAGAATGATCAGCTCTCCCCCTGAATTCAGGCTTGGAGATTGGGCAGACCCGACCCAGTGATCATTCTCATCTTAGGTGGGCAGGGGCCTTGGAGACTAGCCAACCCCCAGTAATTCGGCTGAGAAGTCTGGTGGAGCTGACAGTTTTCAGCGTGCAGAGGCAAGATGAGTGTCAGTCAGTTAGCTCTGCGTATCTTTTTTACTATCCATTGTATGGTAGTTTAGCACAAACTTGGCGGTAGTGCATCCGAGGAGCTGCGGCTAAACAGGCCTGGCTTCATGCACAGGGCCTGGGAGGGGGCTGGGAAGGCCTCTCTTTCCCTCTCTCTCCTTTTCTTTGCCTTCTCCAAGTTTCTGAGCAATCTAAACAGAACAAATTCTAACGTGCCAGTTTTCACCGCCGGGCAAACAAAAGCAGCATTGGAGCCCGGTGATGTGGTCATGCCACCCCACTCCCCCTCGGCCGGGGTCTGTGCTGGGGCTGCCTTCATCAATGGCCTCCTTGTTGCCCATCTCAGCCCCCGTGGGGTGACCAGGGGACTCTCTCAGCTCAATGGGCTTCCTCTCTGTCATTGTCTTCTCATATCATTTTATAGTCTGGAGGATATAGACTGCATTACAATTAGTCATCACGTCCAGCAGTCCCTGAAACTTATTTGCCACATAGAGGTTATTGGCCTTTGTGACAGGGACAAAGAGAGGCTTGTTGGAAGCTGGACACAAAAGGCAAACACAATGTATGGATTTTTGAATAATACGAAAGCGGGGGAATAATAGCAGCTACACAAATGGCCGTGCTATGGAGCAGATAGAGGGCCCTTCCCCGACTCCTGCCAGTTTTTCCATGAATGTGTCTGACCTGGTTCTGCAAGATTTTTCTAGCAGGAAGGAGAACAACCTCAACTAGGTGGGTAGCCTAACATAGTCCGACTGGCTCACTTCAGCTGAGGGGAATTTGTGTGTGAGAAATGTGCGTGTGTGTTTATGGAGCTCATCTTATAAAGTTCTGTGTGAAACTGTAAAATGATTTCTGAGATTTGAGAATAAAGAGCATGTTCAGAGGAATATGTGTTCCAGTGTGTGAGTGTGTGAGTGAGTGTGTGTATGTGTGAGTGAGTGTGTACCTGAGTGAGTGCAGACATGAGTATCTGTATGTGCCCGTGTGTGTGAGGCTGTGTGTGTACTGTGAATATACATGACAGTGTGCATATGTGTTTGTATATGTCACCATGAGTGTGTGAACATGTGTGTGTGTGTGAATGTGTGAGGGCACATGGGGGTGTAAAAGTGTACATGTATGAGTATATATTATGAGTATGTGTGTATATCTATGAGTCTTATATATGACAGTGTGTGTGTGTGTTTGCAGGTGAGGGTATGTACGTTTGAATTTTTGTATGTGTGGGAGTATATGAATGTTTGTGAGCGTGTAAGGATATTCTCTGAGACTACTGTACAGGTGCGTGTGAATATATGTGTGACTATGTGAGAATATGTGGGAGTGTGTAGGTGTGTGATAGTATGTGAGTGTGTTTGAGAGTGTATGTGTGTGATTGTATGCAGGACTGAGGGTGTGTGTATGGGGGGTATGTAGAACTGAGGGGTGTGTGCATGTGTGTGTGTGTGTGTGTGTGTGTGAGGGTACATGTGTGTGTGAATGTGTGTGAGAGCGTATGGGAGCACATGAGAATGGTGGGGGGGACTATACTGTGTATGTGAGCGTGTGCTGTGTGTGTGATCATGTGTGAATGTGTGTGCACACACATTGCCTGAGAGGTCACTGTCATCCTGTCATGAGCTGGTTAAACCCTCCTAGAGGAGACACCAACTCAAAGACGCCAGGTCTCCTCTCCACCATGACAGCCTAACCACCCGCATTGCGGTCTGGTCTTGAAGGACGACAGAAATCCCCGGCGGGATCACATAGAGGGTCTGCTGAGCCGTAGCAGCCCTGATGGCTGCAAGGAGCTCTGATCTCTGACAGGACCAAATTAATTCCCTTTCATAAGGGACTTCCATTTCCTACCCCAAGAGCATTTCATCAGCCTCCTCTACAGGATTTCCAGGTCCTTCCAGCTCCATATAAGTTCTTTATAAATCTTATAGGTATACTTCCTTGCTGGCAAGACTAGAATGATGAAGAATCTAGAAACTCGGAATTTCTCTGGCTACTTCCATATTTTCATTGCTATACCTATCCACCAGCCTAAATCAACAATTTTTCCTCCTCTCCTCCTGACTTCCTTCCTTCTTTCTCCGTCTTTCCTCTCTAAATGTTCAGCTCAGACACATCTGTCTGCAGACAGCTTTATGAAGCCTTCCTCCTTTGCCACCAACAAACCACCTCTGTGCCCTGAGTACTAATCCCAACAGCAAATATTTATGAAGTGCTTCCTATGTGAGTTGCTTTGCTTAAAATACATTAAGAAAACATGATGTGGTTCGAAAACACCATTGCTATGTCTTGATCGTGGGCATAAGTGCTTGGTTTTGGAGGTTACATGTGTCTGTGAGAGTAGGAACCAGGTTTTTATAAACTGTACCATTTTCATAGCGCTTACTGTATAAACCCAGAGATACTCCTCTCCCCTTCATTTCTCATTAATTTCTGACTATCCGTAATTCTTCACACTTTGGTTTACGTTTCTTAGCAGGATTGAGGGTTGTGAATGAGATGTGGACACGGAGCCATCCCCACTCAGGTACCTGCTCACTGTGTCACAGTGTGCAAGTTTGCTTACTCATCCATTTATTCACCCTTCACTCATTCAGTGACTTCACAAGTATTTTAAATATCTACTTACACACCAGGCACTGTTCTAAAGTCTGGGGACGGAGCAGCAAGTCAAAGGAAAGCCCTTTTCCTATGAAGCATTATTCTAAAGAAGAAAGATGATAGTAAACAAGAGAGTGAATAAATGCAAGATAATTCCGGAGTGCTCAGTTACCTCACCTCTCTGTGCCTTGGCTTCCTGTCTGCAAAAATGCGACTGAAGGAGCATTTGCCTCCCTGCAGCCACTGTGGAAATGACACACAGACGCTGTTAGCATGGGACCTGGCAAAGAGGAGATGTCCGAGTATGACGCCCATTGTCACTTATATAAGGTATTCCTTACACTTGTATGGCCTTGGGAGTTAAATTTGTATGGAATGAAACCCCACCTGCAACATTACTCACTTTCTAAGGCTAGTGGGTTGGTTCGTCAATTTGGATTCTTAATGCTGACTCATGGGCCTGCCATTTACCAGCTGTCTAGGATTGAAATTTCCTCTTGATTTCTGATTTTCCCAATTACACTGGGATAATAAATGAGATACAATATAGAAAGTACTGAGCTCAGGTCCAGGTCAAGAATCATTAAAATCCTCACACAGTAATGTCAAATGAGAACGGGCTTGGGGAACCCACAAACCTGGATTCAGCTCTTAGCCCTACTTTTCATCCTTGTGGTTCTCAATTGAGTTACTTTACCCATTCTGTATCAGGTGTCTCATCTTTAAAACTGGAATAGTGTTTATCTTTTAGGAAGGTGAGATATAAAAATAACATAGCTGTTAGCATGCTAACAATGATTGATCAAATGTTAATTCTCTCTTCACTTGCCAGTTAATCAGGGTAGTGAGAGTGAATGAATGATTGAACGAATGAACTAAAAAATGGAGTGGCGCACATTTTCAATTTCAGAGAGCAAAACAATTCAGCTAAATCTATCTTCCATTTTTCTTACTTCTCTCATAATTTCCACTTCTTTGCTCGTTTCAGATAGATAATTTTTTTTTAAATCACCTAGTCCCATCTTCTGTGTCAAAGGTCAACAAACTATGGCCACAGGCCCAACCCAGTCCACCACCCATTTTCATACAAATCACGAGCTAATGATGATGCTATTGTTTTGAAATGGTTGGAAAAAAGAAATCAAAAGAAGGATAGTATTTTGTGATCCGTGAATATCACATGAAATTCAGATTTCAGAGCTCACAAATAAAATTTTTTTGGAACACAGCCATGCTTATTCATTTACTTGTTGTCTGTGGCGACTTTCAAGTTACAAGGGCAGAGTTGAATAGTTGTGACAGAGACTTTGCGGCCCACAGAGCTGAAAATATTTACTATCCAGCCCTCGAAAAAAAAGTTTGCCAACCCCTGCTCTACTTTGCTAATTTGACCTTTAATTGTGTTATTTCTGCCAGTAATTCCCTTAATGAACACAAATCTATATTTCCAAGAACTCAAATGTTGAACAACAGAATTGTCCTTGTATTAACGTGATGATGTCCCATGGAGTCAGTCAAGGGTTAGCAGATAAATTTCAACTTATCTACTTCCTCTGTTAGCTCGATTTCCTTGTACATTGACTCTTCCATTTGAATTTTGTTCCTCCTTTCCCAGGACCAGTTCCCCTTAAATATTAGTTCTTGATCCATGTGTAATTGGGATAGTTGGGAGACAAGACTATACAGCATTTCCCAGAGGCCGAATGAGAATCCCAGACCATCTGTTGATGGATGCGTGTCCGGAATATAAGAGCTTCCTCTTTGGTGTGTAGAGAAAGGGCTGGGCTGAGTCTGAAATGAAGTTATCTCCCTACAGGGGAAGAGGAAGGCTGCTCATCACTCAGGGATCATAAGTCACCTGGGATCATTTGCTTCCCCATTTCCTACACCCAGATGGAAATCTCTAGTCCAGTCCTCTGGGCCATAGGTCCTTTATGGAAGGTACATTGCTGGTCAACATGGGGCTTCATGAAATAGCTGGAATCCCAGGCACAATATGTTCAGTTTTCTGGAAGAGACAGCCTGGCCTATATCACCTTCTTAAAGGAATCTATGCCTGACCTCCCCCCAAAAAAACAATGTGAAGAATCACTATACTCACAGTGGAAATGAAGAGGGAGCATGAATTGAGAGTATCTCATTCAGCTGCAGATGGTGAGTGGCTTGGGTGTCAAGAGCAATGAACACCCTCCTTATTTCTGAATCATGACAACCGAATGAGTCGCATCAAAGGAAACTGAACCAATACAGAAGTCGTTCTCAAAATAGTACTGAAAGTCGACAATAGACCAGAAATAGTCCCATGTCCTCTTGCACATTTGGTCTCATTTACTCCACATAAAGCCACCATGAAAATCATGATATTTGAATGTTATAGATGAACAAACTAAGGCTCCAACAGTGGATGTGTGTCCCATCCCTGTCGGGCAATCTTGAGCTGAATCTGATAAGAAGCCTCGGACGGTAGAGCTTATTTATCCAATGGCCCTTCAAGCACTTATAACTGCTTTATTTCCCCCTGGTTTAAAAACCAGGGGAAATTAAACCCAGAGGAATTAAGCTTCCTGCCGTTGCCCAGGCGGCAGCGGGGAGAGCCAATCAGACCCCGAACGCTCTGGTCCTGGGCCTGCATTTTAATCCCCAAACGCTACTTTTTCCCATAATAAGAGTCACCTTCCCTTTAATTAAAATTCCCTTACAAATGTAGACATTCCACTTTTACTAATAATTACTCACAGAAGATTTTTAGCAATCAGCACTACATAAATATCCGTACCTCCTCGAAGGCCGTGCGAACTGCAGTGCTCTCCCTTCCTCTAATTTATTATTTATATACCGCCGCAGATAGACATAGCTCTTTGTGGCAATTAAGATGGGCCTTCCAGTCTCCTCTTGCGGGATGAGGCTGGAGACGAGCACTACCGCTTCGATCACAATTACTATTAATTGGAGAGCTCTCCCTCCTCTATAAAATATGTACTACTCGAAAGTGCGATAAACCGCCCAAGGAATATGAACTACATGTGGAGAGATGTATTGTGAGGGCTCTGGATTTAACAAGTCATTTACCCTGTAATTACTTGGGGGGAGTCCTCTTAATGGGGCAAAGGATGACATGCTCTCATCAGCAGGAGCTCAGGCTCCAAGCCGGAGTGACTGTCCCATGATAAAATAAGCCACGAGCTGACAGCAAATGGCTCGACACATCACACTGGTGTTTTTATTTCTAACACAGACGGAGGACAAGCAGGGGCTTCTTGGTTCCTGAAGTCCCTAGGCCTAGCTCAGGAGAACCAAACCTCCCATCGAGTCAGCATTTACTCATTTTTTAAAGCTATATGCCAACATTCTTCTTGAATCCAAATCCTGGAAGCCCAAGGTGAATGTGACATAGTCCCAGCCCTAAACAAGCTGACCCTCTTGTGGGGGCAATGCCAGGTATAGTCTACAATGAAAAGAGCCATTCATTCCGGAGAGGGCTGTTGGCCATGGGAGCAAGACAATAAAAGAGGGACCTCCATCTGCTGGCAGAACTCAAAACTTAAATTCCTACAAGGAAAGTTATACCAATTGTTAGAGGAAAGGGTCAGTGAGAAGATGGCATTTTCGAAGACTGGCATATCAAAGCCTATTGAGAACTGCCAGAGAGTCCATTCGGGCAGATGGGGAAGGTTGGCTTGTGATCAGAAAGTGTGATCGGTCTGTAGTTGGCCCTTCAACAACCCCAACCAGGAGGGCTTCATTTCTCTCTCATTCTTATGATTATAATTACCTCTATTCTGCGGTTTCATGCCATGAACAGGTTGACCCCTACATCAGAGCTATCAGAAAAGCATGTGAGGGAGCTTAAACTGTCCTCGTGACCAGTATCATTGGCCCCTGGGTTGAAACATATGTGACACAATGTTGTATCCTAGAAATTCATGACTGGGTTTACCATCCTAGGCAGCAATGCAGTTGAGATGGCCACGACCAGAATCACACCTAGGCCATCCTAAGAGGACTCAGCAGAACAACGGGGCTGTCCTCTCCTTAGAAGGCTTTGCATGCAAGCCATGGACTGAGGTTCAAGTTTTATCGTCACTGCTTACGAACTGTGTAAACTTGGACAAGATTTTTCATCTATCTGAGATTGTGTTTCCATATTTGAACAATGGAGACAATGCTAATATCTCATCGTCACTTTGCAAACTTGTAATACACCTTGGAAAATTCTAGAAGCCTTTCTGCCAGCTGCACCCCCTAAGATGGTAGGAGTTGTTATTATGGGCCTTTGATCAAGGGTTCTCCAGGGAGAGTTTCTCCACTTGGCTGCCCATTGCAATCACTTTAGGGTCATCAAAAAACACATGTGCCCGGGCTCCACTCCAGAAATTGTGATTTATTAGTTCTGGATACAGCAAACAGGACCCAGTCAAGGGTGAATACCACAGCTTTAAGAAGGGCACTGTAAATACAGATGCTCATTATTCGAAATCTTACTCTTTCCTCCTCGAGAAACCCCCACCCATCCTGCTTTTTCATTAAGACCAGATTCATTGACACACATTGCTAGAATATCTTTCTTTTTTGGATAAAACAAGCTACAGCATTATCTTAACATGTAACCTAAGTCCCTAAGGTTCCCACGTCCCTAAATGTATAGCAAAACTAACCTGCTTTTGAAGAATGAAACATAGAAACCCTAAGCCACAGGCAACGTTTATGCCATCCATTTTAAGAGACAGAGGTCTAGCCATGAAGGAAGTTTCATGGGTTTGTATGTATTCACTGGGTGCTCAGACATAAAGATATTCTGAATCACCAGGAAGAGAAGCTCATCCTGATCACTGAAGATGTCAGCCTTCTTGATAAATTAAGAGAAGGACAGCACTCACACTGACTCAGGGCCAGGCACTACGTTAAATGTTTTATCCATGGATGGATGCTACCAATGGTCATTCCAGATCTCATTCAGTTTAAACCTCTCAACACTTCTTTGAGGCAGCTGCAATGATCCCATTTTTCACATGAGCAAACTGAGGTTCTAAGCATATAGGGAATTTACCCAGGGCCATGCATGTAGCTAGTGTACATTAAAATCCAGGATTTCTTCCTCCTGAGCCCAAGCCCATAATTACTATATTTCATTTAATTACATTTTCTCCAAGCTACAAGGACATGGGTGGGAGGAGGAGATGGATCGCTGAGTGTGGCCTTCTTTTAAAAGGTCTGCCTGCCAAGGTCAATGCTGCTATATTCTCAGGTCCCTAAACACCCCCTTTGGGAACAACCCTTGATGGGGTTATAGGATAGGAAAGGGTAGAATTTTCTGAAGTCAAATATTAAGCCCAATGTCTCAGCATAATGCAAGATATTGCATTATTGCATGAAGTTCACTTCTCATGCACACAAAGTTGGGTGGGCACCAGTGGCTCCCTCCATCTTATAACCGTGCCATGTAGCCTCCAAGGTCACTGTGGCCACAAAAGAGAAATTGTGATACAGATTTTGAAGGCCTGGTAACAGGCCATTGCCATCAACTGAACTGTAAGGGAGCCCCGGAAGTCCCCTGTGTGCTGAGGAAGAGGAAAAGGTAGAGCCCTAGACATCCTCTCATCCCATGAATCTCAAACTTTTATGGCTTAAGTCCTCTGGTCTCTATATCAGAAAACAAACCAAATCGACCAAGAAAAATAGTGCCCAGTGCTCACATATGGACA
>NW_017731369.1:838012-840510 GCF_001890085.2 Hipposideros armiger
GGACACCTGGTCAGGGGCACAGAGGAACTTGCCTCCCTCCCACCACAGAGCAGGAGACGCCGTTTGTTACAATTGTGGCCTTCACAATTGTGAATTCAAATAACCCCGTTACATAACATGGCATTTGTGATGGCCCATTGTTCCGGCCAGCCCGCTCTGCTTTTGTCCCCTCTGGGCACCAGACCCTGAATGCACTCCCATGCGGGGACCATGCGACGCTCGGCATTCTTCTTTTCGCTCTCAGCTGAAATGGATCTTTGCATCCTCCGGTTATTTACAAATATTCCAGCGTCCTCCTCCGCAGTGTGCCGCAATGTTTTCTAACTTGGTAAAATTAGAGAACCGGAATATAGAGGAAGAGAGGTAGAAACAAGAGCTGGCATGAGGACGTTGCAAGTATTAGGTCGTTGGTGGTAGGGGTGGATTGCAAGAGAAACTGGTCACTGCCTGCTTGTGGGTAGAACTCTCTCCCTTTCCCTAAATGGCTGCTTGCACCCAGCTCTAGATAAAAGATCCAGTTGCCACTGTGTGCCAGGTTGCTCTTTTACCTTAAATATTTCAGTCTTTTCCTTTTTTGTTATTTTTTTTAGTAGCCAACTGTTTTCTTTTCAGATACATGTTTTTCTGAAAAGGCACAATAGAATTCAAACAAAAATAACAGGTCATAAACATATTGCCCCAAGTTATGTGACTTTTAGGAAAAAAAAATACAAAGGAGTAACATACACTCAAAACAGGAGCAAGTTTGTGGATTTCTACCGTTGGCTCCCTGGCAAGGCTTGAAATGAACAGATGTCGGGAACAAGGCTGTTGTTAAGTCTGGCTTTGTCTACCTGAGGCTGCTGGCTCAACTGTTTTGATTGAACGGACAGTCCTGTTATTCAGTGAGCCCTCTGTGAGCAGCCCACTCCCTGAGTCAGCAGTTTGCTTGACAGAATTTGCAGTGGTTCCAGCACCTGCAGAAGTGCCCCAGCTGAGCCACGTGGCCCTCCCGGTTTCCAAGTAGAGTCTCCAGTTAGGTTGTCCAACCATTTCCTCAGGATTTGCCCTGCATCTCGGGGTCTATTGTTGGCATCATTCATCAGGCTCACAGATCCGGGAATACGTGTTGCTCTGACCTAGTACAAAGCGTGGCTTGAGTTGCAAAATCTGAGAGCTGTGTTAATGGCAGTGATGTCTTATCTGCTTCTTGCTGGAGTGTATTCACTCATTAATCCACCCAGGCAAAGATCCCATGTACAGATAACACTCACTTAGTAATCACTGTGTACCAGGCAGTGAATCAAATGTTTTATGAGTGTTATGTTGTTTAATTCTTGCAACAACCCT
Organism: Hipposideros armiger; assembly: GCF_001890085.2. Classification (NCBI taxonomy): domain Eukaryota; kingdom Metazoa; phylum Chordata; class Mammalia; order Chiroptera; family Hipposideridae; genus Hipposideros; species Hipposideros armiger. The sequence continues at coordinate 839,342 of NW_017731369.1, forward strand.
ATTATTATCCCAATTTTATGCATAAAGACAGTGGAGCCTGGAGAGATTGATTGAAAACTCAAGGCCAAATGACTACGAAAGGAGGAAGTTCTTCTGGGGAGAACTTCTGGGGAGCTGATCTTGGCTTTAGCACACACGTTCTCAGTAAGAAATGAGTAACACGTACCACTGGGTCTCCAAGTGCAATGCAAACTCTTCAGTATATTCCTTTATCTTGTATCCCTTCAGATAAATGACAGAGTATTCATGCCTGCTGAAACAGGTGTTAGGCATCTGGATTTCTCTTATTTCCAGATATCCTCCAAAAGTTGTTTTTTTTTGAGGATTTTTTAAAGAAAATTCCCTAGAATTCCCAAAGAACAGGAGAAAACAAGGAAAAGAAATTTCCCTTCCCAGAAAAGTCTGAAGTTTCTACCAACACAGGTGGTCTGACTTACGAAAAGTTTTTATAGCCATCTTTTTAACTACATGCACATACACACACACACACACGTGTGTGTGTGTGTGTGTGTGTGTGTGTGTGTGTGTGTGTGTAAGTTTTCTCCATATGGAGCAAAAATAAAGAGGAAAATAGCTCAAAACACTGACTGAGATATCACGTGAGAAGACCATTCAAGCACAGAAAAATATGGAAATGTCAGTGTTCATGTGGGTTTTAGGAAGAGAGCCCCTGAAGCTGGAGAGTGTAAAGTGACAGCCAGCTGGGGGTCCCCCCATGTGACTGAAATACACACTTCGCTTCATCAAAAGTGAGCACCCAGTTAAAAATTGTGGTGATTGGCAGATGGATCGCCAACAACCTCTCCAACCCCAGCCTCCTCCCTTCACTCTGGTCATAAACATGATGTCCTGGTGGCTTTGGTTTGGGCATGACTAAAGTGTCCCCACCTCTGACTGCCTTTGCCTCCATCTCTGGCAGCCAACGGCCCTTTCCTCATCCCCACTGCACTCATTTTGGCCCTTTCATGATTCCTAACTAGTGGTTATTCAGTCATAATTGAGGCAGGAATCAGATCCTTGCCTTATAATCAGAGCTGGCCACTTATCATGAGGCTCAGCAAGTTGATTCAGTGCCACAAGGAAAATATATCATTCTGGGGTTTGGTTTAGACATTTGTCTTCCCTGATTTTGTTCCCCTTCCATCTCAGGCCATTACCCAAAACTCTGC
>NW_017731369.1:846750-851081 GCF_001890085.2 Hipposideros armiger
CATGCTGGATGAAGGCCCATCCTAATGACCTTGCTTTAAATTGGTTAAATCTGCAAACACCCTATTTCCAAGAAAGGTCACATTCTATGGTACTGGGGGTTAGGACTTCAATCTATCTTCTTGTGGGGGGACATGATTCAATCCATAAAATCAACTCTTCTTAAGATGGGCATCTACAGGTTTTAAGGCATATTGATTATCATTAAGCGTGAATTTAAAAACACAAAATTCATAGAGGTGTTGGGGAAGAACAGACTTATGATGAATACCCCATATTCTACAGCCACCCAGCAGCTGAGACCTCAGCCCTCCCCCAACTCTAGTATTAATATTCTTAGGTGAATGGAAAAAAGACTGGAAGGGGGCCGGCCAAGTGGCTCAGTTGGTTAAGAGCTCACTCAAGAGTTTGAGCTCTGAGCAACAGCGGTTTGAGTCCCAGCCCGAGCTGAGCGCCGCTGAGCTGCCAACAGGTGGCAGGATGGCTCAGCTAAAAAAAAAGAAAAAAGACTGGAAGGAAATCTGGGGTACATCTGTGTGATATAAATATTTCAAAAATCCCTTCTTTATATATTCTGGCTGTTTTTACCTCCAGATTTTCTATAATAAGAAAACACTGTTTCAGAATTTCAAAAATGAGTAACTAGTTTTTCCTTTTCTATACTATTTTCATACGTGACGTTCATTCAATGGGTTGATGAAGACTCAAGTCTTGTTTCTGATGCTCTGTTCTCTTAATCGATCCTCCATTCGTAATGGTCATTTCATATCACCTGCTGGTCTGCCGAAGTTTATACGTTGGACATTTATTGGATATTTTTGCCTGTCAAACTTAGGTTTTCAGCTCTCCTTAAGTCACTTACTGAGTGGCCTCAGGCACATCGCCAGATCCTGAGCTCAGTGTCTTTCTGGGTAAAACAAACAGGCTTTTCAGGCTCCAGACCCACGGCAAACATTGGGTAACTACTTTTGGATGGCTTGATGCTGTAAGAGAGGTAACTACTTTTAATTCAGATAGGGATTTTTGGAAAATATGAAGCTTTTATACAGACTCAAACAAGATGAGCAGTTATGAGGAGTAGAAATACAGGTATAATGTGTATCTATTTACTTAGTATCATTGAAGGCATTGCTAATAATCCCTAACCTGAAAATCTGATAAAAATAAAATGATACGAAATAAAAACAAAACAAAATAAGCCCTGGGAGTAAGTAGCTTACTTTCTAACAGTAAAGAAAAAAAATGAACCCAGCCAGGTTTCTGTACCCTGAACCAGGTACTTGGAGCAGAGATGGGAACTTAGAGGAAGCCTGTTTCTCTCTTTGAATTGTCAAATGTTTGTCTTTAAAGACAAACAGCTTGCTACCACGTCAGCTGCCTTCAATGCATTCTCACCTTTAATAGGATTGAACAAGCCACTCTGCAGTCCCACTTCCTACCTGGAGAATTCCTGTCTCAGGGGACACTTCCATGGCCTAGTAACACAAAATGCCCCTTGGCACTGTCCTCAGACTGCATGTGAGTTACCCCTGACAGTAAAATTTGCATATCTCATCAGGCTGCTCCATCCATGCCCATACATGCCTCTGGGCCCTGGAGTCAGCCATGGGCTCCTACAGCCTGGGTGTTACCTGGCTGGAAGCAGGCCTTACAATAGAGTCGGCTCCCTGGGAGGCGATTGTGCCAAGTGCCTGAGATTAAAAATGACAGGGTGCATTTAAATGTAAATTTACCACTGAAGAGCAAGTCTTCACTGGTGGAGGCTTACCTCCGAATAATCTATAGCTCTTTCTGCAGCACTGCTTGGGGTAAGGTCAGCATCCCCACCAACCCAAGGCAGACTCTACTTCATGTTTCAAAGTAGACAAGGAGAGAAAGCGCCCACCACCTTCACCGTATTAATAATGGCCCAATTTGGACCCTGATGCATCTTCCAAGCTGAGAGGCACATACACACACAGTGCACACACACAGACATTCTAATGTGAACAATCAGACTCAAATACATCCTAGAACACATCTACTTATACACACACAAGCACATGTAAGACTCCCCACCCTGTGCATTCATTTACACACATGTGCTTAGAAATGTTAAGTGTGCTTGTGTTTACACATGTGTAGCAGTAGGAAGTAGTGTTGATGAATACATATGGATGCCTGGAATGGGGCTGCTGGGGTCCAGTGCTGGCTTCCCTAAGATGTGTGATCTTGGGCAAGTCATTCCATGCCATTAATGAGACTAGCATCCTCCACGTCCATATTATGCTAAGTGAAATAAGCCAAACACAGAAAGACAAATTCTGTATGGTCTCCTTTATATGCGGCATTAAAAACTGTCAAACGCATAAAAGCGGAGAGTAGAGTGGTGGTTGCCGAGGGCTTGGGGGAGGAGTATTATATAAGTGCCATATTATGCAAGATAAATGATTTGTGAAGGTGCGCTCTACATCTTTTAGTACAGTGCCTAATGCTAGCAATACTTTCTGGTATACTTAACATTTTCTAAGAGGGTAGATCTTATGTTAAGTGTTCACACCGCAAAAATAACAATAACAACAACAACAATAATAATGTAGGGAGTGGAGGAAGCTTTGGGGGGTATATCTAGAGCTTTGATGGTAGTGATGGGTTCACAAGTGTGTAATATTCCCAAACTCATCGCGTTGTATATCAGTACATTAAATATGTAGTTTTTTACACGTAGATCATATCTCAATAAATTTTTTTTAAACAAGGAAAATAATGAGCATGGTAATATTCACTCTCTGTTTTTCTTCTGTGGTGTAAACAAGAATGAAATGGAAAGTTCTGAGCATTCCAGAACGCATTCAAGCTATCAACATCATCATCATCATCATCATCATCATCACCCTATATTTCCATCTGAGGACACCAGTGAGTGAGCCCGTTTCCAAGCTGTTTGTTCCCCTAGCCCTTCCTGTCTGGAAAGCTCTCCAATAGGAAATGCAAATCACCTCCAACAGACTGACAAACTGCCCCGACAGGTGGACTCGCTGAAGAGTCAGAGCTAAGCGTCTGTTTGCACCTCCAGCTCAAATACACAGTAAGCACAAGACAACCGCAGCTGCGAGGACAAAAGGACTCCAACTGTATCTGCATGTGAGCTTACTGATCCCGAAGCTTCTTGACAATGGCCCAGAGTCCAGGAGAAAGACTCTATTACTCAGACATTTTAATGCCAGCTTGCATGCCGAATGTAAAAGATCAAGAAGTGAGAAGACCTGGCCTCTGCCCTCATGCTGGGCACATTCTAGTGAGGGAGGCGGGTCTGCAAACAGGCCAGGAGAGTGGAGTGGGGTGAGTGAGTGCCTGCTGGAATTAAGCACAGGGGTTATCAGAACTTAAGAAACAGGACATGTTAACTAATGAAGGACAAGGGCCCTGAGGAGGACTTTGCAGAAGCAGGGACATGCTAGCTAGCTTCAGGAACTGGAAGGTCACACGATGAGGGAGGTGGAGAAGGTGTCCCTGGAACGCCTGGGTGTGGCTGCAGCTCACAGCTCGCACATAGGAGCGGCTCAACTCTAAACTGGGAGGCAGGCAAGGGAAAGTCTTGTCTTTGCACAGCTTATGTCTGGTTAATCCAGTGCTGCATGCAAAACACCGAAATGGCAAGTAGCCTTTAAGTTTATGTACACCTGAAGCTGAAGACAAATAATACTGAAGGTCAACTCTAATTTAATATACACATATAGTCACAGGATGTGGAGTACAGCATAGGGAATAGAGTCAATGGAATTGCAGCATTGTAGCAACTATTATATATATGATGTCACAGGGGCAATAGTTTGGGGGAAGGGGGTTATCACTTTGCGAGGGGTATAAATGTGTAACTTTTATTACATTGTTTTATACCCCTGAAGCTAATAAAAATAAATAAATTAAATGAATAAATAAATAAATAAATAAATAAATAAATAAATAAAAAGATTATCCGTGGTGTCATTACCATAGGCACAGCCAGGCTCACTACCTTCAACACTCGCCTCTTCTGAGCTTTCCCTGATTCCCCGCCACAGTGGTGACCTTTCTCAAGTTCATGTCCACATGCCTTGACTCAGCTCTGGAACATGTAACTTACAGTCCCAATGCACTAGCCAGAGAACACCAAGGAATATGCATTGAAAGGAAAGAATCAGGTCATTTTCAAATGGCAAATTACTGTGTTGGGGGAGGCATCTATTTTGCTGCTGCTTTTTTTAAAAAAACAAAACATCCTAAAAAGTGCAGTTCCACACAGTCCTGGAGCATCTTCCTGGTGTTAGGAATAACCCAGCCCTTCTTCGATGTGGCAGCTGTGGAGCTCACC
>NW_017731369.1:856431-859612 GCF_001890085.2 Hipposideros armiger
GTAATATCTCCAGCACTTAGCATAGAGCCTGGCACAAAGTAGGTACTCAATAAATATTTGTGGAATACAGGAATAATGGAATGCATGAGTTAACTTCAGAGTAGTTAACTGGTTGCCGAAATTAGCAGACTTCGATAACAGACATGGTCCCCAAACACTAATTTCTTTGTGGCCATATTAGACTAGAGCTTTTATCAAAGGAAGCTTGCAAGTTAAAATATCAAGTGTCCAGGGTATGTGGAACCCAGGAAACTTGGTGAAAGGATGGTTCTGTGGCATCCCAGAGGACAAGGATTCCCTAACTGGACTTATACCCTAATGAAAACATGAACCAGATCCTGGGATCCTTCTGGTTCTCAAGCTACTCCCAGGAGGACTGGCAGCGTGAGGCTCCTTTAAAGATTCCCACCATCCCACACCAAAGCCATAAACAGTACACACACAAAAACGCCTCCATGACCTCTAAAGCACGGCCCAGAAAATTCTTTCTGGCTTACCTTTCTCCAAGTTGTGATGCCTTTCTGTTTTTCTTCTTGTACTTTTATATATATATATATATATATATATATATATATATATATATATATATATATATAAAATATAATATATAAAGTTATGTCTTGCTACCAGGTATTATAAACTTATTATTTCTCAGGTACTATGCCAAGTGCTTTCCACTCATCATCTCATTTAATCCTCTTAGAAACCTGTGAGTGTCTCTCAATTACAGATGAGTAAAGAAAGGCACAAAGAGGTTAAGAAATTTGCCCAAAGCCATGGAGATAACAAGAAGCAGAGCTGGGTCTTAAAAATAAAACAAACAACAAACCATCAGGCAAACAAATAAAAAAAAGACCTGAAAGTCTCCACAACACAGCTTTTTATCCTTTCTGTTGCAATGCCTCAAAGAAAACAAATAATGTGCCTCCTTATTGTGCCCCCTCCTGTCTTAGAAATCTGACTGTTGCTATTGAACGTGGCCTTGAGGGCTGGGACACGCAATAGGCGATGGCTCGTGGTGATTACCACCAAGTTTTAAGCCTGGGGAAAAAAAGCCTCTGGCACTGGGGGCGGCAGACTTTCCTTCCCCACCAGTGCCCACCCAAGCCCTGGAACACATCTGGATGGGTGTCACTTGCACAGAGTAGGAGCTCAGCGGGCAGCCAATCACAGGCTGGGAGAGCAGGTCACTGCATGGCACTCTCAGGACCCAGGAGACAGTAGCAGAGCTGAGTACAGTGGAGAAGGAGCCTGGATCTCAGGAGAACCCCCAAGACACAGCCAAAGTGAAACATCAGGTGCAATAAGGGCTTTATTCTGGGTGGGCCCGTTTTGAAACTCAAAACTGATAAACATGTCTGGGAATTTGAAAGACTGACTCAGAAATCCCCAGGCCCTTGGCTGTACTATTACATTAAGGCCATGGATCCCACAAGAGAGCTTGCTATAATCTTCTTTGTGCTTCCCTGACGCCCCCCGCCCCCCCATCCCCTCCCTGTGTGATAGCTGCCTCATCAAGTGTGAATCATGAAACCACATAAACTGCAACAGGACCATCCTCCTGCTGACTTCTGGGAACATAAACAATAATAACGTAAATACGACTTACTAAAGGCTTAAGCAAAGTGCTTAAAGGAAATCTATATTTTTTATGTAAACAGTCTTCTGTTTACCGATGTGGTACAATGGTTCTGCTCAACTCTGGAAGATGTGAAACCAGCCTGTCATGGAAGGGAAGGGTCTGTAACCCCTGGCCAGAAGATTTCAAAGGAAAGAGAATGCAGAAAACTTACATTACAATGCCCCTTGCCTCTCCTCGGGGTTGGAAGGCAATAGCTGGTTGGTGATACTTATCTTAGACTAGACATCAACACTTTTCTTTTGCATAGATCTGAAAGAACCCTTTGGAGGGAAAAAAGATATGGGGTGTGTGTGTGTGTGTGTGTGTGTGTGTGTGTGTGTGTGTGTGNAAAAAAAAAAAAAAAAAAAAAAAGATTGAAAATATCAGCCTCGTAGAGAAATTGTAAGAAATAAATAAAACACCATGCCCTAGTATCTACCTGGAAAAGTGCAAAACTTTTTCTCTGAACATAAGCGGTTCAGTTCATCACTTAGCTGTTGGTGTTTCTGTTGCTGCCTTTTTTTGTTTTGTTCTGTTTTGTTTTGTTTTGTTTTGTTTTAGAAAGAGTAAAAAATAGCCCAAATTCAGTGGGCTTCATTTCTTCATGAAATAAGTCATTTTGGACACACAGCAGGTACTTTTAAACCCGAGTGCTTGCATACCAGAAAATAAGTACACTTTTTCACACTTCAGAAAGGGTGACCATGGCCAGGATGAATCAGTTTGGATGTGGCCAAGTCAGATGCTGCTCCCAGCGCTCTGACACATGGCTGGCCCCTCACACCCATATTCCAAAGCAGGTGGTATTAATTTCCTCAGGCCATTATGCTCACTTACTGCCTGAGGGTCTTTGCATGTGCCATTTATTTTTGCTTAGAATCCTCTTTCTTCACTCAATAAATATCTATTCAGTGCCCACTCAGTATCAGGCACTATTCTAGGGGACACACTGGCGAGCATACAATGTGATCTCCTGGAGCTTATCTTTTATGGATATGAGGGTAGGGGTAGTTGTGGAAAGACTGAAGCAAATAACCCAATAAAAGGATAATTTTGGAGTGATAATTACTATGAAAATAATTAAACACAGTCATGGGAGAGAAAGTTACTAGATACAAAGGTCAATGAAACCCTCTTTGAGAAGGCTATTTTGTGAAGAGATATTTTGAAATGAGCAGATATTTTGAACTTGAGGTGTAGGTCACGTGAATATTTTGAGTAGGATCATTCCAGCAGAATGAATAGCAAGAACAAAAGCCACATATGGGCATTTGCTCCCAAGATGGCTGACACTGAGGTCTTCCTTCCCTTGTATGTCCATGTCTTACCATCACTGAGAAGCATAAATTATTTCTCCCCTGTTCTTGAATCTGGGATGGTTTGGGCAACTCACTTGACCATTAGAATGGGACAGAAGTGGCATTCTGGTATTGCTGAGGCTAGGTAATAAAACATCTTTTGGCTTCTGACTAGGCCTCTTGCAACACACTCATGGGACGCACCCCCTCAGATCCCAGTTGCCATGCTGCGAGAAGCGCAAGCTTCATAGAGAGACCACAT
>NW_017731369.1:863878-866597 GCF_001890085.2 Hipposideros armiger
AAAAAAAAAAAGAAAGAAAAAAAGAAAGAGGACCAAACTATCTCATCTCAGGACCTGGAAAGATCTTGCCCTGGATGGGCTTGCATGGCCAAAGAAATAGCCAATAAATAGCTACCTATCTCATTGAAGCCAATGAAATTAATGGTAAGATAACAAAGCGTGCAGGAACATGAGAAAAAGGATAACAAATGTTATTTGCCCCTGTCGCCCATCCTGGAAAGACAAGCCCATGGATGGCGGCAGCAGGGTCTCCACCTTTGTAGCTCATAGGCACAAATATTTTGTTTTTTTTCTTTTAAAACCTTTTTTTTTTACTGATTTTTTTTTATTGTCTAAAATATACACAGCAAAATTTACCATTTTAATCATTTTTAAGTATACAATTAGTGGCATAAAATACATGCACAATGTTGTGCATCCATCACTACTATCAATTTCTAAAACTTTTTCATCATCCCAAACAGAAGTTCTATGCCCATTCAACAATAACCACTCATTCCTTTTCCCCCTAGTCCTTGGTAACCTCTAATATACATTCTGTTTCTAGGAATTTATCACATATAAGTAGAATCATACAATTGTCCTCTGGTGTCTGGTTTATTTTACTTAGCATAATTTGCAAGGTTTATGTTGTAGCGTGCATCAGAATTCCATTCTTTTTAAGGCTGAATTATATTCCATTGCATGGTGCTCCATATTTTATTTATCCATTTATCTGTTGATAGGCATTTGTATAGTTTATACTTATTTCCTATTATGAAAAAGCTGTTACAAACATTGGTGTATCTGTTTGAGTCTCTGTTTTCAATTCTTTTCGGTACTTACCTAGGAGTGGAATTGCTGGATCATATGGTAATTCTACAAGGCACTACAGACTGTCTTCCACAAGTTTTCAACAGACCAGATGAATGAGGCCTGCCTGATACTTAACCCATACCCAGGTCCCATACGGGCTGGTGTGCCCTGACTATAAAAAAGAGATGAAGCAAGTAACAACCAAAAAAAAGAATTACTAACTATAAGAGACCTCCTATGTGCCAATCAGGTACTGATTTCTTCACATTGTCTCTTCTAGTTCCTATAATAACCATACAAAGCACATGTTTTCAATTTTATAACCTCTTCCCACTATTTTTAGCAAATAAATCAGAGTTTGAAAGTTTAGGAAACTTTCCAAGGTCACTAGACAATAATACCTGTTTGTCTCTAAGCCCTTTGCTCATTCCACTATACCACAACTTCTCTCAGTGAATCAGAACACATATATGTCTGAGGCAAATGTCCTGAGCAGAGAAATCATCAGCCAGCTCAAACAGAAGTCTAAACTGGCCTCCTAGGTGAAGTGCCAAACTTTGAAGCAAAGTGTGGGTCAGTTCCCAGAAGGCTCTGCTTCCTGGCCTTGGGTCATTCCTGCCTGGTAGTGAGAAAGAAATAAAGAAGGGAGGACGGGAGGGAGGGAAGGTAGGAGAGAGCGAGAGGGAGAGAGGGAGGGAGAGNCATGGAACATTTTCCCACCATCCTTCTGTCTCCTTTTCTCAAAGCTGAACATTGACCCGAGGTGCTGATCTACATGGATAGGAGATGTCAGACAACTTAAAAATTCCTTATTGTTGCTAACCACAAATATTTGGGGTTTGTGTTATCTAGGTTATAATGAGAACCTGCCAGGGAAAAATTCAGACATACAAATCTTTGTGTAAACTACCTTAAGAGTCTTAAGCTGACAAAATCCAGAGCAAAGTCTGAAATTTTGTCCTCGGAGTACCCATAATTGAGGCTCTGGCTCTCCATATATTGTAACAGATTCCAGCAGAGCTTGGATTTTCCACGTATGCCATTCTATGTTTGAGCCAGAAAAGTCTGACTTTGTTCTGTGGCTCCCTGGTCTGACGCAGGCACTTTTTCAATGCTTCTAAATATCCGGGGACAGTAAGGGTTTTTAAGGTTTCTGGCAATGATGGGGGAAGGGTTGAGAACAGTCTTACATCACCCCTTTTTCAGCACCCCTGTTCTTATATGTCCAGAGTCCATTCCCCTTCTTTTGCTAAGACTTGAGGCCAATCGCATTTTCACTCACCCACTTAAAAAGCAATGGCAGACATTTCTAATGTCTTCATGCTAAAGAGACTAGTTGTGAATTCTTGGCCACTGTCTTTCCAAGTCTGGGTGGTCCGACTTCCCTATAATCTGTGAGATACCAAGGACCTTTCAACACATCCCCTATTTAATGTTTAAATTTATCAGAGTGGGTTTCATTCACTGATAATCAGGGAACCCTAACTAAATCTTCCCCTTCTTCCAGACATTGTACTAGCAGCTGAGAATTCAATGGTGAACAAACCCCCTCTCTGGATCCTTTCAACAAGGCCAAAGTTTTGTCATTCATTTTTTTTAACATTTTATTTGGAGTCTCTACTATGTGTGTGTTGTGAAGATCTGGTACAAATAAGTTGACACAACAGCCTGTTTCCTTACAGATCTTATTGTCTATCAGGGAGAAAAGATATTACACAACCAATTACTATATAACATGGCCATGTTATGACAGGAAAAGCTCAGAGTATAATCAGAGTACATTGAAAGAGGACCAAACAGGGCCGGCCGAGTGGCACATTGGTTAAGAACTGGCTTGGGACGCCAGAGCGCCCCGGTTCGGATCCCACATATGAGGGCCAGTGACACTGCCCTCTACAGCTAAGATGCTGAACAACAGCTCAAC
>NW_017731369.1:868962-884928 GCF_001890085.2 Hipposideros armiger
AAGAGGAAAAACAGAAAATAGGGAGGCCATCTGGTCAATAGTTGGCCTGTAACCTCCAGGCAGTCATGCACTTTTGTTGGCTAGCCTTTCATAGGAGGCGGTCCCTGTTGAGGTTATAGCTCTCCTCACTGTGGCCTCAAGGAACCCAAGAAACACACTCATTGCCTCTTTGGTTATTTTATAAACAGTGCTTGGAAACCACGAGTCATTATCACTCTTCTGGCCAGCCAGTCAGACTTTCCATGCCCTTGTGTGTGATGCCCTTAATCTTCCCTAAGCCAGAAGCCTCATCCCCCTAAACCAAGAGGATTGTTTACTTCGGTCATAATCAGGGCAGAGTTTAAGTATCAGCCTGTCCTCTCTCAGTGCCCAACAGGCTTTAGGGCTATAATCCAAACATGCATCCGGCCATTCATTCTTTTATTCACAAATTCATCCACTTACCCCCTAGATTCTCCCAAGTTTTGTCTAGGCAGCTATATACCTGTGTATTCACCCATCTATTCATCTATTTATTCATTCATCCACTCATTCATTTACTGATGCCGGCATCTACCTGCATACTCACTTTTTATCATTCATCCACTTATCAATTCCTTCATTTATCCATCTACTTATCCAATAATGAATTCAGTAATTTATCCATTCATTCGTGCATAGATGCATTCATCCATTCATCATCTACTCAAATCACCCTCCAATTCTTCACTCTGTCACCCAATCACTTAGTTTTTTAATCACTTAACCACATAGTCACTCAATCTATAATCACCTATTAGGTGCCACGTACTGTTGTTGATGTTGGAGGAATAAGGATAAACAACACGGTTACCCATTCCCCCATCCACCCATGAACCCCCCATTGATTAGCATCTATTCATTTATCCTGTAGAATTCCACTCCTGTGGGCACTAAATTGATTTCTAGGTGGATCCCAGGGATGTTTGAAGAGAAATCGAGATGAACCCTGCTTCAAGTCTATGCAGAGAGTGCAACCAAAATGATAGTTAGGAAGGGCTTGGGAAGAGACAAAAACTAGGCAACAGACCAAAGTCCAGAACTCCAATTATCAAGAAAAAGGAATAAATTTACAATAGGAGTATATCAATATGGAATCTAAAGAAATTCATTCTGATACCAAAACTAGTCATAGAGACATTGATAAGTGATTCTGATCCTTCCTGTGGGGCAGAAGGCTTAAAAGGGTGCCTAGGTGATTAAAAACTTTCCATTTATCCATTCATCCATCCATCAATTCATTCATCCATGTACTTATCCACACATCCAGATATTTAACCATCCATCCATCTACATCTTTATTGTTCAACAATTACAGCAGGAACTCTTAACCAGGGTTCCATGAATAGGAATAGTGCCATCATCTAATTTTGATGCATCCTTGCATTCCTAGCATCTTTCACTGCTACCGACACAGAGCAAATGCAAATTCAATATTTGCTAAATAAATTAATGAGTGCTCTCAGTTATGACTAGATAAACCCAAACCAGAAAGGTGGCACCTTGATCAGATAATTTGCTGGCTCTAGGGCTGATATAAATAAGTTTACTTTTTATGATTGCTGAATGGTAATGTGCAGGATTCATCTACATTTGAGAAATTAATATGCCCAGACGAGGCCATGTCTAGCTGAGGCATGTCTACAAGACTTGGCGTTAGCTGTTTGAGAAAGTGAATCCATTGCCTTCATATTCTAACACACCTCTGGAAAGGGCTAAGGCCAGTTCCCTGCATTGGGAGCTAATCAGCCAGATCTCAGGATTCAGTAGGTCCAATTATTTTTGCTTCATACCACTTCATGAGGTCACCGTGGAGACCCTGAATCAAACTAAGTTCGAGATAACAACACTTATGTAAACAGAACTCTGACTTGAGGAAGATCACTCTGAGAGTTTGGTCAATGTAGCCAAGCTATCTGGACAACTCAGATAGCACTCTTGTCTTTTATTTCTAAAAAGAACAAAACAAGTAGCTCTTTCCAGCTTAAAGCTGGAAGCAAAACAGCATGCCACTAGGAGCATAGGGGGTCTGGGGGATAAAGACAGAGAGAGGTAGTTTTCTGTCTGGCATCACTTCCCGGATTTGTAGTCTTGAGAACGTTACACTGGCTGTCTCCAATCCTCAGTTTCTCCATCTGTAAAATGTGAAAAATACCCTTTACTTCACCTAGCTGGAGTCTAGTTGATAACTTATAGGAAGAGTCTAACCCAATGCCTCATAGAAAGGAGGCAACCATTAAATAGTAACTCCCAATTCCTTGATTCTCTGAATAGTTGCTGCCTGCCTAGTACACTTCCTTTGAGGTCATTTATTTAAAATTTTTAAAAAAATGTTCTTTAATGTGTGTCTGGAACTGTAGATTCAGCAAAGGGTTTCCATGTCTATTGTCTCATTTAAGCCTCATCATCAGCATCATTGTCATTATCATCAAAATTATAACCATTCCCATTCTACAGATAAGAACACTGAGGCCCAAGCTGAATAAAAAACTTCCCCACTTCATGTCAGAGGCAGGACTTGAACCCATCCTCTTCAGTTTCTGAATCTAGTTCTCTTTGTAGCAACACAATTGTAAGTAGCAGACTCAACAAAACAAAGGGGATAGAAGAAGCAAGAGGCCACCGAGTCCCCTGAGGACCCTCCAGAGTGGACTCACTTAGGTAACAAGTGTGTGGCTTGCCGAGGAGGCCCAAAAGGATGTTATGGAAAATTCTGGTTTTCTTCCATGGGTAAGCAGCCCCATTAAGTCTTCCTATGACCTTCCCATTGGCCTCCAACATATAAGATGATACTATAGCCTGGAAAGCTGCCCTATTTGGCCCGATCCCTACAAGGAATCCATGTTTTATTTCACTATTTTCCTGGGTGTGCTTCTATTTTCTTATTTATTTATTTGAACCACTAAATTATCTAATTAGTGACATATATCGTTGACACATGGGCCACTATGAATATTTACTGCACACTTGTTCACACATTTATCTAAATAGGTGGCATGCCAGAGCTATGTAATAAGGAATAATGATTCTTTAGAAGAGTTACAGGAAATTATAGAAGGGGGAAAAAGTTTTGCACAGTGGGTTGCAGCTTCCAACCACATCTATCAATTCTTCCTGAGATAGAGCAATTGCATAGTAATGACAAAAAATTTATAGTAATGAATAAATCAATACTCAGCTCTGCAGCAGTTTCAGATGTTCCTTTTATAGGCCTTCCCGTGTCTATTATATATCCCTTAGAGCTGAGAGAGTGCAGTGAATGCCAACAGCTACAAGGAGAAAGGGAATGGCTCAGGCCCCTGAGATCATTGTGATCCATCACTCTCCCCTCGCAGGGAGATCCATTTATGTCTCCGGGCCCTAAAACAGAGCAGTTTACAGTGATCAACTACGTGGCTGACAAGTGTTTGTTTTAAGAATGGAACTGTCACTCTGGGTTGAGCAAAGTAAAAATGCAAAAGCAAACAAACAATTCATTAATTAATTAGAAATGAGTGGGGTGGAGTAGGAGAGAGTGCTGGTGGAAAGGGAGAAGAAAGAAATGGAGAAAGAGGGTTGCAACCCAAAGCAGAGGCTCCCAGGGTGTTATTCATTTAGCAAATATTTACTGAGTGCCTACTATGCACCAAGCTTAGATCTACGTAAGGGTCAGCGAAGTTTTTCTTTAAAGAGCTGGACAGTAAACATTTCAGGTTCTGTGGGCCAAATGGTCTCTGCCGCCACTAAGTAACTCTGTCTTTGTATTGTGAAAGCAGCTATACACACTATATAAAGGGTGTAATTGTGTTCCAATAAAACTTTATTACAAAACAGGTGACAGCCTGAATTTGGTCTGTGGGGCACAGTTTGCCCACCAAGGGTATCGCGTCACATTTCCCAGGATGGGCTATACAGCAGTGAACTTTGGGGTGATTTGGTCGGTACACAGATATAGTGTAAATAACTTAGATTCACATAGGAAATTTCATTCCAATTATAAACCTCTTATAATCCTCTGATTACATCAAGGAGAGAGCCTCTGTAGGGTGCTAGCCTTTAACTATCTCTCTAATGTTTTGCTAATCTCTTTTTCAACAAGAGAGATCCCAGGGCTCAGAGCCTTGGCAAGCAACAGTTTCTAGAGAGATTCTTCAGCATTGTTTGGTTTTTGTGGAGTTTCTATTTACTGCAAGTTATTCTTGTTTCTGTTTACCATTTGGAAAGGCTGAAACAGGGATTTTTAACCTTGGCACTGTTGACATTTGGATTGGATAATTCTTTGTTTGGGTGGTGGGGCACTGGAGGGAGTGCTGTTTTGTGCATTGTAGGCTGCTTAGCAGTATCCCTGGTCTCTATCCACTCAATGCCAGTAGCACAAACTACGCCTCCACCACTTGCTTCTTTGGTGACACTGAGTGACCATTTAATTTCCCTTGCCTCATTTTCTTCATCTGTAAAATGGGGGTGATGATGACAGTGGCTCCAAACTCATTGAGTTGCTGTAAGGATTAATTTAATTCATGCAAAGCAATCAGGAGAGAGAGCTCACCTGGGGAAAGCATTCAGTAATTACTGGCCATTGATATCCATCCAAACAACAACATGTTTGTACTTTAATATACTTATTTGTTTACTTATTTATTCAAGTGATCCCATTTAAAGAAAATGAAATAATAGTTCAGATAGCATAAAAACACACCAAGATGTTTTGTGAATTGAGTTTGTGAAACTGATATATTTAAAGAATGGGTTTGGGGCACGTTTTAATCTAAGCTCTATTACTCATTTAATATATGATTTTGGATAAGTTACTGAACATCTTTGACCTCCAGTTTTCTCACTGGGAAGAAAATGATGCCTCCTTGGAGAGGTGTTATGAGGCAAACCAAGAGAATGTTCTCAGAAGTTACTCAACACAAAATAGGCACTCCATAAATGTAACTTCTGTCCCTCCCTTTGTCTTTGTTGCTAAATCTTACCGATTGCATCAACTATCTATTGTTGTGTACAACCCCAAAACTTAGTGGCATAAAACAACAGTCACTTATTAGCTCACCATTCCATGGGTTGGCCATTGGGCTGAGCTCAGCAGGGCGGTTCTTCTGCTGGTCTTAATTTAGGTCATTTATATGGCAGCAGCCAGCTAGTGACTTAACACGGGCTGGCTGGTCCAAGATGGTCTTATGTACATGTCTGGTTCTTAGTGCTGGCTGTCTGTAGGGCCACTTCATACAGCTCTCGTCCTCCAAACACCTAGCCTTGACAGTTGTGGAGGCAGCCCTATTCCAGAAAAGCAAGAGCAGCTGCCGCAAGGCTTCTTGAGGCCTAGACTCAGAAGTCATACCATGTCACCCCAATATATTTTATTAGTCGGAGTAAGCCATAAGGTAGGGCAGCTCAGATCAAAGAATGGGGAGATAAACTCTACCTGTAGACGGAAGGAGGAGCAAAAGTCTCATTGCAAAACTGTATGTGTACAGCAAGTGTGACTCACTGGGGCCCTTTCTATAACAGGCAATCACATTGTCTGCTTGGGCTGCAGTCCACAACATCCTCTTCCCTTTTTCCATAGAGGCTCACATGGGATGTCATTCATATGACTAACATGCACACATGAGGGTGTCCAGATGTCTGTGAAACAACCCAAATTACATGGGAAGTACAAAATACCACAAAAAACTCACAATCGCCACAACTATTAATGGCACAGCAGTTCGAGGTCACTCACTGCAGTTTGCATTGTTGCCAGGAGAAGTTGCGGCATCTGTAGGATCTCCCGCTCTGTTCTGAATCTGTCCCTTCTCCTGCATTTAAGAAGAACTGGGCAATGTGAGCCATACACTGTGAGATTATTAAAAAGATTAACCTTAAGTTTGTTTTCCTTTACAAAAAAAAGTCATTCATCTCAAATGTTAACACTTCATGATTCATAACAAATTGCATAAGCAGGCCTCAAAGCTGCTCAGAAGAGAGGAGATGCACTTGGGTAGGAGTCACTAGTCCATATCACTTAAAGTTAGGGATTCATTCCCACCCGCCCCCTTTTTTTTTCTTTCAGTAGCCGCAGTCTAAAAAATAATACCTCGGTATTTTCTTGTTATGTTTTCTCCGCCCTGGACAGTCACCTTCCAGTGATTTTCCTGCAGCACACATTATCTATCTTCTTCAAAGGCTATCCCTTAGACCTGTATTATTATCAATAGCCACACAACTTTCTATATCTAGGTTCCAAACATTCGACTTTCTGGCCACAGTCAGATCACTTCTCCTAATCTACACACAGCCCAAACAGGGCTTCCACCCCATCAGAGACTCCAATGCCAGCCACATGCACTATCATCCATTGTGCTCCAGTTTGGATTCCAAGGTCCATTCCTATAATCATTTTCTCTCCTTCTCAGCTTCCAATCCCCCTCTGTCACTGCGGTGGTAAACCTCATCCCTGTTAAAACTCATCTCTCTTCTTGTTCCTTGCCTGGATCTGAGCAGCAGAATGTGGCCACAGAAAAATTTCACAACCGTGTTCATTGGCCTTGCTTTAGATTTATGACCACATAGGCTCAGCAACACCTGAAAAGCCAACCACAGTTCCCCAGTCACCACCTCCTGCCACTTATCCAGATGACCACTGACACCTTTTGCTCACTCCTCCTACAGCCAACACTCACTCTTGATAGATTACCTTGATTCTTATTTTATTGAGAAAATAGAAGCACTCGGAAGAGGGTTTTCTCTTTTCTACCTGCATCTCTACACAGACTCACCCTTCTCGTCTCTCCTAGTATGATGACTTCAGATATCCCTACTGTTCTCTAAACCCACCATCCCTCATCCACTCAAAGATGTTGCTCCTACAGTTACTCCTCCATCCCCTGCACCATCAATTTTCTGAATCCTTCCTATCAGCCTTCAAACATGCCAAAGAGCTCCCATCTACAAATAAAGAAACTTTCCCTTCACCTCACAAACCTTTCTAGTAACTCAACCCATTTCTTTGCCATCCTTTCAGCATAGTTCAAAGGTTTCCTGTTTATGATGCCACTAAAACAGTTTTTGTTTTGTCCCCAATGGTCTACAACTCCTTCAATCCAATTACCATGTTGTAGACTGCATTGTCCTTGAATTCTCAGTGTCCTTTGGTACACTTCATCAGGTCATTCCTTCTTGAAAACCTTTCTTATCTTAGCTTTCTGGTCACTACACTTTCCTAGTTTTCCTCCCTTATCACTAGTCAATCCGATTCATTGGTCTTTTCCTAATCTTTAATGTTATTTCACCCAAGGATTTTGACCTCTCTTCCATATCTGCAACTCATTTGCTAGATGACCTCATATGATATCTTGGTTTTAAAGACCACCTGTTTGCTGGGAACTTCCACATTTATATCTTGATATATCTAGCTCTGATGCCTTTCTAGATCTCCAGACTTACATATCCATACTTGATATTTCCACTTAGATGCTTAACGTTAGAGATGCGAGACAGAATTTGTGATTTTCCTCCTCAAACTCCTTCCTTCCTCTTCCAGTAAATGACACGTCCTTGTACTCAGTTGCTCAATCCAAAAACTAAGAGGTTGTCCTTGCTTTCTTTTTTCCATCATCCTCACATCTAATCCATCAGCAAGTCCCATTGCCTTTACCTTTATATCAAAATTTGACTCTCCTCACCACCTCTATGGCCACCATGATTTCTAAGTTGGACCTGTGCAAGATCCTAGCTGGTCTTTCATCTTCCACTTGCCCCACCATCAAGTCTCCACACAGCAGCCAGAGCGAGCTTGGTCAAGATACATCTAAGTTGGATAATGTCACTTTCCTTTTCATAAAATTCCAGCGATGTTGTATCACTCTTGGAATATAATCCAGATACTCGCCTTGGCCTTCGTGATCTCACTTCTACCTCCCTCTCTTGACTTACCTCCCATACTATGTATCACTTACTCTACTCTACCTCATTGGCCTTCATGGTTCCACCAGGTTAATTCCCACAACAGAGCCTTTTTTTGTGGTTCCTTCTGCCTGCCACTCTCTCCCTGAAAATCTTTCAATGACTCATTCACTCTCTTTGTTTGTTTCTTGGACTAAATATTGCCTCTTCAGAGAAGCATCTCTGACTACCCTACCTAAAGCCAACCTATGATTCAGCGTCTCCATTCCATGCTTTATTTTTCCTTTATTACCTGAAATTCCATTACACATGTATGTGTTTCCTCACTCACTGTCCATGTCTCTACTAGAATATAATTTCCATGCGATCAAGAGCCTTGTCCATCTCATTCACTGTTCAAGGCACAGAACTTTGTAGGTGTTAATAAACATTTGTTTAATAAATTGATATTATTGGTAGAAGTAATAATTGCAAAATGTTCTCAGCCCCATAAGGAAACAGGAGAAGGCATCAGCTTGTGTTGACATATAAATTTTGTTTAAATTATTGACCCACTCCCTCCATCTCCTCCAGGTTTCGATGGAGTTTAAAGAAATGGAGGGGCAGAACTATGTAATGTCACATTACATACTAAAGCAGTACCTTTCTCTTCTTATTTTCTGCTAGTATCACCTATAAACTATCTATACTCACATCAGAATTTGTAAGCACTCACTGATGCTTTCTATTATACAGGAACATAAACTATAAATAAACAGATTTAATTTATTTGATATGAACATTAAATGTCATTAATTTATAGTGTGCAACTCATCCCAGTGACTGACATCTGTCCAAAGCAAGTTTTCAGAATGTTTATGTGGCTTGCGTATCTAAGAGAGGGATTCTGGAGGTTGTTTCCACACATTCCCCCATACAATGACCACTGGTTTTCATATAGAAGTGTTTTTTTAGATGTAATGTCTAAGTTTTATTATCACTGTTTCAAGTAGGGCTACTCTCTGGGCCCAGGCCTACCTAGGGGTGGAAGCCGAAGGGAAAAGCTGCCTTAGCAACATGGAGACATACTGGAAAGCAAACTCCCCTTGCTTACTGGATACTAGTTGCTTGTTACAAGAGTAGTACTCAGTGATGGAATTGCACTGAGATGTGTCCTCATGATTGCTTTGGCTTTTAATTTGCTTGGTTCAGCCTCCTGTCCTATTAAATCAGCCCTCCATGAGGCTATGTGTTTGGCAGAAGACCCGTGTCTAATAGCTGAGGCATGAGCCCACTTTCCTCCAGACAGTTATGAACAGTTTGTATTTCCCCACCCCCTTCTAAGGGAGCTATGGCCATGTGACTTGGTTTGGCCAATGAAATGTGAGCATAGGTGATGTGTGTCACTTCTTGGTGGAAGTCTTAAGAGCGAGTGAACAATTCGACATGCTCTCTCCCTACACCAGGTGACTATAGAAGCACATGCTTAGAGGAAGTCTCCTTTAATCAGGGGTCTTGTGTGACTCTGATGAGCAGAGCTCCCCTGCTGATCCTTGTTGGAGATGTAGCATGAAAGAGACAGAGACAGAGACAGAGACAGAGACAGAGACAGAGACAGAGACAGAGACAGAGGGAGAGGGAGAGGGAGAGGGAGAGAGAAACTTTGACTGTTAAGCCACTGAGAGTTGGGAACGTTAGTTTTCCCAGCGTAACTTCGCCCATCATGACTGCTGCATCCCTCTGAGGGCCCCAGATCTGGGCAGGCAGCTCTGTAAGTTTTGACATTCACAACCCAGTCATGGGAGACTTCTGGACAAAGCAGGGTCTGTGGTGAGGTGGGGGGAAACAGGTACTGAGACAGTCGTTACGAGAAACCCATGCAGAGCCTGAGTCATCTCTGAAACACTTCCAGAATGCTGCCGGGCCTCCACCCTCCTCAGAAGCCAAACCTCCAGCAGAATGTGTGTGTTTGCCCTCCAGCTCCTTGCAGATCCAGCCAAGCATGGGACTGAGACAGTCATAATCAGGTTGGTTTCAGAGTACAGATAAGATCATTTGTAAAGTAGAAAGGGCCCGACTGGGCCCACACAGGCCACGGGGCTCTCAATGGCCCCACAGGCTCCCTACAGGAAAAGAGCGCTCCTGCATCGCAGTCACACAGTCAGATGTGATGTCAAACAGACCTCACCCTGGTCCCTTTGGTTGTGTGGCTTTGGGCAGTTTGCATCACCTCACTGAACCTCAGTTTCTTCAGCTATAGAATGAGGACCTTAATAGTATATATCTAAAATAGGCGACGTAAGATTTTGAAAGGTCATAAATATCAAGAGCCCCATACTGCTTCCGCACCATGTTAGTCTAACCATATGAAACTGCCATTTTTACAGAGCAAAAAAAGTCCATTTTTGATANTTAAATCCTGACTCAGCCATTTGGTAGCAGTTACCTTGTTTCTAGCTACTTAGACTTTCTAAACCTCAGTTTTCCCATCAGTACAAAGGAATAATACATAATATCAATCACAGGGTTGCTGGGGGGGTTAACTGAAGTATCCCAGGAAAAAGCATCTAGCATGATGCTTTATACATGACAGTGAGTCAGTGAAGGTTAGTGCTGATTTTAATGGTAGTGGTTTTCTAATCTGGTGGAGGGCTTGGGGTGGGGGGAGTTGCTTATTTGCACCTTTATGGCATGTGGCAGTTTGGAAACTCTCCAGGGGGCTCTGTTGTGCCTCTAATAGCTTATAAATTCTCTTTCAAACTCTTGCAAATCACTTTCTCGAAAATAATAAATACAATGGGTGCTGAATTTTTTTTTAAGTATATTAAGCAAGAAATGATAATCTGCAAATATAGCAGCATTTATAAGGGATTGGGAGTATGGCATGAATAAGAGTGTAGGTGGGTCTTTGTATAACAGCTTAGAAATTCTGATTTTTATTCTGTAGGGATGGGTATATTGTTTTCATGATTGTGACTTTCTTTACATGCCCAATTATTATTATTAATTATTAGTATTACTATTATTATTATTATTATATTATTATTATTAAACTATCCAAGCACTCTGACATAGAATAATGAAATGGACCACCAACTATCCATCACCCAGCTTTAACAAATATCAACATATGAAAAATTTTCTCCTGTCTAGACCAGAACCCCCTGCTGAGTTATTTTAAAGCAAATTTTAGGTACTTACCATTGAATCTCTAAATGTTTTAGGATGGATCTCTAGTAGATAAGAACGTACTTTATACTTTAAAATATAACCACATACTATTGCTTTATATTTTTTGTAACACTGGTATTCTGGTCCAAAAGATTGAGGATCTTTTTTGAAAAGGAGAGGCTTGAGATGAGAGACTGACAGGAAGTAAGATATGATAAGGACCGGAGAAGAGTATTGTCAGAGGTAGAAGTAAAAAAGTTTTCTTGGCCACTCTCTGTAGCCATTTCACCCTGATTAGTCTTCTCACATTTATGGATACAGAGTCCAGAGTAGCTCTGGGGAAGTTCTCCATGCAGTAAGAGCAGATAACCTATAGTAAACAACTTCTCACCAAGAATGACTAAAAACCTAAATATTGTTAAAAAGCTATAAAAGCCACCAAATCAACAGCAGTCAAGATCTGAAAAGAAGAAAAACTCATTGAAGCAAGTGCAACAGCCTGTACATCATTTTCCTTTGGGGGCATCACCAATTTGTACGAATCTTGAGCAGAGAGAGTGAGAAGCCAAGTAGTAGTAGATCGGAAGCTGAACATAGTTTTCAACAGCCTTTTGGGGTGAGGGAGAAAGAATCTGAAGCTTAAGCTTCTAAGGCAGCCGAGACTTGAGGGGCCAAAATCTTACAAAGGGAAGCAGAGAGGACAAAACCTAAATGTTTGAGCTATTTATCCCCAGGAGACATTTGCCGATTTATAAGCTATATAGGCCAAGAAAGGCCAAGAAGAAATAGCAGGCAGTAGGCTGAAGAGATAAACAGCTTTCAGGTATCTCGTGGTCCTGCGGAAATAAAATTTGAAGTTCAGTTTTCAATAAAGGGGCTGAGCTGAGGTTAACTCACCAGGTTTTCCATTAGAACTCTGAGAAAAGTACACTCTATATGGGGCAAATAAGAAAGAGACCACATTTTTGCAAGTCTGATCCCAGGCTTGAAACAGCTCAATCCTACTCGACCTGCCTACCACAAGCCGAATTCTCATCTAGAGTTTCTATATTTTTTTATATACAATGTCTATGTCCAGTGCTCAATAAAAATTATCAGGGCTAACAAAAGACAGGACTAAACAATGAGCAAAAAGACTCACAAAAGGGACAAAATAAAGATGAAGCAAACACTGAAGTTGTCAGACACAGGCTTAAAAATGATCATAAGAAGAGAGAAAATTTCGCCAGAGAACAGAAATTCACTTAAAAAAAGAATAAAATGGAAATTCTAGAACTAAAAATTACAATTGCTAAAATTAAGAACTCAGTAGATAAGTTTATCATCAGTTTAGACACAGAGGAAGAGGGGAACTTGAATAAACTTGAAGTTATCAGAAACTATCTAGACTGAAATATGGAGAGAATAAAGGATGACAAATACATCAAAGAATGGATCTCTGGGTTGTGGGAAATAGGTATAAAACATGTATAATTGGACCAAGAGGGAAGGGAGAGAGAGAAGGATGCAGAAGAAATGCATGAAGAGATAATAGCTAAGAAGTTTCTAAAAGTGATGGAAGTCTTCAAGCCATAATATAATAAAACATCACAAACCCAAGGAAGAGAAATAAAAACACAACTAGGCATATCATAGTAAAATTCCTAAAAAGCTAAAAATATAGAGGTCTCAAAAAAAAAAANCATCAAGAGGGCCTGGAAGCAATGACATCCCCATAACAATGAGCCACTTTGTCATCCAAATCTTAGTTTCCGGTGGCGTTATTCACCAGAAGAATCCAGGGTTCCTTGAGGAGATGGCTGATTCCAGAGCTGGGACTGGGAAAGTCTAATAGGAGCCTGAAACAATTCATCCTAAATTGATAGTTCATCCTAATTTTGATGATTGTATTCTGGCTTTGGGAGACTGCCCTTCATTTTAAGAAACATATTCAGGTGTACAATGTATCCTCCAACAACTGAGAAAAGACATTATATCTATACATAATATATGTGTATACCTATACATATATATGTTATCTACACATATGTATATATGCATGAAAAGTTCAGAAAATAATTTTATATATATATAATTTTTTTCTTTTATATATGAAAGAGAATAATAAAGCAAATGCAGTAAAATGAGAATCCCTGCAACTTTTTGGTAACTATTTCAAAATAACAAGTTTTAAAAAAAAGTGAGCTAATTAAGTAAATAGAGCACATTCATGAGAGTAGCAATATGATGACCAAAGTTTGGGAAAGACGATAGTTGATGATGAAAACCCAGGAGAGGGCTCATGGGCCACATAGACAGCAAGTCTCCAAAACGATGTATCGAAACACCACCCCCAGCCCATACTCACAGAACCTACTGCAGCTCAAGGAGCCATCTGAACATCAGCCACAAGCAGCAGGAGCCCAGGTGAGAAGGGTGGCCTCGTGCTTTCCATTTTGGAGGGGAGAGAATGGACAGGTGGTATTTTAAGTCCTCCACTAGGCAGAGGTTACATGGGAATGTTCCAGCATGAAAACCAGACTCTGCAGCCCAAAGCCAGACACCAGAAAACTTGGAGTCGTTTAGCACCACAGGACAGCCAGGAACAAGGCACGCTAAGCAGATGACTCTGATTGATACAAAGGGGAAGATACTTCCTCTAAGAGACGGTAATGTGTTCACAGATGCAATGATTTCTCCTCTGCAGGTTAGCAGAGGAAAGCTGGGATGTCTGAGGTGGGACGTCAGAAAGTCCTGAATTCTACTCCCAGCTCTACTACTTATTGGATTTGCCCTCCTTCTCCGAACCTCTTTTTATTCATCTGTAAAATGGTGATATAAAAAAAAAATCCTGCTTTGCAGGTTGCTTGGAAGATTTAAGATAATTTATTTTAGTCAATAGATATTTACTGAGTGTTTATTATGTGCCAGACATCATTAGGGGAATATGGTGTTACCAAGGCCTTCTATTCTAGGACTACATTCAAAGGCTCAACGTGAGAAAGAAGAGAGGATGGGTGGCTGGAGCCCCATGAGTAAACGAGTTGGTGACCAGAGTGGAGGTAGGCAGGGGCTTCAGGCTTGATGAGTGAAGTAGGAAGTTGGGTGTTTTTTTAAAAATACTTTTATTTGTTTATTATTATTATTATTATTATTATTATTATTATTATATTAGCAGAGCCATCCTGCCACCTGTTGGCAGCTCAGCGGCAGCTCAGCTCGGGCCAGGAATCAAACCGTTAGTTGCTCAGAGATCGCACTCTTGAGCAAGCTCTTAACCAACTGAGCCACTCAGCCAGCCCCTGGAAGTTGGGTGTTTTAAAGTGATGTGAAGCTATTTCCTCTAAGCAAGGGAAAATCATGCTCCAGTTTGCGCTCTAATTGCAGAATGCAGAAAGAAATATGGGGAGGAGGCGGAGCGGAACAGGACTCCCAATAAGGAATATTGTAGCAGTTCCACAGGAAATAATAGCTTGGGCTGGGATGCTAACAATGAAAACCTTCAGGAAAGACTTTCTTAAAGACCCAGAGAGTAAATATTTTGGGCAAAAGTGAGGCCAAAAGGCAGACTGGAGACTAATAGGTACATGTTTATATAAGTATTTAAAACCATTGTGTTATAAATAGATAAATAAATAAAATAAATAAATAAATAAATAAATAAATAAATAAATGTCATTCTTAGCTCAAGGATCACAAAGCAACAACCAGGTAGCTTATTGCATTTGGACAGAGGGCTGTAGTTTATCAAGCCCTGGTTATGGGACAACAGGTGAGCCTTTGTAAAATGGGTATGGCAATTGTTTGCATGGTGGGTCAAGGCTTGGAAAGAACTTTATGCCTCAAGACTAGTAGCAAGTATGTTTCAAAGACCTGCTTAGTCCAATCAGGGGGTTAACCAGATTGATGTATCAGAATATAGAGTTTGGTTCAACTAATTTTTCTTCTTTTCATAACCTGGATTTCTGGAGATTGCATGGGGGTAGGGAACTCTCTGTTTTACATTTTTTTGGGTGTAGGACCTCAGTCCTATTGACATTCAGGTAGATTTGGAGTCCTATAACTGCATTGGGGATGTCAGTGAACCTGCCACTTGGCCATGACATAGATACTCTATGGTCCAGAAAAAGCCCATTCATTGACATTTATTGAAGGAGTGAGGACAAGATGAATGGGAGTGGGTCCTAGTTCAACTGCCACCTGATTTACCTACTGAGAAGTTGAAAGACTTATAGCTATAACAAGGAAAAGCTGGTACCTGGCTCAGCCAACAACATGGAAACCAACTGGAAGTTCTCTACACAGAAATATTCAATCCATAGGGATTAATATAGCCCAGAATCCACATCCATGTAGCTTTCTTTTAAGTACACTGAACTCAAGTTCTGAATCAGCTAATTTTTGCTTGCTGTTCACCATTTGCACATAAATTGAAAGGAGAATATATGATGCAAAACAAGACTTGAATGAATATAAAGCACTAGATACAGAGTCCTTTCCTTCAAATGTAATCTTATAGTTAACTGCATATTATATCATAGCATATTACATCATATCAGTTTATATATGTTATATATACTGCTTTTACATTATATATTCATGTTATATACATATTCATTAATTTATAATATATTCATTTATAATGTATTAATTTATATAATAATATATATTTATATTATAAAACAATATTAATTACAGAAAATTTTGAATATTTACCCAAGAAGGAAAAATGTTCACTGAATCCTGGTAACTACTAGTAACTTTTTTTTTTTAATTATGTCCTTTTTTTTTTAAACATTTTTTTTTTAATTAGGGAATTGGGGGGATGGGAACAGTGCTGGGGAATTGGGAGAAGGGGAACAGACAAGTTGCTGTCATTTTGTTCTTCAGTCTAGTTGTGGAGGACGTTGCTTCACTGGCCCAAGTTGGCACCATCATTGCGCTCTTCCC
>NW_017731369.1:885100-891758 GCF_001890085.2 Hipposideros armiger
CAGCTCCAGGTTGAGCTGTTGTTCAGCATCTTAGCTGTGGAGGGCAGTGTCACTGGCCCTCATATGTGGGATCCGAACCGGGACCCTCTGGCGATCCAAGCCAGTTCTTAACCATCGCGCCACTCGGCCGGCCCCTACTAGTAACTTTTTAATGTTTCATTCTTGCCTTTTATGTTTGGATTTTTCTTCAGAATGGCACAACCTTTTGCTGTTATTAATGATGTACTTTTGACCCTCAGGCATTAAAAATATCTTGTTTTATGCTTTATTATTTTACCCAATGTTTTAGCAATAGCATTTTGTATGGTATTGAGGACTTTTCAAAAACCTTTTTGATAGCTATGCAGCCAACAAATTTAAGGGTACAAGATTTTCTAAGGCCAACTTGCCATCAAAAACCTTCTATTGATTTTCTGCCTTCATGTGGGAGTGTAGGTATTCATCCTTCTCTATCTGACTCACCTTCCCTGAATACTCATATGATAAAGGAAGAATTGTGTTAACTTACTGGTGTAAAAGTTTTATTCCATTTGCTAAATAAACTTATTCCTTCTATTGAGTTGCTTTTTAATCTAGCTCCACTTTTTTTTTTTTTTTACATAGCTTTTAAGGAGCTATTGCTTTTTCATATCCCAAATCTTTGGGTGCTAGTTTATCTCTACTTCTTTAAATAAGTACGTTATCTATAGCTTTTTGCTTGTCCTAAGAAGTCATTTCTCTGTCTTTTTAAAATTATAACCACATTGATGATGATGATGATGAGGATGATGATGATGATCTCGTCCTCAGGCATCCATGAAACAGGGAACCTCTGACAAGGAGGGCCAAATTGTTTTGGAGATTACAGGAAGTGTCTCTGGGCAAGTCTGCCCCTGCCGCCCCCCTCCCCAGTCTGTGGGGACAGATTTGGGCTTGTGTGGCATTTGAATGCTCTTGATCTGCCCTTATGTAATAAGTATGACTCATGTTGTGGTATGAGTCACCCAATCCCTAGCCTGGGGCACCTCCGCTAGGCCTGCACAGCTTCCCACCTGCTTGATCCCTGTCTGAATAGAGAGAGCATGACTCAGAGGCAGGGAAGGGTGGTTCTCTCTGTCTGGCTGGTGTCCTCAGCTCCAGGAAGCTTCAGGCTTGTGGTGTGGCAGCTAAGAGGAAGGCCATGCTACCCACGTCAGCAGTGCCCCTTGGAGGGACCCCTACACAGGAAGGGAGAGCCCTGAGGCCAGTCAGCCTCCACCACCCAGCTACCAGGTGTGGAGAGGAAATGCAAGGGCACAGTGTCTATTTAGATCTCTAGTGACTTTTTCTTCCTTACCTCATGGCCTTATGGGCAGTCAGAGTGACATGGATAATAATAACCACCGACGTTTTTGAACACTTACCATTTGCCTGGCTTTGTACAAGACACTTAACACCTGTTCCCACATTTAATCCTCAACATAAGACCACAAAGTAACTATTACCGTTATAACCCATTTGACAGGCGTGGAAACCAAAGCCCAGCAGGAGTAAGTGATTTGCTCAAGTCCACATAGCTGGGTAGAGCCAGGTCTAGAATTTGAACCCACTCTCCGGAGCTTTCTCTCCTTACCACCAGACCAGTCTTCTTAACCTGTAAAGTGCAAATGAATCACCCAGCGATCTTTTCAAAATGAAGACTCTGATCCAGCAAGTCTGGGATGGGCTTGAGACTCTGCATTTCTAACAAGCTTCTAGGTGACGCAGATGCTACTGGCCTCCAGGCCACGTTTTGAGCAGCAAGGCTCTATATTATAGTATTTTCACTATGCCTTGGGCTATTCTCTCGTTGGAAAGTATTTTATTCACTCATCCCTTCATTTGTTGGCCCATTCATTGTCCATCTATACATTCAGCCAGCATCTATGGATCCTTGCTGTGAGTCAAGCACTAAGAGGATAACGATGGACACGTCTCCATCACAAATATAGAGAAAAATGAGTTCAACAGGGAGACACAATCCCCTACCACACATACACGTAATTATCACAGACCATGATAGGATCTAAAACAGAAGGACGTTGTTCTGTAGCATGGTGCACGAAAGAAGGGGTGGCTCTGATGGTGCATCAGGGAAAGCGCCCCAAAACCTGGTGGGGTGAAGAAGCCCAGCGAAGACCAGCCAGGTGTGATGTGTTCGTTGGCTGGAGAGCTCCAGTGTTCCAAGGAAGGTGAGCCCTTCTCCGAATTTCTAGCCCAGCATGAGCGGTAGGCAGAAAGGGAGAAGAGGCTCAAGGGATAGGCAAGGGGTCACCTCCTTGCTGGAGACCGTTCTCTCCCCGTCTCTCTACCCCCTGGCTATTTTTGTGCCTTTCTTTATCCCATTCCTTCCACCAAGGCTGTTCGCACCCAAATCCCAACAACTCGTCATGCCAAGTTCCAGTCCAAATGTCTTTCCTCCATTCTTCCCCCAATGCTCCTGCACTTCATGTATATGGGGAAAAAACTCTTTTCCACGGTCACTTATTTAACTCTTTTCCTGTTAGACACCTTGTTAAGATCTTTGCATACAATACATCATTTAATATTCCAAACAATTCAGAAATATATAGAAGTTATTTTATTTTGTAAATGAAGAAACTGAGGCACCTAGGAGTTCAGTAACTTCTACAAGACTCTCCAGCTTCAAAGCAGAATTGCGGGATTAGAAGGCAGCAGGTCCTTACCTGCTGGGCAGTGGAGCCCCGTAGCCAGCAAACCTCTCCATCACCCTTATCCTGAATCACCCTGCTGAATACAAGATTCAGCTGAATGTAAGCTTCCCCCCTCTCTAGGTTGTAAGAGGCCTGCAGACAATGCCCTGGGAAGGCAGAGCAGGCTTGTGTGGCAGCCGTTTTGGGGAGTAAAAAAGTGACAGTGCAGGACAAGGCTGGAATGGCAGGTGGGGTTAGGAAAGGAGCAAAGATTCACAAGTCTGCTGTGACTGCACTAGTGACATCTCCAGGGAAGGGCCTAATGGACCCAACACTGCAGCCTAGAGAGGTGCTGAAGAATTGCTCATCACAATGACTCATAAGCAGAGGCCATCTGATGTGTTGCTGCAAGGTGAAGCTGGCCACCTATTACAGCCAATAAGAAGAACTGAACGCATTCCAGGCCCAGGGGCCAGGTCCAGTCTCCTTCTGGCCATGACAGGTACCAGAGGGCACCCACTCCATGAGTGAAAGAACCCAAAGATATGGGTCATTTGTTCCACCCTCAATACTGCAGAGTCCCTGTCTCCCCAAGGCCCAGAAGGAACCACCGAGATTATCTTGCATGTCTGAGGGCAACAAATCATTATTGCTTCCTAGTAATGATATCCTCTAGCTCACCATTTCTCAAAGTGGTGAACAAGCAGCATTAGCATCACCTGGGAACTTACGAAAATGCAAATTCTTGGGCCCTGCCCCAAACCTACTGAATCAGAAACTCTGGGGGTGAGGCTCAGCAATATGTGTTTTAACAAGCTCTCCAGGTGTATACTCAAGTTTCAGAACCACTGCTCTATTAATCAAATATGGGGCCCTGCTGTCAGACACCTGAGGTTTTAAATCCTGACTCAGCCATTTGGTAGCAGTTACCTTGTTTCTAGCTACTTAGACTTTCTAAACCTCAGTTTTCCCATCAGTACAAAGGAATAATACATAATATCAATCACAGGGTTGCTGGGGGGGTTAACTGAAGTATCCCAGGAAAAAGCATCTAGCATGATGCTTTATACATGACAGTGAGTCAGTGAAGGTTAGTGCTGATTTTAATGGTAGTGGTTTTCTAATCTGGTGGAGGGCTTGGGGTGGGGGGAGTTGCTTATTTGCACCTTTATGGCATGTGGCAGTTTGGAAACTCTCCAGGGGGCTCTGTTGTGCCTCTAATAGCTTATAAATTCTCTTTCAAACTCTTGCAAATCACTTTCTCGAAAATAATAAATACAATGGGTGCTGANCCAACAAAATAAGAAAAGTTTATTGATTAGTTTACAAATAACTGTTGTATAAGAAAAGATACTGAATGGCAGGCTGGCTCACTGATGGCTTACTTCTTGCAGCCTCTTTCATTCCGTGGCCTTGGGAGATGGGCTCAAGGGGGAAATAAAAAAAGCGGAGCAAACGTGTTGTCTGGGTAAATAAGAGTGTGCACCGGGATAGAAAAAAGAAAGAAAGAAATGGGACTCTTTATCTGTTGCTGTTTTGGAAGTAGACCTATGTATGCCTACTCTTCTTCATCTCTTCATGAAAAAAGCCTTTCTAATGTTTTTCCCTCCTCTGGCCAACACACTAAAGCTTGACATGCTGGACCCCATGGCTCAGGTAACAAGCTTTGACACAGTCCCTTCCAGTCATCAGTTGCTCATTGAGCAGTTTATAGAAAAGAAGTAAAAGTGTCAAATCCATGCTCATTCCTGGGCTTTATATCTGAAGGATCCTGACCCAGAGAGAGCAACGTCACTTGAGGCGGGGCTTTGGACCTGGAAAAAATAAATATAGGAACGCCAGCATGTCAAAACAGGCTCTGCCCCTCTTCCTCTTTGGGAGACATTTTCACGTTGTTGGCTTGTTGGAGGACTACCTAAAATATGGCGCATGATGCTGAAACAAGGTGAGCTCTTATGCAGTGCTTCAGTCGGTGGCTATGATGATGCTTCAGGTACATGGATGCTCTAGTAACTGATACAGGGAGCAGCAAGAGAGGTGCCTGAGATGTGAGCCAGGCAGACAGTGAGAGACCTTCTGGACCCTGCAAGGAGGTTGGTCCAGTGTCCACTGATGGGTATATCCCAAATGTGGAGGGGACACAATGTGTCAGATGCTCATGG
The DNA here is from genome assembly GCF_001890085.2 of Hipposideros armiger. Lineage (NCBI taxonomy): Eukaryota > Metazoa > Chordata > Mammalia > Chiroptera > Hipposideridae > Hipposideros > Hipposideros armiger. Next base: position 889,914 of record NW_017731369.1, read on the forward strand.
TATATTGACCAAACACTAACTAACCCTGGATCACAAAGAGATGTTGCTCTTGCCCTTTCAACCCCCTTAAACCTTCACTTATGTTACTAAGGAAGTCTCACCTTGACTCTCATTTCTCGAGCATTTGCTAATTTCTCTTTTTAACAGAGTTATAGGACCCGAGGGTGCTATAGGACAGGGTGGAGGCAGTCAACAGTCACTGCTATAATATAATATCACCTTTTGTCCATATTGCATTTATTTTCCAGATTGCCTTCTTTTTCTGGACAGTGATCTTTTTTTCANAGTGCTCAATAAAAATTATCAGGGCTAACAAAAGACAGGACTAAACAATGAGCAAAAAGACTCACAAAAGGGACAAAATAAAGATGAAGCAAACACTGAAGTTGTCAGACACAGACTTAAAAATGATCATAAGAAGAGAGAAAATTTCGCCAGAGAACAGAAATTCACTTAAAAAAAGAATAAAATGGAAATTCTAGAACTAAAAATTACAATTGCTAAAATTAAGAACTCAGTAGATAAGTTTATCATCAGTTTAGACACAGAGGAAGAGGGGAACTTGAATAAACTTGAAGTTATCAGAAACTATCTAGACTGAAATATGGAGAGAATAAAGGATGACAAATACATCAAAGAATGGATCTCTGGGTTGTGGGAAATAGGTATAAAACATGTATAATTGGACCAAGAGGGAAGGGAGAGAGAGAAGGATGCAGAAGAAATGTATGAAGAGATAATAGCTAAGAAGTTTCTAAAAGTGATGGAAGTTTTCAAGCCATAATATAATAAAACATCACAAACCCAAGGAAGAGAAATAAAAACACAACTAGGCATATCATAGTAAAATTCCTAAAAAGCTAAAAATATAGAGGTCTCAAAAAAAAAAAAGATACTAACAAATAAATCCAGCAGCACATTAAAAGGGAGGCTGCTCGATTTAATTTGCTAGTATTTTTTCCAAGAGTTATTTATCATAAGAATGCAAGGCTGGTTCAACAATAAAAATCAATCAATGTAGCATACTGTATTAATAGAATAGAGAACAAAATGATCACTTCAGCTAACACACAAAAAGCATTTGACAAAATCCAACACCCATTCATCAAAAAACACTCCACAAAGATTACAAGTGAATTTTCTCAACCTGATAAAGGGTATCTATCAAACCTACAGCTGACATCAAGCTTTTCCACTGAGATTAGGAATAAGACTAGAAGGTCTGCTCTCACCACATCTATGCAGCATTGTACTGGAAGTTCTAACCAGGACTAATAAGCAAGGGGGAAAAAAGTCATCCAAATTAAAATGGAAGAAGTAGAACTATCTTTATTTGTAGATGACATTATTTTATAGATAGAAAATCCTAAAGAATACACATGCACACACTATTTAGAGCTAATAAACAAATTCAGCCAAGTTGCAGGATACAAAATCAACATAATCAGTTGTACTCTTAAACACTAGCAATGAACAATCTGAAAATGAAAATAAAAAACAATCTCATTTACATATCAATAAGACAAAGAGAAAATCTTAAAAGCTTGCAGAGCAAAAATGACACATTGTCTTCAAAAGGGCAACAGTTACTACGATGGCTCACTTTTTAACTGAAAAGATAGACTCCAAAACACCATTTAATGACACCATTTAAAAATAGCGAGAAAATAATGGCAAAACTTGAATTATATTTCCAAGCAATAATATTGTTAAAATATGAAGGAAAAAATAGACATTTCCAGAAAATATAAACTGAGGAACATCATCCCCAGCAGAACCACACTAAAGAAAAGACTATATAGGAATGCTTCAGGTAGAAGAAATACGATTCTAGATGGAAGATAA
>NW_017731369.1:893936-905199 GCF_001890085.2 Hipposideros armiger
AAAAGTTTAAAAAGATGGTTCAGATGTGTCCCCAACATGTGTCTGGTGAGCTTACATGGATCCTCCTTAGGTTTTGCTCATCTCCCCAGGTAGAAGATAATATATCTCTGACGCTAATAAGCTGCCCGCCCTGGCGGGGGTAGGGGAGGGTTGTTAAGTTCATTATAGGTCGGCAGCAATATCTTCAGAGTCCCTGAGCCTAGACATGGTCCACCATTGTCGAGAGTCCTGGGGGTGTGTTCTTTTGCTCAGTGACTAATGGTGTGGAAACAAATTCTCAGATGCAAGCTTGAGTCTGGGCCAAAGGTATTCACAGGGTAAACAAATAGCTACAGGAAATTAAATTTTCACTCCCTCCCTCCCCCGCCCCCACCTTGGTTAAGTTTGGAGTCGGTAAAAGGTATCAAAAAGGTAAGAGATTCCCAAGGTAATGACCTGAAAGACCAAGAAGGGGGAGGCAGAATAGCCTTGCCCAGAGACAATGGGTCAAAGATAGATATTGTGGGGAGAAAATCACAGTGATGACAAAAATGGTAATAATAATAATGCAGCAAGAATGTGGCTATTTATTATGCCCTGACTGCAGAAAGGTATCATGCTCATTAAATATCTGCATTTTCTTACTTAATTCCCATATTACCCACCCTGAGGCAGTGTTATTACATCTATGTAGATGAAAAAAATGGAGGCATGCTAGAGGAACTCTCATTCACAACATGTGATCACCCCTGTGCTGACTGGAGCCAGAGAACTGAAAAGAAACAGACTTGGTTTGTAGATGTGCTTATGGATGTGCCAATTATGGTGGGATTTCTAGGGAGACCCCAGGATGTCAGGAAGGACGTTGGTACTACCTTCGAGCAAGGTTCCTCAACCTCAGCACTGTTGACTGCTGGGGAGAGAGAATCCTTTGTTGTGGGACTGACCTGTGCATTGTAGGATGTTTAGCAGCATAAATGTCTACTACACTGGGTACTTTAAAAAAGTCATCTCATTTAAACTCCCAATTACCCTGCAAGAGAAATATTATAGTCATTAGATGAGAGAAGCTGAGGACACAGGGAGGTGAAGGACATATTCTAGAATCAGTTAGCCAGTAAGTGGCAGAGCTGGGAGTTACACCCAGGCTCTGAGTGTGATTTGCTCCTCATTTCCACATGTAAAATGACTGTAACGTGGAATCGGATCATCAGAGGCATCTGTGGCTCACTGAGGGCATTTGACCCCCCGGCATACTGCTCACTCCCTTCGCACCTCAGTTTCCTCATCAGTAAAATCAGGCCTCTCCCTGCCCTGCTTACCTCGCTGGATTAGCTTGAAGAACAAACAGGAGAATTCATGAGAAAGCTTCTTGACTTAACAGTAATCCTTGAAGTTTGGGTTTTGTAATTTGCAGTGATCTCATTTAGGTCAGTTTTGTTTTCAATGTGCCAGGAGGGGAACACAATCTGAAAAGGTTTTCCATCCCTTGGAAAGTAGTTTTAGTTTTACTTAATTTCTGAAAGTTTACTGTGACACAAAGTACAGTGATTCACTTGGCAAGCTCTAGGGTACACCAAGCAGCCCCTAATTCAGACACAAAGCCCAGCTTCAGACATCCATTCAGACCAAGTCTCGGAGTCTTTGGCATGTCTCGGGTGACGACTGAAGGCACTACCTTCCACAAAGGACAGAAGTGGTGATGAAACGTGGGCTTTTTTCTGTGGTTAGAGCCCATGACAGATTCTAGCCTCAGATGTGGGACAGGTTCATGGTGAAGAAGAGTTAGCGAGTCTTGGGGCACGCAAACTCCATACAGCTTCACCAGCTGTGGCAGTGACTCACCCCAATTCAGCCACCCAAACACTAGTGAGAGCCTGGTCTAGGAAAGGGATATGGTTTATCTGGATGCATAATCAGGGGGAAAAGAGATATGTCCCAAATCAGCACATCTAAGACTAGTCATGTTTGCTGGAAGACCATCTTTTCTCACAGCAATAATCATTTTTTCAGCTTCTTTAAGTAGTTATGGCAGAGGATAAAAGAAGAGGAGGAAACTGCTTTTCAATAATCCAGTCAAGAGACTCAGGTAGAACTAGGAGCCAAAACATGACAAATTAGCCAGAGGGGAGGATTTAGACCAGTTATTTTCAAACCTTAGTGGATATAGTATTACTATGACAGTTGCTCAAATGAACCTTTCTCAGCCCCGGCCCTTGAGTTCCTGATTCACTAAGCAATTCGGCATCAAATTGTTGCAAAATCCCACTTGCAGAAACACTCTTTGAAAGTATTTCGTAGTCATCACCTGCTTTCAAATTTTGCTTCTGGGTTATGACCAGCTTATTCACCATGTCATCCCACTTTGAGAGACTCCAACTTAGGGGTTCACAGAAAAAGACAGGGGGCTAACCAAGACTTTCAAGGTCCAGCAAATCACCAAGGAGCAAATATGACTGACACCCTTTTCTCCACATCTGCTTCTCTAATCCTTAAGTCATTCTTCCTTTNGCTTCTGCAAGCTCGATCGCCGTGTCTGTGAACCACCTGGCCACAGGCAGCTGGCCTTGGCTACTGGTCTCTCAAGACCCAACCAGCACATGCCCATGGCTTTGCTTGTCTCCCCTTGATGCTACCCCATGGCATAAATTCAGCCCCAAACAGACTGAAATCTGTTCACCAACAGGAACAAAGGGTGATCTCTGAAAGATTTTCTCTAAAGACCCTAACATTTATTTTCTCCCCTGCCTAAGATATAGAAGACTTAGGTGGAAAAATTGTTAAAGAGAGGAGGTTCCAGTTTTTCTGTGCTACTTACTGGACAAACTAGTGACAGGGCCCTTCCATTATTATGTACACCCCCCCCCTTCCAGCCTCAAAGATTACGATGAAGGAATAATGAACTTGGTGTAGTTGCTGAAAGCACAGGGCTGCCTCTTGCCTCCATGCGTTTGCTCCTGCTGTTCCCCCTCCACGGAATGCCTTACGTCTCCTCCACTTCCCTCTTTCCCGCATCTCAAGTCATGCTTTATGATCCACCAACACCATATGCTTTCTGAGAGAAGGGCTCTCATCTGCCTTGTCCATGGCTATACTCCTAAAAGGGAATCTGCTTTCGATAAATACCGGTTGAATTCATGATGGGATAAATGAACAAATGAAAACACTTAGTCCAGAATGAAATGCTTCAGGAAGGTTGGCCTGACCACACGCCTTGCTGGTGGGGACCCTCTCCCAAGTTCTCCTTTGGCATCTCTCTACATGGCTCCAGTTTCGCATTTACAATAAAAAAAAGTGAGACTGTCCTTTTCATATTCGTGATTCCTGAGTGAGGACTAGGGGCCTGGCTCGTAGGGTGCTCTATAAATGTATCCCTGACTCTTCCTTTCCTCTCTCTTCTTTGGCTCTTTGGGAAGAGGCTTGGCACCTCTGGGACCCTCGGACCCTAACGGGAAAATGAGCTCAGCTCAGGGAACTGCCTCAGCTGGGAGGGACTTGGGCTTTTCACAGTCCATGCAGAGGGCTATGAATTCTTCACGTCTAAGCGAAATGGCAAAAAGGAAATATAGGTCTTCAAACAAGTGATTTATTCTGTATCAGAAACGCATTTACCTAGCGTATNAACAACTACTACCTCAAAAAGCAATAGTGTCTGCTAGAATCCCTTTCTAATAGGGCACCTGTTTCCTGGTCTGTCATATGTGGCCAATGGGACTGCACACACCTCAAAGTCCACCTGACTCAGGTATGCCTCCTTTGTAAGACCTATAGAGATTCTTTGGACCTAGGTCTCTGTAAACTCATCTGTCTTACTCAGAAGAGACTAAATTGTGCTGCAGAAACAAATTGACCCTGGAATTGCAGTGACATAACTTCACAAAGATCCCCAGTTCAGCTCTGCTCCACATTGCCACTCAGGGATTCAGGCCACCAGAAACTCTGCCATTTTGTAGCTGAACCATCTAAAACACATAGCTTCCAAGGTCACCTCAGCAGGGAAAGAGAGCAATAAAAGGTACATATTGGCTTTCACCTACTTGTTTCAGAAGTGACACATTTGAAATTCCCTATATCCAGCTCCGTTCTTCCCAGGCACTGAAGATTACTTTTCAGCTCCTTACAGTTAAGCCAGCACCATGTGACTCATTCTGACCAATGAGCTGTGAGCAATACAAATCTCTCCCAGCAGCCAGGCTTGGTCAATTGGTCCATCTCATAGAATGGACTTTGTACAGTTTACCAAGATTTAACATAAGTGTTCATATATCCAGCTTGTTAAGATCACCGTAAGGGCTTTAACTGAAATGTCTCCACCACTTTACTATTAAGGCTGACATTTGCTGTTAATTTTTTGTTGGACAATGTTTATCAAAATAAGAAAGGTTCCTGCACTTCTACTTTGAGGCAAACACGTACAATAGAAGCTTTGTTAATAAAATAAACAACGTAAAATTAAAGATATTAAAACATTTTAATGATACAACACCCAGAGAAGTACAATGCAGCTCAGCTAGTAATTACCAAAGCCTTTACACTAATTTGCTGGTGCAGCATTTTGCTAGGTGTGGCTAGAGATGTGTCTGCTCAGATCCAGTTGGGATCTTCTTCCCCTTTGTCATCGATTTTTTGTGTCATGTAAGGATCTCTTTCTAATGCTCACACTGATCCACTTTAGAAAGGCCACTTCCTGGTGTCGGGGGTGATAGCATTGCAGAGAATGGCCAGTTTTGTCCTAATTGCTGTTCAGTCTGTAAAGACCAGATGTCTGCCTCCACCTTTGTTCATTCTCTTTCCCTCAGACTCTAGCATGCGTGTTCCAATTTGCTCCTGCATTCATGTAATGCCAAAGGAAAGGATCAAGGTGTGACTTTTTCCTACTCTCAGCTGAGGGTCTGCGGATCACTTCTACAAAATGCCTACTACAGCTGCAGTGTGAAGACAGTTTCCTCCTTTTCTTTCAGGAGATATGAGCATTTCTCCGGTCAAGTTCTGCCTGAATGCTCTCCCTAAAGTTCCCTTCTCTATCTCCCTCTTGCACCTGCTTCTCTAGCTGCAGGAGCTGGGGTGGAAAGCTCAGGGTTTGCAGCAGACACGCTGGTGTTGGATGTGAACCAGGCAGCCGCACACACACCAGGTCTGCTATTGCTATGGTTTGCCATGCTCTGCCTCCCAGCGTCCTAACCTGCCTCCACCTTGGAGCTGGGCTCTCAGGTACCATGCTTGGCCCTGGCACAGGTGAGAACCTAGGTAAGTGAAGTTGAGTGAGAAAGGCGGGTTTCTTGGCATAGGGGGAAGAACACCAGATTCAAATGTGGGTCATACATGTACTAGCTGTATAACATGCAATAAGTAAATTAACTTTTCTGGGGCTTGGCTCCTCAACAAACTGGAAACTAGGACCTCACTGGGAGAATGAAATGAGATATTGTGCAAAATTTTTAGGCCAGTGCCGGGCTCATCCAAGGACCTTAAGAAGGGGTGTTTCCTAAAAGGGGGTTAATTGATTCATCTGGTTTGCTGTAAAATGTTTCCCAAGCCCATCAGCTACCATCAAGGGCTTAGAGCAAGCAAAGACGCAGTCTATCTAGTGACTAAATGATGAACCAATAATGGGTAGGAAAAAAAGTGAAGCTAGGACTTAGCTAAGGAAAAAACAGCAACAACAGACATGATGACATATATTTACCTTTTCTGATAAGCATCCTGCATTTTCCAAATCAGCCCAGAAGCCTTTTTATTTGCTAATGGATCAACTCCAAAGCATGTGCCCTGGGAAATCATGATGTGCCTAATCATTTTAGCAATAATCCCTGAAAAATTGGCCATTACTGGAAGTGACCAACCATTTGGTTATAAAAGCCTGAAGCAAGATTAACAGCAAATGTGAAGATGATTATTTTAGCAAATTGCCACTGATTGGTAAATTCAGAACAAAGGCCTCACGCCTGGCTGGTGTCTCTGGAAAATCATTTTATGGCCATAATAAATGTCTACTGCTTGAGATATAAAAGCCATTTAAGTCCATTTCCTCTCTGTTTGGGGCAGGGGGGAACCCAGTCATGGGCAGGGATGGGTAGGAATGTGTGGGTGGGATGAGGTAAAGGGGTCTGGGGGGAGTTAGCATCTCTACCCTCTAATTTTGGGAGCCCATTTTTCCTATTTGTTGAGCTACAGGGAAGTCCAGTGGATTATACGGCTTAATGTGGGCAGAATGTGGTAGCCACTCTCAGCAAAATTATTACATCAATAACACAGTCAGATATTTTTTGTTTGCAAGAGACAGGAGTCCCAACCCAAACTAGTTTAAACAAAAATGGAATATTGGGGTTCATGTAAATGAAAGATCCTGAAATTGGACTAGCTCTCTCGGACTTAATTCCGCTGTGTCAGTTTCCTTAAGGTTCCTCCTCTGCATCAGTTGCACAGAGGTGCAAGGTGGGGCAGCGGGTCCAGACTGACTCCTGTGCAGATTCACATCTCTTTCCCAGGAGTCCCAGCAATGGCTCTGTTGTCTGTAATTTGGATCCTGTTCTCATCACCAAACCCATCACAGTGACTAAGGAATGCACTGCACTCACTGGCCAGAACCACAGGAGAGAACCACTCCCGGAGCTAAACCACATGGACTGAGAGCAAGGGAGAAGCTGGATCTCCATTGAGATGCTCTAACCAAAAGAACGGGCCTGGAAGGAGGACAGATGCCTCCCCCAGAAGCAATGTCCACCAAAGAGTGAGAAGGAACCCCTTGGGTAGAAAAAGACTCTGTACCCTGAAAGAGACTAAAATCTGTCACAGGCTGATGGCAGGCTGGCAAGGGAGACATATTCAACAACAATTGGGGCCGTTGATCTTAAGAGCTTCATCACTAAAACAAATGCATAAAAGGGAAAAGTGACTGGCCCAAAGAGAATTTTTCTTTTTTTATCAACATTGGAACTCAGTTTCTGAGTTGATGCTCAACTCTGTAGTCTCATCTTATGACTACTTACTCTGCGAGCTCCTAGGGTGGCCATGCTTACAGAAAGAGCCTAAACATAAATGTGCAAGGGCCAGGGGCCATACTACACAGATGTGCATTCTTGGATATGCCCTCAGTCTCAACCTCCAAGAAGCTTCTGAGTGGTCCCCACCCATCAATCACACCAGACTCCTGAAAAAAAACCCTCTCATCATTTCTCATCTAGTGGGTTCCACCGTCCCATTTTTATGCTGTCCCAGTGAAATCCTTCCTGTGCCATCTCCACAGCAGGGCACAATGTTAAGGCTGTCAATTTCAGAGTCAAATAGATCTAGACTCAAATATCAGCAGCAGACTCTGGGACAAGGATGTCAGTGAATCTAGTTTATCGGGGGGGTAATCTCTAGAAACACGAGTGGGGGAGTGGGGAGGCGAGACAGGGAAGGAAAGGCAGTAAATACAAAAATAGAAATCACTATCAGGAGAGTGCCCACTGTAGGTAACTGGAGCTCACTCGCCTGGGGACTCCGGTAGCTTGCGTAGAATGGAATGTAGCATTGGAGTTCCCCCATGCTAGGAGTGGGAGTCAGGGAGCCTCCCTACATTGAGGGAAGCCCCCCAGAAATGGGAAGAATGGGTTCTGTTGATGAGAAAAAGCTCTTGAGCAGAGGAAAGCATGTGACATCTGTTGAAGGTCAGGCTAGTGCCCACTGAAATACACAGAGGCACAACCCTCGGGGCATCTATTCTTCACCATCATTCACTGGGTTTATGAAGCCTGGAATATGCTGTTTTCACTGAGCTTCCTGATTCCCACTCATCAGCTCAGGAAACCAATGCCTGTTTCACAGGGCTATTCTGCAGCTCACCTGGATGATGGCTGTTGAGCCTCCAGTACTTGGGGGATGCCTAGGCTGTTAGTTCTTTCCCCCTTGCCTTGCACTTTGGCCATGGCCGAGGAGAAGCTGGATTTACAGGGTATCTAGCAGGGCAGAACATCCTCCCACCCAGAACGGAACCAATTTACAGTGAAACAGCGTCCAATGGATTTCTTGCTTCAAACACAAATACAAATGGATGAGGCTCTCTTGGCCAAAGTGGGGGAAAGGTGCTTCATTTATTTAATTGAATTTAATCTTTATTCTATTTAGTGAATGCTGGAAGGAAACAATTAAGCAAAATGGTGAGACCGTTTATCAAACTGAAAGAAGAACCCAGCTCAGGGCTGAAGCCTGACTCCAGAGGAGTGGGGAAGGGGAAAGATGGGAGTAAGGCAAGAAGAAGAATCACGTTTGCTGCCCCGGGTCACTGAGAACTCTCAGCATCACTCCGTGGTCTCTCCCTCATCTGTTGAAACTCAGACGCCTGTATCTGCGTAGATTCTCACGCCTCCATAACATTGCACGAGCTCTGCCCTCTGCCTAGAATTCCTTTGCTCTACTTTCCTAAAAGCCAACCTTCAACGGATCCTTCAAGACTTAAGCCTCTTCTGCCTGTAGCGACCTTCCAAGTCTTGCTGGCTTTTGGAACCACAGTAACCTCTACATGTCACTATGAGAGAGAAGTCAACTGACGATGGCAGTGCAGTGTGATAACCCTGGTGTTGTCCCACCTGCCATTACAAGAATTAGGGATTCCTGGGTGGCACTGGTCCCCCATACTGAGGGCCACCAATAGCATGGGTTTTGGGAGGGGGCTGACATCTCTGTTGGGTTCACGTTGCACGGGACATTTCTGGGAGAATGTAGAGTTGGGTGGGGGACTTGACAGATATGGTATGTAGACAGGCTGATGATAAAAAGGAGACTGAATTGAGTGCCAGAGGTGGGAGTTGAGAGGTATTCCAAAGTGGGAGACATTCCAAAGGGTAATAGGAAGTTAATGGGAAAACTAGGCACAGCCACTTAATGGATGTACATTCAAGTGTTTTCCTGTAGGCCATGGGGCTGTCAAAGTTATCAAGTGACCTGAAGAGATGGGATTTCAGGGACAGTAACCTGGCCAGGGTGTGCTGGGGTGTTTGCACGAAGCCAAATGACTTAGGGTGCCATTGCAGTGACCCGTAGGTGTGCTGTGAAAACTATTCTTGGGTAGTAGAAGCACCTGGGCCTTGAGAAATCACATTTGCTAGCATGGATTAGGGACATTCCATGTGACAGGCATGATTCCATGCTCTTTTCATGTAATAACTCATTTAATCCTTGAAATGGCTCTATTAGATAAGTACTATTGTAGTTTCATTCCCGGTTTTTTGTGTGTTTTTTTTTTACAGTTGGGGAAACTGAGGTACTGAGAGGTGAAGTCCCTCAAGGTCACACAGTCACTACATGACGGAGTCAGAATTCAAAAGCAGGTAGTGGGGCCCCAAAGCCCATGCCTTCTCCGCAACATAGAGCCAGAAAGCCCTGGATTCGAACCCCAGTGCGGCAGGATACCAGTGGGGTGAATTTGGAGACTTACTCCTGAGTCTCAGTGTCCTTATCTGCCCAATGGGGACAATGGAATCTGCCTCATGCCTGTGGCATCTAAATGACATAAATGCTGAGGTTAGAGCCAAGCCCCTGAAGGCTGTAATCAATGCTAATTTCCCATCTGTTTCAATTGGTCACATCATCTTTTAATTGCAACATATCATTAGGAAGCAGAGGACCTCTAACCTCCCAGGTGGAGAGGGAGGGGAGGAAGCTGTTAGGCTAGAGCAGCCCTGTCCCCCTGCGTCCCCCTGGCTGGCCCTCCCTCCCAGCCCACCCACTTCCCACACAGGGCTGGTTTCTGTCCTTAACTCGGTTCATCTAAGGTCTCTACTCCATGGGAGAAGCACGGGAATGTGTGGCAGTGAACTCAGCAAACATTTGTTCCCCAGCCCAAGAATAAACAGAGAAAGCAAGCTCTCCGCATCTTCAGAAGTACATTTACTGTACTCGAAACAGATGAATTCACTCTGTTTGCATTAATCGCATGACTATTTGGTCCAATTATTCTTCCCACTTCAGCAATCATGGCGCGCTTGTTCAAGAAGAAAGAAATAACAACAGCTTATCTTGTTGAGAGCAAAGAACAAACAGTGAAAAATGAGGGTCCGCTCCTAAATGCTACACTTGCTGTCATTGTGCGAAAGAGATGATTCATGTTCTCATAGCAACTCGGGGACAAAAGAAGAAAAAGAGCAAGGGTTCTCAAAAGGACTTGGTTGCAACGGTTAAAAACCTTTTCAAAATCAGCCCCATGCAGATAAATCTCTCTATTTTTATCACGCGACTCAAATCTGTCTGCCCCCACCCCCAGCCACATCATTTCACTTTGACCAGTGTACAGGAGCTTAAATAATGCCGTCAACTTATAACACATTTCATTAGAATAGGGTAATAGGCAAAATACTAAATTCCGTTTAATCCCCTCTCTCAAGAGCCCTTAAGAACTGCTGATGTTTTGGGGGAACAAACAGGTTGGTGCTGAAAGAAGCACAGAAAAGAAACTCCAAGGCAACTTGGGGTAAAAGTAAGTGAGAGTGGAAATTCTGCCCTTCCCACAGGCAGAGGTGCCAGTTCCAGGGGACAGTTTCCCCCGTCCTGTGCCTTTTCCCCATATAACCCTTCCCACAATGAGAGCCAGCAAGCAGTAAGCACCTAAGGAAAATTACTCTTTTTTAAATAGACTTGGCCTTGAACCAACATGCACTCCACTTCTGGACCTGTTACTGGGATCCTTGGCTCTTGACTTCCTGCATCACCTCTGGGTGAACCCCTGGACAAGACAATGGGTATTTGTCTGGTAGCAACCCTTGGTCCTCTCCTCAGCTGTGTTTGCTACTGCCATCCTAAGTGACATAAAGCTCCATCCACCCTGCTAGCTATGAGTGTACCTTAGTACTAGCCAACGGAGTTTGGCTGTGGTGCCGTAAACAAGAAATTAAGGCAGAGGCTTCAGTCTTGGTGAACCATCATTGTCTGATGGAACCATGGCTGGAGAACAACAGCATCAACTTATCCGCATCAGGACCGGAGGGTCTTGCTCTCTTCCAACCAGTCAAGTTGTGGAATAGCCTGGTTGGATGTTTTATTTGTTAGCAATAACAGAGTGAGAAATTTGGTCTCCCAATGCATTTGAGCCTATAGAGAATAAGAAGGAACCACGAGACTGTTGGTAAGCTGTGTGGACAAAACTAGAATAGCCGCTAAGCATCTATAAGGAGAATTATTCTATCATTAGCAAGTGAAAACCCTTGCAACTTCAGGGGTTTCAAAGATAGAGCTATTTTTTAAAATTGAGATATAGTTGACACATAATATTAGTTTCAGCTATACAATACAATGATTCATTTAAATA
>NW_017731369.1:906884-907903 GCF_001890085.2 Hipposideros armiger
AGAAAGGCTCTGTTCACCAGATCTAGCACTGTGCAACTTCTGGCTCTTCCCCAAAGTCAAAATGACCATGAAAGGTAAACATTTTGAATCGATTCAGGACACCGAGGCAGCCACGACAGTGCAGCTAAAGACACTCATGAAAGAGGACTTCCAGAACTGCTTCAGAAAGTGGCAAGAATGATGGGGTAATTGTGTTCTAAGCAAGGGGGAGTATTTTGAGGGGGATTAATGGCAGTGTGTCTTTTACTAAATAATATTTAGTAAAAAATTTTTAAATTTAAACCTTCACTGTATTGTTTGATCACACCTTGTATATACAATGCCATAGCTATGACGGATACTATAAACTTTTTTCAAGATCATTTAGGACCTAGAGGGTATTATGCTAAGTGAAATAAATCAGACAGAGAAAGACAAATACCACATGACCTCACTTAAATGTGGACTTTAAAAGGCAAAATAAATGAACGAACAAAACAGAAACAAACTCACAAATAGAGAACATTTTCATGGTTGCCAGATAGAAGGAGGGTTGGGGGAATGAGTGGAAAAAGTGAAGGGATTAAGAAGTACAAATTGCTAGTTATTTTTAAGGGATGTAAAGTACAACATAGGGAATATAGTCAATAATATTGTAATAACTACGTATGGTGTCAAATGGACACTAGACTTATCAGGGTTATCACTTTGTAAGTTATATAAATGTCTGATCACGATGCTATATACCTGAAACAAATATAATATTGTGTGTCAACTGTAATTTTAAAAATTAAAAAAAAACCCACAACATTTTGGGCTATTGAGTTTGACCCTAATCTGTGGCCTATTTCTAAGTACTGGTTGAATAGTTCCAGTGCTGTGCTATTGCCTAGCTGTCCGGTTCCCCTCACATTCTCAGATAACTCAATATCACCCACACTTCAAGTCCCATCTCAAATGCCACCTGTCCCCTGAAGCTTTCTTTGGCTTCTCCATCCAAATAGAAAGTCATGTTGCCCCAACTTCTTTAAAATTGTTAT
>NW_017731369.1:911193-915538 GCF_001890085.2 Hipposideros armiger
TAGAACTTTAATCCTATTCACCATCACTTTGAGGCTTCATAACAATAGTGTACAGCAGTTAATACTCCTGCTGTTTAACCCATGAGGAGATTGACCTCAGAAGGTCGAAGTGGGCTTATCTCATGTAACTTAATTAGAGGAGCCAAGTTTGGACATAGACCCATCGGACTAAAGCCCATGCTTTCAGTAATATGTTGCCGTGACCACACAACTGTACATCATGGACCATTCTGGCTCAGGAGGAACAAGGGACGACCGAACGTGCAGAGTTTGGTTTCACATGCTCAAGCTTCTGCTAGCATCGCTGGCTGGAATGTAAGCTCCCCCTCCCCCCTCATGACTCCCAAGGCATCCTTTGGAGAGCTGAAGAAAACCATTGCTTTCTCTTTTGTGGTCTGGAAGTATCATGGGCCAAGACCTACCAGGGGGAGAGCAAGGGAGGAAGGAAACTCCAGATCCTAACTGCCTGAATTTCCATGCTAGGTGTTCAATGGGCCCTTTGCAGACAAGTAAAGAGACAATCCAGTGACCAGTGAGAGAGCCTGTGGGGGTCGGTGTATGTACGTCAGTATGTCAGTGATGTACGTGTGGGCCCCATTATGGCGGTTAACCTGAACCACGCCTGGATCATACCATTGCCAGGCAGCTGGTTGGAGTCCTTAGACGGGGCGCAGTGGAAGTGGAGGAGATGGGGGCCACGACATTTCAAGTGAACATACCAGTTGGCTTCTTGGTCAATGGCTGAAATCCCAAATCAGCTAATGTCAGATCTTGGCATAAACAACCCTATATAAAGTTGTTATCTTAAATTAGCATTTATTAAATGCCTATAATTATTATGCTTACTTGCGGTATGTGTGTGCCTGTGTGTGTCCCTCCTCGAAATCCTGTTTATAAGCATTCTCCTAATTTGTTTTTGATCAGACTGAACAGGGCCAAGCCTCCTTAGCTAATATTGACATTGGCTGGGTGTCAGATGTCCAGGATTTGGAGGAACGAGGACTTGCTCTTGTTCTGCTCTTCTAAAAAAACAATTTTGAATCACCCCACAATTAAAAGCTGACGTTTAAACCCCACCCCACCCCTACTTCAACTTTCTCTCAACTCCGATTAC
Organism: Hipposideros armiger; assembly: GCF_001890085.2. NCBI lineage: Eukaryota > Metazoa > Chordata > Mammalia > Chiroptera > Hipposideridae > Hipposideros > Hipposideros armiger. Next base: position 912,308 of record NW_017731369.1, read on the forward strand.
ATGGACCCATTTGAAGTTGCTCATTTTCTCAAATGATTTCACTGACACCAAATTTGCTCCTAGGCTAGCCGGGACGTTCTTCTCAACAGAAACCAAACTTTCTTCCTGCTGCCCTTGCTTCCTTGTTCCTGGTAGATTTGAGGTGGTTTCAAACAAACAAAAAGAAAGGGTCCCACAATATCAAAACAAATAAAGCAATTGGGTAAAATGAGAAAATAAGGAGAGAAAAAGAATAAGATCAGGATAATATTAACATATACACAGTGCACTCTGATTCTGTACAGTTTCCAGAAGTGAGGTACAAATGTGACTTAAGAGTTACCNCTGGAGAAATTGCCTTACTGTGCTAGATAAGACTGTGAACTCAATGAAGGTGGCCACGGTTAGGTTTGTGATTATACTCTGTATGTAATAAACAAGTGACAGAAAGATAAATGTATATGTTGGCTCTAGATCCTAAGGCAGACCACCAGTGTCCTAAATGTTATTTGTTCTACCATTTGTACAGCCAAAGGATGGCTTCATACAGAGGCCTTAAATACCAGGATCACCTTAATTCAACCAAGAAAAGATTCCTCGAACACCCACAGTTTGCTCCCACCTTCTCTTCTCCTCACCTTCAGGCTCACTTCTGCTCAATCTATCTGTCATTGCACTACCAGACATATCTCTCAAAAACCAAAATCTACAGAGTGTGTCTCCCTTGATATAAACCAGTTTCCCTATCACAGCCCTAGAGACACTTGGAGCCGGATATTGCTTTGTGTTGGGGGCTGTCCTGTGCATTGTAGGATGTTTAGCAGTATCCTGAACCTGGACCCACTAGATGCTAATAATACGCATTCCCCCAGTTGTGACAAACAAAAATGTCTCCAGGTATTGACAAATGTCACCCGGGGGGGGGGGGGGAATTAACCCCGGTTTGGAATCACCGGCTCAAACAAAAACAATACATCTTCCATGCACCCCTGTTGCCCACAGCTTGGAGACCAGGACCAAGGAAATGAACTTCTCCCTGCCTCAGTTTGTTCATTTCGGAAACGAGGGTAAGAGAATGGATCCAACCAATTTTCCATGAAGCTCTGAAGATCAGATAAGTTAATAGATGGGAAATCACTTAAAAAAGGAAGCTCCTTACCAGCTTTTCTCCCAGCGAGGCCTCTGAACATCTCCCTCAGACTCAGGGCCAAGATCCATGGCAACAGGACCCCGAGGCTCACATTGTTTATGAGAACTTTTAATGTTTCTGACATTTATCCAAGTTTTAGTATGCACTGGCTTTCCAAACTCTGGAGTATTGTTATTTCTGGAACGTCACAGGATATCCAAGGATATTTAAGAATAATGAAGCAAGACTGGACAGTACCAAGAAGCTTCAGAGTGTGCAAATGCAGTGAGAAGAGCTCCAACCTTGGAGCCTCAGTCTCTCCATCTTTAAAATGAATGAATAGTGCCACTCTCAGAGGGTGGCTGTCAGCCCTAGGAACCGTGCATCCCAGGTTTATCACTTAGAACCCAAAACCCAGCTAACCTCAGGGGTTGGCACTCATGAGCGAACACTGTTGAGTGTTCACTGGTTGGTGGACACTGTTTTCCAGCATTTACCAAGAGGGCAGAGAACTCTGGGAGGCATCCACAGAAAGCAGAGCTTGGCTGCAGAGTGGGAGAACTGAAGTGACTCTCTCTTTGCNATAGATACAAAGTATAGACATAAAATATTGATATTTCACTACTTGGCAAGAAGTTACATCCCAAGAAGACATCCCAGAGAAAGTGATGTCTAAAAAAGGTTTTGAAGGATGAATAGGACTTTGCCAAATGTTCAAGGGGAGTGAAAGTATATTCTAGATAAAGGAAACCAAATCTTCAAAGGGGAATAAAATCTATAAGATATAAACACATGAGATGCCAGTCTTCAATATTTTTAAGGAGATTGGCATTACTGGATTGTACACAGAAAAGGGAGATGTGAAAAATAAAGCTGAGGATATAAGGAGTGCTTCTAGAAGATCTTTTATGCCCTGTTTTACCCCATAGGGGATCAGGACTCACTGATATGTATTAAAAAGGCTGGCAACATGGTGAATTTTGTAACTTAAAAGTATACAAATGGTGGAGCAGTTAGAAAATTAATGAAGAAGTTTTTATTGAATTACTGCTATGTCTCGAAGATTTTGCTAAACACTTTGGGGTATAAAAATAAAGCCTAAGAAATGAAATTCATTTTTTGAGGATAAACACAATTAATAACATCATAATCATCACCACCACCAACAACAACATTTATTAAGGGGCTGCTAAATGCCAGGGACTGTTCTGTATACTTTATAGGAATTGTCTCCCTAACCTGAACAATTAGCTTAAGTGAGAGCATTATTATTATCACCTCCACCTTACAGGTAAGCAGACTGAGGCATGATGAGGTTCAGGAAGTTTCCCAATGTCAAAAAGCTAGTAAGGAACATTAATATATATTATAGAAAGGAAAACCTAATCATGTATGAGGTGTGATCAAAACATACAGTGAATGTTTAAATTAAAAAAAAATTATTACAGTAAAAAACACATTGCCATTAATCCCCCTCATTTTGAACACACTTATCCCATCATTCTTGCCACTTTCTGAAGCAGTTCTGGAAGTCCTTTACGGTGAGTGTCTTTAGCTGAGTTGTCGTGGCTGCCTTGATATCCTGAATCGATTCAAAATGTTTACCTTTCACAGTCATTTTGACTTTGGGAAGAGCCAGAAGTCGCATGGTGCCAGATCCAGTGAATAAAGTGGATGAGGGCACACCGTAATATTTTTATTTAACAGAAATTTCCGTACCAGAAGTGGTGTGTGACACGGAGCATTGTCATGATGGAGGATGATTTACGGCACACTTTAAAACACACCTTCTCTCAACCATAGCTCACACCTCTATGACTGCAACCAAACAAGTTAAAACTTGTCACACACTGTCACTAAGGTTACACGTGGAGCTTCCCGTATTGAAGATCCCTGCCTTTCCATTGGATGGCACTGGGCAGCAGCATTCACTGTATTTTCTGATCACAAGAGAAAGGCTCTGTTCACCAGATCTAGCACTGTGCAACTTCTGGCTCTTCCCCAAAGTCAAAATGACCATGAAAGGTAAACATTTTGAATCGATTCAGGACACCGAGGCAGCCACGACAGTGCAGCTAAAGACACTCATGAAAGAGGACTTCCAGAACTGCTTCAGAAAGTGG
>NW_017731369.1:923068-935523 GCF_001890085.2 Hipposideros armiger
GGTAAGTGAAGAAACCAACAGAAGAGAGAACCAATGCACAGGAGCTCTTCTGGAGAAGAATCAACCTATCTATGTTAAGGACTTTCATTCAGCAAGTATTTGTACAATGAGGATTATGCATCAAGCACGGGCCTAGGCTCTGTCACTGCTCCTGGTTTGTCCCTCCCCCCCCCCGAGTCCCATATAGCCTGATCCGACTCAGCTTCCTCTCCAGCCACTGCTCCATCTCCATTCAGCAACTCCATTTATCTGCATTTTCCCGTGAACTAGAAACATGGGTGAATTTTCACTGTCACAGCGGCATCCGAGGGGTACTGCCATTTTGGAGGAAATCTTTTCTTCTCTCTACAACTGATGTGAAAATATCAGATTTAATCCTTTACATAGCAGATCTCTGGCCAACAACTGTTGGAAATGACTATCAGCTGTCAACCTCGCTTCCTTCAAACCCTTTGAGGGTCCAAGAGGGACTCGGCCCCGAGCATAACTTGGGAGAAGGAGCTCAGCCTACATTTCCATCCTTGCTTCCAAGCCGCCAGCATTTTTAATGAGAAATGAGGCCAGCGTCAGACGAGGAAGAGAAGAAGGGGACATTTGGAAACTGAGAAGAAACATATATAAACCAGCAGCCTGACCACATTATCTAAACTGCTGTTTTTATAGCCATACTATGCACTCAAAAAAAAAAAGAAAAGAAAAAAGACAACAACAACAACAAAAAAAGGTTGAATGTAAAAAATTTATAAAGATAAGGCGCTGGCAAGGAGCAGTGCTCTGGAGAGGCTTTTCTTTCCCCATCCTATTAGATACTTTCCTTGATTCTAAGACTGAAAATGCTACAGTCAGCACCAACTTAATTCCACATTGCAATTAGGGTTATGCATTAAACCAGGCCTCTGAACACGACTACCCTAAAGGAACTCAGAGCTAAATGAAAACCAGACATGTGGCCGGAGCAGTTGGCACCAGCCAAGATCCCAATATATAGTAACGGTATAGATTTAAACTGAAAATTAAAAGCAGTCATTACAGTTAAATTGATGTCATATTCGCCAGCTGTTTATTCAAAAGGAAAAGAAAGGGAGTGATGTGGGGATTCATGGAGGCTGCTTTGACTACCGTGCCTGTACTTTAAAGACATGTGAGCTACTTGCTTAGCAGAGAGAAGGCTTGACAACGTACCTTTTCTTTCTCGCTAAAGTTGGTGCTTTTCAAAGTCGAGATTGGGGTGTCTCCATCTGGGGGTTGCATCACAATCACCCCAGTTGCTTTCAACATCGATAGACAGATGCTCATCCCCCACCCTGCAGATTCAACTGAATCGGGTTCCAGATAGGACCCAGGAATCAAGATTTTTTTTTTCTTTCTTTTTTACAGTTCTCTGCTGGTGTTTCTGAAACTGCCCAGGGTTGAAAACAGCTGGGGCTTCCCAACCCGTGAGCTCAGGGGTCCCTCCTACTAGAATCCTCTTCCCCTGCTCTTCATGGGGCTGCTTCCTATCCTTGCAGCTGCCCCTAAGCATCTTCCTCGGCCAGACCATGGCAATCAGCTGGTGCTGACTGCAGCCTTTCAGTCTTAGATTCAAGGAACAAATCTCATAGGACAGGAGAAGCAAAGCCTCTCCAGAGTGCCACCCCCTTGCCAAATAGCCTTCTCTTTATACATTTTTCACATGCAACATTTTGTTTGAGCGCACCCCACAGAAATTGCCACCCCCCTTTTCAGTATCTCTCTATTCCATTCCAACTGTATTTCTTTCATGGCACATACCCCTATTGGAAATGACTCTGGTTCTTCTGGTTCTTCTCAGTCATAACTAGATCAGCAATGTAACCCCCTCAGATGTAAATGCCTAGGAGGTCGGGCCCTTCCCTGCTGCTGTCAGGCTATATCTGTAGCAAGGTCAGTGCTTTGCTCACTGTTGGTCCTCAAAAGATGAATTCCAAAACAAATGACCAGGTGCTGTGACATGCCCTGTTTGTGACAAAAGGGGAGACACCATCTGGCCAGCCAGTGCTCAGAGGTGGGGTGCTCAGTCAATTCCCAGGCAGAAGAAAACGTCTAAGCTACATGATCCCACTGTTCACAAACGTAGTTAGCTGGGGAAAGGTGAAAATTTAACAATCTCAGAGCCCCACTCCCAGAAACGGTTCCATTGATCTAGGGCTTCCGGCATTGGTGCTGCTTAGAAGTCCCCAGGGAGGTTTGCATTTATAGCCAAGGATGAATATCAGTTCTCTGCCTTTGTATAAGGCGCTATGGTGAAGCACGTTGGGGGGAAACACACATCTCGGAGCTCATTATTTGCACCTCAGACCAATAGCAGGGGCTCCACCTGGACGCCCAGGAGAAACGGGAGTGCTCAGCTCCCTCCGCAGGCCCCTGAAAGAAATCTGCATCGCGACCAGGTCCTAGGTGATTGGTGTATGTGTTCAAGTTCCAGCAGAACTGATCTCAGAGGTAAGCAAGCTAACATGTTCTCCCATCAGTCGTCCCTTGAGGCCCAAACATGCGATATCTTGAGTTTGGTGGGCCACAGTTAGTAACATAATAAAAACCATGTGTATAAACACCCATTGCTTCTACCTAGGCAAAGCAACGCTCGTCTTTGGAGCTATCAGCCTCCCAGCTGCATATGGGGTCCCTTTTCTTGGCAGGATCCCAACGCCCCCTGCTCTTGCCCGTCAATCACTCCTCTGAGCTTTCTTTCAGGCTGAAGGGTACATGACTGCCAAAAGAATAGGGCGTTTCCACTTGGGGCAATGAGGGTTTGAGCCTTGGCCCTGCCGCTTACTCGCTGTAAAACCTTCAGCAAGTCACCGAAGCCCAACCTCATCCTCAGGTGTCTCATCCACAAAGAAGGAACAATAGTTCCTGCACAGCCCATCCTGCAGGGCTGCTGTGAGGATCAAATCAGATAATTTACATAAATGAAGGGAGGTGTTAACTATCATCACTGCGCTTGTGTGACTCACAGCGTTGTGAGTCCATAAAAGCCTTGTTTGGGACGGATGGAGAGGAGGCAGGTGTAGCTGCAATTTCATGATTGCACCAGGAAATGGTCTTTGGGGAAGTCGGTGCCAGGAGAAAGCTTTGCTTTTCAAATGCGCTTACATGATTCCTCTACCTGTTCAAAGGACTTGTATGATCCAAGGCTGTGTTATTATTTCGCCTTAGCTCCCAGGGACCTTAGAGCTAAATTGGGCAGTTCATGGCAATCACTAGGTTTCCGTTTTTCTGTGGCAAACCATCTAAAATCATTTTTCCAAAGTAGCCTAAGCATAAGTCAGCGATAATAATATTAATACCAAGAGGTGCCACTTGAAACACAAGCACACATCCCATGTTGGTCAGTGCTTGTCCGTTCAGACCAGTTCTGTCCAATAAAAACTATCACGTGGGGCTTCAGCGGGATTTTAAATGTTCTCATCACTATAATTTCATAATGTAATCAATATAAAACATTATTGATGAATTTGACAATATTTTTCATACTTAATCTTCAAACACGGGTGTATGTGCCATATTTACAGCCCTTCTAAGTTGGGACTGAGGACATCACACGTGTTTTACAGCCTCATGAGGCCAGTGACGGCCCCATTAGACAGCAAAGGCTTAGACAATGACCTTTAGGAGAGAGAGAGCTGTAATACCGCCTACTATTTATCACAGGTGCATTTTGTGCTTTAGAAACATTGTTCATTGTCTTCAGAACACCTTGCATTAGGGACGACCATCTTTCCTTTGCAGATGAGAAAGCAGTTGCTCCGTGCAGTAAGAAAATTTGTCCCACACTGAAAAACAGAGCTGGAATCCAAAGCGAGTTCCTAAAACAAGGACCCACAATCACCATTCTGCCATGTTTTCGGATGTACTGATTTGAGAGCACAACTGAGATCAGCAAACCTCAATGTGCAGCCCCAGTGGGATCTGGCTCTCTGCCTGAACTCAGAGCTATCTCCAGCCATGATTCCAGGGGCTCTCTGGGAAGATGCAAGCGGGGCCTCCACCCACAGTGGTAGGAGGTATCTCTCTACCAAACCACCGACTTCAACCTGTACAGCTCGAATGAGAAGTTTGGAAGAAGCAATTATGATTTTATTGCACCCACTGTGCTGACGATTAATGCTGAGTGCGGGTGGAAAATGCACCCTCTCATTTGCTAACGTGCACTGTAATTATGCATGCCTCTCCAGGTACTACAATTTAGGACTTAAAAAAGGCCCATTTCGAACAAGTAGTGCTGCACTTGTAAAACATTACAGATGTGTTATCATATAAATGAGATAGCTGTGACATGATAGCATGGTAATAAATCCCCAACTTAGATTTGGAGACAAGATATGTCAAAAGCAAATCCACACTGCCACTTAATCTTCTACATAAACTGTTTATTTTTTCTGAGTCCTACAATAATACATGTCAGACGGCTTTGATAGTTTCCAGATTAATGTGTTTTTCCCCTTCAGGTCATCAGAAGACTACTCATTTCATTAAATTAACTCTGCTAGTTGCAAGGTGGAAACGTGCTGCAAGACATAACTGTTCACACCAAATTGGGAGCCGGCAAGATGGAATTAATAAATAAAGCTGATGTCCCCCCATTTCCGGGGGAGGTTGGAAATGCCATCTTAAATCGCATCTTGATTTCCTGAGCGATAAGCCCCACAGATATGTGTGTGCCGGCTGGAAGATACTCTCACCCAAAACCATTTGTTTGATGTCTGATGGATTCCACCCCCTTCCCATGATGCCTCTGGGCTGGAGCCGGCTTCAGCAGCCCACACCCTCATTAAAAAGAACAGCACCTGTGAAAGCAAAGGCCTTTCCCCTGAAGCTTCCCTCTGGTCTCCTCCCTAAGGTGAAAGCCACTGCCAACAGAGCAAATTTCTTCACACCTGTGTGAGCCCCAGGAGCCTCAGGCAACACATCCACTTGATCCACACCCTGCCCAAAGCTCGATTTTCAAATTGGAAAACCCTCAAAACTATCCCATCCCTCCCAATCATTTTAAAAGTAGCTACACCGAGGCTGTGTCAGTCCAGGAAATCTATCTGACAGCATGGGAAAGTGTTACTATAAGGCTCCATCTAGTTCCCCAACACTGTAGACCAGAGGTCACAGGATTTCTGGAAAAGGCTGGATAGTAAACATTTTAGCCTCTGTGGGCCAGACAAGCCTCCATCGCAGACAGTCAACCCTGCCACAGGAGTGAAAACAGCCACAGACAGGCAACATGGACGAAAATGAGCACAGCTGCATTCCAACAAAACTGATATATGGACATTGAAATGTGACTTTCATATCATTTTTCATTGTATGTGTGTTTAAACATTTGTATGTGTCACTAAGTTTTCTTCTTTTGATTTTTCTTCTGGTCATTTAAAAATGTAAACCCCATTTTTAGCTCGTGAGCTGTACAAGGACAGGTGGTGGGCCAGATTCGACCCACAGGCGCGAGTTTCTTGATTCCTGGTACAGAGGGTGTTGGGTTGAGTGGCTCAGGATGCCTCTTCCATCATCAAAGTCCAAGAATGTTCTTTTGAACCCAGAACCGCTGTGTGAGGGATACAGTGGGCATCAGGTGCCACGTCTTTCCTACACACCTTCCTGAGACACTAACCCTTCGAGAGGCCAATGGAACATGCCCACAGGAGACATGAGCTCCTGGCTTGAATCCTGAAGGAGCTGGGGAGAATCTCAAGACCCCCGAGTGCATTTTCACTCTGCAGGCCGAGCAGAGAGTGTGTGGGGATCAGAGACAAGGCTCGCAGAAACGGCAAGCGAGGCATTAACCAGAACAAGGTTGACAATATGTGGCAATGCTAAGAGACTGGTTGACTAGCACTTTCACCCTCTGTGTTACAACAAAGGGTAACCCAGGGATCTACACGGACACTAGTAACAGTGTGATACAAGCACACAAAGTTACCATCACAAGCACCTGGCTAGTGGTGATACAGGGGTTTGTTCTGTGAGGCAGCTGTGGTTAAGGGGGTGAAGGGTGGAGGATGGGGACCAAGAATGTGAGAGGCAACATTTTTTCCATCTTTATTCTCTAGACCTTCCTCCCAGTGAAGAAACTACTATGACCACTGCTCAATTGGAAGAATGCCAGACCCAAACAAAGAAGAAATCGGTCTTTAAAAGTATTTCATCAGCTATCAAGATTGCTACTGAGCCAGCTATGTTGGTCCTGGTCCCCAGCCCTCTCTATAGAAGGGCAAAGACATTATCCTAGCCCTGCTCTCTTGTGGCCACCTGAAGCTGCCAACCTGGCCGTTGATTCTAAAAACATCCTTCTCCCAGAGTGAGGATTGAAAATGTCTGGCAGAAGAGCCACCGAGTAGAAATCTGGATCCTCATTTAAGTTAACTGTGTATTGGTCATTGTAAACCAGGCTAACAGCTGTAACAAACAGTAATAATCATCTCAGTGGCTTAACCAGGTAAGTATGTGTTTTTCCCTTGCATAAAATTCAGTGCAGGTGATCCTGTTCAGCTGGCTCTCCTGAGTGGCTCGCCTCCAAATGGTGACTCAGGCATCCAAACTCCTCTCATCTGAAATCCTGAATGGAATCTTGGACATCAGTGCTTCTGGAATTTTAGTGTGCAAAATAACCACTTGGAGGATGACCCACCACCAGAGCTTCTGATTCAGTAGTGTGAGGCGGGGCCAGGAATTTGCATTTTGAACAAGTTCCCAGGTGATGCTGATGATGCTGGTCCGTGGACCACACTCTGAGCAGCACCTTTCAACATGGACATCTGCATCCAACTTGAAAGGCTGGGGAAGAAAGCTCTGAGGGGTTGCATAAAATGTGTCCAGCGCACCCTCATCTTTAGCCTCCACACTTACTGAGTCATCAAGCCCTGTTGATTTTATCTTTGAAATAGGTCCTGAGTCTCTCCAATTATTCTTCCACTTGTGTTTGGTCCTCCCTCTGCAATATGGCCAAAGGTATCTTGTTGATATGCAAACGTCATCTTGAACCTTTAGGATCTTTCTTAGGTCCTGCCAGCTATGTTTTCATGGACAACAGGCTGAAAGGCAGACTCCTTAATATGGTCCAGCATTCTACGCCTCTGGCTCCCACACGCCAACCAGCCTCCTCCATATCCCTCTCTCTTTGAATCCAGCATCTCATCCACAACTCATCCCCAAACCTGCAGGCCTCTGACAGCACCTGCTACTGTTGCTCTGATTGCTTTCTCTTTCCTGGCTAACATACCTGCCTGGCATAGCCTTAATTATCTTCCAAATCCAAGCCCAAAGAAATATAAATGTCTGGTGTACATTTAAAATAATGCTCACAGGAAGATCAATTAAAACATGATATCCAAAAATAACCTCCAAAAACACACACACAAAAAAACACAAAAAACAAACAAAACCCCCATGATATCCATACATCCTGCTGGAAAATGATTAAATGTTTTCATCCATAAGATGGGGAGAGGGAACAAATTTTGATAATATCATTTGTGTGATATTAGGGGTATGATAATATCATGTGTGTGGCAGGGGTATGAAAAAAACTGGCATTTCTACAGCTGACTGGTGGAGGGCTACATATGGACACAGCTACTTGGGATGGACGGGGAGGAGGACAATTGTTGCACACTTCATGATGCAACCAATGCCCACTTCTATTTATCTCCTAATGAACACTTATTTATTTACAAGAATGTATGAGCGGAATGAAAAACTGTTTATAATATGAAAAATCAAAAATTATATAAGTGCCCATCAATAGAATAGCTCCATGAATTATGAACCTACTGTCAGTGAACTACTCTGTAGGGTGTTAGACGATCAGGGGGTTCTCACTGGTCGTCACATAATGTGAGGGTCACCCCTGAGCCATGCTGATAGGCAACAGTGTGAAGTCTTTCATACCTAGGGGCTATTCGCATGGAATCCTCATCATGTTGCTCCACTCTATGGAAAGCAGAGGCCCCAGAAGCTTATCTGGACTGAGGTGCTTGAAGACAGAGCCTGGACTCCATCCCAGTTCTGTCTAAACCCAGAGCCCCTTTACCATGAGCTCTGCTGCCATTGGTAAAAAAACAAAAACAAAACTCTGGCACCAACTAGACTAGCACCACAAATGTCCCATGAAAACACAAAAACTCCAGCCCAGAAAGAAAACACCTCTCAACAGGTCATTTCACATCCCCAGCCTCACTCAGTCACACGCTCTCTTCCCAACATGCTTTGAGCCCAGCCTGGCCTGCTTCTCCCCCTTCCCAGAGTTCACTGGGTCCCCCACATGCACGGGAGGCTGTTGAACAGTGCAGTGTACCAAGTTAAACAAAAACCTCTCCAGAGTTGTGCAAGAGCCTTTGGAGCACCAAATGAGATGCCACATCTGCCCACTCCAGCGACTGGGAAGTTCAGGTGTTTCTCCTTTCCCACTGTTGCATTTACACAACATGGGAATGAAAGGAAAATAGATAAATGTTATTTATCCACAAGACATTTAATCAAATTCCCCAAAAAGGAAAAGAAAAAAAAAAGGTTTATTAATGTAGCCAGCATCCCAGAAATGACAAGTGATGTTTGTAATTGAAGCTAAGTGCTTCAGGCTCCTGGGTGTGCTGGAGGAGGCGGCTGGGAGGTGACAGGCATTGGTTATGACAACGTAGCGTGCCCGGCTGGGAGAGCAGACTTCCGCTTTTGCAGCACCCCAGACAGGAGGAGCCTTCTGCTCCCCTTAATCACAAATCAAGCTGAGTGACATTTGAAATGGTAATAATTTCCCCTCGAATTGCAGCTGCCCCTCTGAGGTTCGGTTCACGTTCCCAATCAAGAGTGCCTTTACCCACTGCAAGCAGCAGCTGAACTTAATGCAAAAACCATCAGCAACAGGGCTGCAATTAATTCAGCAGGGAAATGAGTATTTCTCTGTTGAAGAATGTATTTGAAAAAACAGCACATAGGAGACGCTTCTTTTTTTAATGAAGATCTTAGTTCTGAATCCCTGTAGAAATACATTTGTATGTTTCTCTGCCAGGTATTCCTGAATTGGGGAAGGCAGGATGTGTCTCTCTCAATCAACCTGTATCCCCAGCCCCACCCCCCCAGCTTGCCTTGAGACACTATTCTCAATTGTAGTGGCTTAAAACTAATCAATACCTGGGTCCCACCTCAGACCCTTTGAATGGGAGGAGGGAGAAGAGATGGGAGTGGACACTGACATTCACTCATTCATTCATTCATCCATTCATATCTCTCCAGGTGGCTCTTAAGGCCAACATACCAGAACCAAGAATCTCATTTCTACCTTGCCAACTCAAGTATTCCATTTGGCAGCAGTGAAGGTGAGAGTCTCCATTGGGTGTGTACAGTTTCTCCCCAAATTTCCTAGCAGTGCCAGGCATTGTAAACTTTCATTTTAGACTTCAGCAATGTAAGGTTTACGGGAAGGAGAGCCTCTTGCTTTAGCTAGTGTTTAATGTCTTATATTCCTGTATTAGAACTTTGCTCTGGAGCTTTGCAGCTCTGTTTGCTTTGTTTTGTATTATAACCATCCCCAGATGCAAACTCCTCCTTTGGAGATCAAACTTGAAGTGGTTTGTAGCCACTCAAGCTCAGGAAGAGACAGAGTACGACAAGAACAGAGAAGGACAAAGAGATGTTAACACATCGCAGGCTGAGAAGAAGAAAGAACATAATCCACCAGGGGGCAGGAGGGGGGTCAACAGAATAGGAAAAAAAATTATGCAGGCGTCTGTGCCCACTGAGTGATGCATAACACCTGCTACTCAAGCTGTGGTCCCAGGATGATAGCAGCAGCTGGTGGCAGCTTGTTAGCAATGCAGAGTCTCAGGCCCCACCCCAGCCCTATGGGATGAATTTGCATTCTAGTAAGATCTCCATGGGAGGCGTGAGAAACAGGCCATGGGTACTTAGTAAGGAGTAGGAAGAATGTGCTTTGGGGCTGGAGTTCACTCCTTGTCCCTCCCTGTCTCGGCATTTTCCTGACAGCTGATCACAAACACACAAATGGACTCTTCTAGTCACACAGCAGCTCCTGACTTGGTGGAAATGGCCAGAGAGGCTGCTTGATTTGCTCAAGCTCAGGGTGATGTTAGGGAATCAACGTGTAACTTAGGAAAATAGCCGTTTCAGAAGAAAAAAGGATCTTTGCCCTTTCTCTCAACTATTTCCTATGATCCACCATAGTTTTGTCTATTGGGTTTCTTTTCTTTTTTCCATCAAGTATTGGTTGAGTTCACAGCTATCATGGACAGGATGGTTTTTGTCTCAGAAGCCAAAGCCAAGCTTCTTGAAGAGGGTACTCAGTGATGGTTATAGATTACTCACTGATGGCCTTAACTACAGTTCCATAGAAACCCATGTCATGGGGTGTTAAGGATTGGGCAAGAGCTAATACATATTAGTGCCTTCTCTGTCCCAAGTTAGACACTTTCTCTACATTTTCTCAAACCTTCAAAATAATGCTGGATGTAGATTCAACTGTCCCCATTTTACAAATGACGAAACAGAGGCTCAGAAAGCCTGGGTGACCTCGCCAAGGCTGCACAGAGAGTGAGTGACTGCTGGGGGCTGAACCAGGTGATCTCCTGTCCTTCTACCAGTGTGCCCTTTCCACCACATCCATCAACCCCCTATCATTAAAAAAAAGAAAAGAAAAAACCAGCCTTCCGAATACATAAGAAGGCAGTGTTATTTCGGTGATAAAGCAAGCATGTGAATGTTAATAAGACCTTTATCCTCTTTGTTAATAGATTATTAAACAAGGTTAATATTACTGTGATAGAGGGGGAAAAACATCCATCAAAATGCCCCCAGAGGCCACGTGCATACGATGCCAAAACACCAGGATGGAAAGGGAGAACGTTGCCTGGCATTCGGCTGTTTTGCTTAACTGGTGCCAAACATATGGACAGAGTAACGGGTGTGCAAACCGTCCCCGAGACTGCGCACACGGAGGGATTCCTAGCCGAATGTGGTGTCGATGAACCACCATAGCGGAGCACAGGGCTCCGGTTCGTTTGCGGGATCTTGGATGTAATAACTTGTGATCATATTTGAATTCTCTCTTTGTGTGGCCCGCTGCTTATCACAGGAGGGTCATAAAGCTGAACAGCTAACTGGGGATGTGACGAAGAAAAATAGAGGAAAGGATTAAAGAGCTCTGCCATGTGCTGGCAAGCCCTGGGTGGAGGAATGTTAGGCGGAGAGCAGGCTTCTATCTTGTGTAAAGAGCCCAGAACTTGATTCAGAGGCCCTGGCTGACACCCTACTCAACCACTTGCCCCCTCTGTGATCGGGGCAAGTGCTGCACTTCTCTAAGCAATAGATTACTCTGTAAGTCTGGAGCCAAGAAGAGTTTATGTTTTCATTCGTTTTGTTTGGCGGTAGGTTTGACTGATAAAATTACTTCTCTAAGCCCCAGTTTCTACATCTATAAAATGAGGGTAATATGACCTACCTCAAAATGCTTTTTCTTGTGCGCACTAAAGAGAAGAAACGTGATTAACCCTGGATGAGATGCAAAATATGGGATCTAGGGCTGGCTGAGTGGCTCAGTTGGTTAAGAGCTCGCTCAAGAGTTTGAGCTCTGAGCAACAGCGGTTCGAGTCCAGCCTGAGCTGAGCAGCCGCTGAGCTGCCAATAGGTAGCAGGATGGCTCAGCTAAAAAAAACAAATAAACAAACAAAATATGGGATCTAACATAGATAGCTGTCAGTATTATGGCACCATTTTGAAAGATGACAATGACAGCACTACTTAGCACTAACTGTGAAGAAGAATTTGAATTTACAGAATAGCAACAGCCACCATGGAAGGGATTGCCAATAACTCATTAAGGAGAGATGCAGAAATGGGAGATTTTTGCTGTTGCTAACTGATAGCCCTCCCCACCAAAGTACCTAGGAGCCTACTATTCCTTTTTTCACGTATCTGCGAAGAAGGCATCTGAACCAGAAGCGAAGCTAACATGATTCTGATAGGTTACTTTGCTTGAATCTGCCCAAACAGGGAAGCAGTGCTCAGAGTTTCCAGGCCAGTGTTTCAGAGTGGGGTGTATGAACCACAGATATCTGAATAACTGGAGGGCTTGGGGAAAATGCAGATTCTCAGGTTCTAATGAGTCACTGCCCAAAAGGAATCTAGAAATCTACAATTTTAAGAAGCCATGCAGGGAGTTCCCCAGCACACTAAAGCTTGAGAAATACTAATCTGAATCGGGGCCTCTAAAAAGGTACGTATGCAGTGATCCTCTAGACCAGAGGTTCTCAACCTTCCTAATTCCACGACCCCTTAATACAGTTCCTCATGTTGTGGTGACCCCCAACCATAAAATTATTTTCATTGCTCCTCTATAACTGGAATTTTGCTACTGTTATGAATCGTAATGTAAATATCTTTTTGTTTTCCGATGGTCTTAGGCGACCCCTGTGAAAGGGTCGTTCGACCCCCAA
>NW_017731369.1:936853-978582 GCF_001890085.2 Hipposideros armiger
CACCCCCCAAAAAAAGAGAAAGCAACTCGCAGAACAACCCACCGTGGCTTAAAAATAAATGCTGGGATCACAAATGTTTTCATGTAGTGCAAGCAATAACATTAGCCGAGCCTATCTTTTAATTACATAGTTTGGCCATGCAAATATTCAAGACATTTTTAGTAAGGCAATGGACTTTTATTTAAATGTGTAATAGAAAGAGCTCCCCTACAACTGCTGATCGGTGCTTCTTTCTTATTTATTGCCTTCCCTTCTCTCCTGCTCCGGCCTGCCCCAACAATAAAATCCTACTTAGCACTTGCTTTTTCCAAAAAAACGTCATTTTTCACCATTTTAGGAGTGAAGAAGAGAGAAAACGGAAGAGATTTCTTCTTTCTTTCTTTCTTTTTCTTTCTTCAGAGACTAACGTTCTCTTCTCCCAAATATTTAATCATAATTATATTAAGAAACATTTATAAAAAGTTAAGTAATAAAATTAAATAGGTTGGAGAAAAACAGAGAAGCAGACAGCAAGGATTAAGTGTAGTAATATAAAGAATAGATTATATTTAATGAAAATTTCCTCCGTGTTCAACATTTTTATTATACTTAATAGCGCTGGGCTTCATTTTTGTCTCCAGTAATTGTGTGTCCATAATGAATGGCCATTCTTATTCCCCCATTGAGCCCTGACAGAAATTAATAAACCTAATTCTGTAGGTTTAAGTTTAATTTTGTTGAAATATATAAAGTAGTTACATATTCACTTAGCAGCCAACCGAAATGCGGTGGCCTTAAGCCTCTCAGCAACTTTATAACGAGTAAATTGTTTTCTGGATCTTTCTCTGCCCCCTCTTTGTGTGCCTTCTTGTTCTGATTTTAGCCAGGAGCCTAGTTTGTGATGCTTCCAGCTACAGAGGACGTGCACAGCCACGGAGGTGGAACAGTGGCCAGGGTGAATGTCGTAAAACGTACAATTATGTGATCTAGTCCTTTTCCAAGAACAGCTGTTAATGATTGCTAAGCATTCTCTGGTTGGTTTACAGTTTGATCAAGAAAGTATGTAATAAAAGACTGGGGGATGGGCATTGTACAGGCCAGCAGTCCTCTCGCAATAAATAACATGCACAGTCTGGTTGCCAGAGCTCAGGGAGTATGGAATCTCCCCTTTGGGCTTCAAGCACCGGGGCGGGGTTTCCATGAGGAGTCAGCCTCGGACAATTACAGGTATTGAAAAGAGCCATATTGACGTGGGATCACATCTGACTGGTTGACCCATTAGTAATTGACTATTAATGTCTTCTGGGAGAAATGTCAGCTGCATCTGGGCAACGTCCCTCCAACCCTTCCTCCATCTCTCTCTCAATCCCTCCCTCCATCTGTCCTCCCATTCGTTCATTCAACAAATGTTTGACTCTATCACGTATTCTCAGTGTAGGGATAAAAAAGAAAGCATAGACCAATATGACCCCAAACCTCTTGGAGTTTATCATTGTTTTTGGTTTTTTTAAGGTAATTCACAAATAATCATAAAAGTATGATTACAAGCAATCTATGGGAGAGAAAACACAGAAGAGAAAGGACATTGACATGCACGCAAAAATCAGTAAGTGCTTTCCTGAGGAAATTACAACAGAGATGAGATCAGAGGGAGAGGAGGAACTGGGCAGGAAAAGGTGTGGGTGGGGTACCAGGTACAGCAGCCCTGTGGGGCAAGGAGCGGGGACAGCAGGACAAACCTGAGGACCTGAGGACAGGATGGTGAAGGAGGGATAGGAAGGGACAGGAGATGAGGTTTCCAAGAAGGGGCCTCACAGGCCACTCTAAGGGGTTGGGCTTTATTGTAAGAACAATGGGGACCATCAAAAGGCCTAAAGAGGCAAGAGACTTGCTCAGAGCTGCTGTTATGGGAATAAGAAGCATTGGGTAGACAAAGGCTGTAGGAAAGCTTGTCCATAGCATCGTTTATTTTAAAAATCAGGAAACTGATAACCAGGAAGTTTAGTCAATACAGGAGCACAAACCAAGCATTCTGCTTCCAACAGTCTTTTTCTTACACCTTATCAGACTCCTTCCCTGGAACCCTAGCAACCCTATTTGACCAACCACGATATTGAGAATTCAAAGCATCATGCCCATGAATTCCCTTCCAGAGTTACAGGTAACTGCATTTAATGTATATCTACCAAATGCTTTCCAGTAACGTCTTCAAAAATATTCTAGTAGACTGAAAGAATGAAGTAATGAGGACTGTTGCAGACACAGCATACCATAGTGATCCTATTTCACAGATGAGCTATGTAAAGGTAGATGTCAGGGATTTATATCCTCATATCCTCCATCTCTTTTCCTTATGTTATTTCTCCTGTGAATTGTGACTTCATATACAGTAATGGAATTGAACAGCATGGGACTCAAAGTGTGCAGCAACCACACTGGGATTTAAGAAATCACGGAAGTAGTTGCAGCTCTTGCCTCAAATTAACCATGGGATCCTGGGCAAGACCCTTCCTCTCACTGGGCCTCTGTCTCCAGGCAGTGGGATCTCAGGTCTGGGAAGCTTCTGAGTTTAAGAAAGAGGGGCTGGCCCAGTGTGGAGGTCCTAGTGAGATGCTGCTCTGTTGACCCTTAGGACCTCACTGGGCTATGCATGACCCACCTAATCACAGCAGAGGTGAGAGACAGAAGGCAGCCTGCAAGAGTCAGAGTTACTAGGCTTCAGTCCAGTTGCTGTGTGACCTTATGCAAATTAATTAATTGTGCTGGGCCTCAGTTTGCTCATCTATTAAATGTAAGTCAATATATCTTGCCAGGTTGCTGTAGATACTAGAGAAAACATACAAAAACATGTGACTTAGTTCCTGACTTAAGCAGACACCCAATAAGCATTAGATACCATTCCTTCTCTCTTCTTTCCACCCATCCTTTCAAATATCCCTTCTCCCCTTTCTCCTTTGCTTTTCTTCCCTGCCTTCCATCCTTTCCTTTTACTTGTCTCTCCCTCCTCTAGAATAACTGCAGTAGTTCTTGACAGGTCACCTTCATACCCTCCCTTATTCTAAGATGTGAACTTCATTTCTTTGGCCAAATGCAAATGTGAGCTTCAGGTTGCAGATATATTGGGTTGTCGGAAAAGTCATGACGTATTTTGTCTATGTTTTTCAAAGGTCATTTATTTATATAAAGAACAAAGATCAATCAATGATATATTGCCTGTTTTGTTCAATAACCTTTTGCCATCTTTCAGTGAGCTTCATAATCCCTCATTTATAGAAGGACTTGTCTTTATTTGAGAAAAACTGAACAAGGTGCTGATTTACAGCCTCATCTGAATTGAACATTATATCATGCAAGGAGTTTTGAAGAGAGCAAACCACATGGAAGTCTGACAGCGCAAGGTCAGGCGAGTATGGTGGGTGTGGCAACACATCCCATCCAAGCTCCAATAACTTTTGACAGGTGATCAAATTTGTGTGTGGTCTCGTGTTGTCACAATGGAACACACTCCTTTACAATTAACAAGCTCTGGACATTTCTGGATGATGGATTCATTCAAATTGTCCAATTGCCAACAGTACACATTCAAATTGATTGTTTGGTTCCTTGGTAGGAGCTCAAAAAACACGACACCTTTAAAATCCCACCACACTGACAGCATAACCTTCCTCTGATGAATGTCTGCTTTCAATGTCGTTTGAAGCGAATCATCATGTTGGGACCAAGACTGTTTGCACACCACATTGTTGTAAACAATCCACTTGTCATCACCAGTTATCAGTTGCTTCAAAAAAGGATTGTTTTCTTCACATTTAATGAGCATTTTGCAGATGTTTATACACACTGTCAAATGAACTTCTTTGAGTTCATGTGGAACCCAAATATCTAGCTTGCTTATGTATCCTAGCTTCTTCAGGTGGCCGTGAATGCTTGAATGATGAGTGTTCAATGTTTCTGCAATCTCTCGTGTCATGTAACTTGGGTTTGACTCGATCAATGCCTTTATTTTGTCACCATCAACCTTGGTGGGCCTCCCTGACTGAGGAGGGTCATTGAGATCAAAATCACCAGCACGGAATTTCATGAACCATCATTGGCACTGATATTCTTGTAGAGCATTGTTGCAGTAAACTTTATGCAACTTTTCACAAGCTTGATACACATTCTTCCCTTTATGGAAGTAAAACAGTAAAATATGGCAAAAATACAGTTTGGTCTTCCATCTTCAACTTGTTGTAAAATCTCCAAAACTCAACCAAATCTCTGGTTTTTTTTAGAATGAAGCTACAACTGCCAGCTGTCAAATGACACAGCAATAACATAGATGCGAGCGAATGACTCTAGTACTTCCAAAAATGAACTAGTGCCACCTGTCACAAACATGCATCATGACTTTTCTGAAAACCCAATAATTCTGATCGCTGGTGTCGTTGAGAGTTTTGGGTCTGCTTTGATCTGATTCTACTTTGAGAACTTCTATAGAAGGGGCAGGTAAAGACAGCCCCCAAATGACATTGTCTGCGAGGAAGAAGAAAGAGTGCAACAGAGGAGTAAGGGGACCCAGGAAGGATAGAGCCTGGTCTCCGAGACCAACCCACCCCAGGATTGACCTCTAGTCAGGACTTCTCAAGAGCCAGAACCAAAATCCGCTTCCCATGGGGCCCAACAGACTGAAGCTGCTATTTTGCTTCCCAAGGTTATACGTTCAAGTACACTGAGTATGTGTGTTGGGGAAACATGCCATTG
Source organism: Hipposideros armiger (assembly GCF_001890085.2). Classification (NCBI taxonomy): domain Eukaryota; kingdom Metazoa; phylum Chordata; class Mammalia; order Chiroptera; family Hipposideridae; genus Hipposideros; species Hipposideros armiger. The sequence continues at coordinate 941,576 of NW_017731369.1, forward strand.
ATAAGAACAGGAGATTGTCTTGAGAGTGTTTCACTGGTCCTGCCCTCCCTCATTTCTCCCTGAACCCTGATCTCTCCTCTGGGAGCCTGTCAATGCCAAGCCACAGACTCTAGCATTGCTTTGCCTTTTGAACCACCCGCTCTCCACATACTGCAACGAAAAACCATCTTTTGATAAGTGGAGCAATTAGCAGCCTGGTTGTTGGTGGTTATCAGTTACCCTCATTCCCATCAACACCAAAAAAGAGGGGGTGGGGAGTCTAAGATTCAAGAAATCATAAGCATCCCTGTTTCCTAAGTGGAGGGCAGGCTGTGGTAATGTGTGATAGAGTTTTGCATCTACTCTTGCCAAAAAGATTATTATTTTTTCTTTTATGGAAGCTTGTGAAGAAGAGGGCTTCGGAAATGTTTTTGTTTGTTTGGGGAGGTTGGGTTGGACAGTGGTTTTTATCTGCCTGGGCAGAGTCAGCATGGATGTTGTGTCTACCTATCTCAGGATAGTAAAAGCCAAGGAATTGATAGTAAGCAGGGCAGTGTTCCTAAAACCACCAGTGTGTACACGTGTGAGATAGAATGTTATAATGAAGATACTTAAGCTAACTATTAAGGGATCCATCCAATTCACCCATCAGTGCATCTCTCCATCCTTCTACTTATCCCTCTACCCACCCATCAGTCCATCCATCCATCCATCCATCCATCCATCCATCCATCCATCCATCCTTCCACCCACCCATCAGTCCATGACTCAATCCATCTGTTCATCCTTCCATCCATCCGTTCAACCATCAACAGATATCTTTTGAACAACTCTTAATATTTTGGGGTTTCTGCTGGCACCTTCGGACTCCACGGTGAACCTGGTAGACACATTTCCAAGCCCATCAAGTCCTCAGTTGAGGAGAGATATATGACAGATTAAAAAAATCTAAAGAACAGTGTGATAAGGATTGAGATAGGAGGAGTTCAAGGTGCAGGGAGAGAACATCCAATAGACATATAACTCAGGCTTTGAGTCACCAGTCCCAGCCTCTCTGAGGAAAGTCTCCCGGGCAGAAATCATCCTTGTAAGAGAATCATGTCTAGCTGGGCAAACTGAGGGAGCAGCAGAAAGTGAAAAAGAGTTCCACCATTTATTAGCACCTACTACGTACCAGACACCAGGCATGGCACATCACACATCTTTTCACAGTAACCAGAGAGAATGGAGGCTCTGTGCAGTTAAGTTGTCTGCCCAAACGCTTAGAGTAAATGGCTTTATAAACGACACCATGTTTTCTTGTCCCCATACCCTTACTGTTCAACTTCTTCTATGAGCTCCCCTCCCCCACACTTCTCTTTGGGATTATGAGGGAGTTGGCGAACCAAGGGCTTTTGGCACATTCTACAACCAAGATGGATGAAGAGAATGGGCTCTGGATTGAAAGGAACCTAGATTTAAATTCCTCCCTGACATTTACCAGCAGTTGTGACTTTGGGCAATGTATTTAACCTCTCTAAGCCTCGTGTCCTCGTCTATAAAATGGGGATGATAGCAGTATCTACCTCAGAGCATTATGAGAAATTAAATATGCAAGGTGCTAGGTTCAATATATTATATGTTCTAAAATAAATTATGATTTTATACAGAAACATCCAGAGTAGTCTCTGTGGAAGTAGCCTTGAGTTGTATGAGAGGAGATACATGAGATGCAGAGGAAAGAATTCTCAGTGCTTGAGGTGGAGGCTGAAGAAAGGGGCCTTCATGTGTTCTTATTCTTCAGCTGGAGGGATGTGTGGGGGAGAAGTCCTGGTCCAGAGGGTGTCACAAGACCTCACACTGGATCCTAATCTCACCAGGACAAACAGATCCCACCATATTGTCCGGCCTTGACTTCCCCCGGCTCAGGTGTCTGAGACTCCAGGGTGGCCTCCTGGGGTGGCCCTGGTCCTAAGCCTCTTCCAGCCCATTGGGTCCCTCAGACCAAGAAAATGGCAGCTGCGAGGCCCCTCTGACCTCCCAGTCTTCAGGGTCAAAGTCACTGGGGCACGAAAGTCCCCCTGTTCTGACATTCTTTACCTCCCCGTCCCCCGGAGCCCCCCTTTGGAATGTGTGTGGAGAGGGGCCATGGGTCATTCAGGCAGGTCTGAAGGGGGGCCAGAAGGACTGGCCCTCCACTCACGGCCCCTCGGGGGCTTTCCCTGAGGCTGTCCCCATGCTAAGCTTCTTTCCCCACTGTTGTTGCCCATGTAAATGTACTTCTCAGGTTCCTGCCAACACACTTGGTTCTGTAATGTTGTTTAATAACTTGAGCCACCTTAATGAAATATTCATCCTCCTTGCTCTGTCGGAGCAGTCACCCAGGTTCCCAGAAATTTCTCTCTCTTCGTTTTTGAAGACAGCCCCACAGGCAGAGGATCCTCCCTGAGTGAGGCCTGGGGACCCCCAGCCGAGGCCGGCAGAGGAGCTGTGGGAGCATTCCTCCATAAAGGGGAAGACTGGGGGGCACTGGTCCCGGGATCCTCCTGAGGGTGCCGGAAGCCCTATGCTGAATGGCCAGGGGCAGGGTATTTGAGTCGGATGCCCAGCATCAGACCCCGACTCCGGGGAAGGGAGACACCTTCCCCTGGAGATCAGCATCCTAGCTAACTGCTGGGCGAGTGCAGCCCCCGTTTCACCAGTCGCTCGCTGAGGCTGAGGGAAGAGTGCCACCTGTTGAGTGCTCTTGATAGCATGCTCCTTCCCAGCGCTCCAGGCTCAGGCCCTCCTGCTTCACAGGCAGCCTGTGCTGTGCCCGTTCAGGCACAGAACTGGGGAGAGCCCGGCGGAGCCGACTGCATGGACCTTCTGCACTGCCCGTCTGTAAGATGAAGCTGCTGTCCTGAGCCACCTTCCACTCCCCAGAGAGTGGCGTCGACTTGCTCTCCTTGAAAAGCAAGCTCCGAGCCCCCATCCTCTCTCTGACACCCATCAGGAACACTTTCCACCCTAACACACTCTTTTGATGCGGTGTGCATTTTTTTTATCAAAGTATTTTTTGAAATACAAAAAATAAAAAAAGAAGCCAAATTCATAAGTGTACAGGTAGACAAAACATCACAAAGTGAACACAGCCGAGAAATCAGTGCTCAGATCAAGCCCCAGAACACAACCCGCCCCCTGGGAGCACCCCTCTTCTCTCTCCCAGTCACTGTCCCTTCTGAGGATGACCAATATCCCGACTTCTAACTCCGTAGCTTAGTTTCGCCTGTTTTTGAACTGTTTACATGCTGAAGCATACATGTGGCATCGCTTCTCTCTGTCTGTGTTGCATTTGTGCGATTCGTCTTGCCTGTATTAGAAGGAACCATGTCTTTCTAAGGTGGGAGACGGGATCATATCTGAGAATCGGAGATTTCCAAAATCACTGGATTCAGCCTTGTCATTTTTAGTGCGAGAAGGAGGCTCCGAGAAGGGAAGAGCTTTGCCCAGGGTCACACAGAGGTCTCTCCCCTAGATGAGAAGGCTCCTGCACGAACACCCACAAAGAATGCAGTTCTTGGTGCCAGGTGTGATGGGGACAGATGGGATAGTAAGTTATGAAGTGCAATGTCATTGGCTACAAAAAGCTAACTCAGGCAACCAAAAGTATCCATGGTTCCCATTTGCTTTGGAGCTGGACTGGCCTGGTTCCATTTACACATACAGCACTTATCCGTTGTGTTAGGCGATCTTTCAAGCCTCAGTTTTCCAATATGTAAAAATGGCAATTTACGACAGGGCTCCTGTGAGTATAAATGAGACCAGCCAGGTAAAGTGTTTAGCGAGTGCTCAGCAATTGGTAGCTATTATAACCCTTTCTATGATTACAAACCTATTTCCAACCAGGAGACTGGGCTGAGTTAACACACTTCCTAATAAGAAGCATTAACATGTAGAGATGGCAGCAGCGGGCAACAGATCTTCAAGAATGAGGGTTACGCTCCTCATTAAAGAGCTAGAAAAGACAAAACGTTCTAGGTTGAGTTTAGTCCCTCCTATCCATCTAAACCTACATACCCTTTAAGGCCCAGCTTGAATCCCGCAGCCTACAGGACGCCTTCCCCACCACCCCGGCTACCTGCTCTCTTCCCCAAGAACTGTAGCCCTTGCTGGAGATGGTTCATCTTTATTATTTCTGTCTGCAGTTGCGGGGTATTGCTCCACTCATATGCTCATATGTTCAGAGCTATCTTTCAGAGGAATAGCTCAGTGTCCATGGCTCAGGAAGCCATGTCACATACCAGGCAGCTTTGCAGAGGCCATAATGTATGCAGCGGTCACCTGGTTAACCACTGGGGCATAAGAATGCTCCCCCCCACCTCCACCACCCCTTTTTTGCCCTTGATTGGAATAAATGCAAAAGAGAAAATAAAAATTTCCCATGACCCCTCCATCCACAGATAATGATTTTAACCTTTCAGAATATTGCCTCCTAGTCTTCTAGCTAAGGACATTTTGTAATCGAGTTGAGGTTCTTTTTTTATAGCCAGTTTTATTTCTAGACTTTGTTCATTTGATGCTACATTGTTTGCATTTCCCTAAGCTATTTAATAGTGTTCTGGAATAACAATCTTAATAGTTACCTAGTGGAATCATAGTGGTATATCAAGGCTTACTCCACAATTCCTATTTATTTTGATTTTTCTACCCTTTTGGCATAAACAATTTTGCTTTACAAGGATAAACTTCCTAAATTGGAATCGAGTGGTCAAATAGCTTTTAATTAGTATTATTATTTTAATTGAGGAATAACTGACATATAACATTATATTAGTTTCAGGTGTATGACATGATTTGATATTTGTATCTATTGCAAAATGACTACCGCATTAAGTCTAGTGAACATCTGTCACCATATATAATTACAAAAGTTTTTTCTTGTGAGCTTTTAAGCTCTACTCTCTTAGCAACTTTTAAATATGCAATACAGTGTTATTAACTGCTGTTAATTATTTTAATTTACATTCCTTAAAAAAACAAAAACAAAAAGGAACCATGTTCCTAGTGCAAACAGACTCAATCCCCAACTTTGCAACAGGAAAAGGGGGCCTCTTCTCAAGTTGACTCTTACCCTCTTAACCTTCCCATTTTTGTCTCTGACCACACACACACACACACACACACACACACACACACACACACACCCCTTATGTCTCGGTCATGCTAAATTATTTGCAGTTGTCTCAACATGCATGGATAGTCATGTCAAGGCTTTTGCACATGTTTCTTTGACCAGAGGGATGTGCTTGTCCTCTCCTGAACTTAGCCACATTGTCATGTTTTCAAGACTCAGATATTATCTCTCTGTGAAGTTTTCTCTGAGCTTCCAGGCAAACTCAGCCGCCTCACCCCCCCACCCCCACCCCAACTCCTAGATGCTCCCATTGCAACTGGTTGTTTAATAATAATAATTACATTGATCATAATAGTAATCAAGATGTAGTGAGCCATTATCATGTGCTCAGACAGTATTCTAAGTACTTTTCAGGATTATCCCAACATTCCTTGCTTTGTGGCTTAATGATCAGTTAGTATGTACATCTGATCCCCCTGCGCCAGACCACGAGTAATGTCAGGGAGGGGGCTGCCCCATTTTCATCTCACCCCTCCCAGTAGCCAACACTACGCCTGGCACTGCAAATATTGGGTTGTCGGAAAAGTCACGACGCGTTTTTGCAACGAAAAACATAGAAAAAATACGTCGTGACTTTTCCGACAACCCAATAGTTCAGAAATGAATATCTGAACCCACCCTCTGCTTGTGACTCAGCCAGTTTAGGGCTGAATTAAAAATGACTGGGGAGCTGGGAAAAGATTGGCTGGATGTAAATCCCATGACGCACTTCCCCCAGGGGATCCACACCCCTGGAGAAACACCAAAAGGTAAAAGCATCCAAGAAGTCTTAAAGATCCTCACAAGGTGAACGAACAGCCCCTCCCTTCTCTCAAGAGCCTACTGCTTACACCCAGGTTTTAATAAACACTGTTTCATTTAATCCTCTTAGTTCTGATCTTGGGAGCCTCCTCAAGACACAGCTTTGTCCTTGCAGATGGCTTGAATAGGAGGAAAACAGATGCTCAACAAGAGACACTGCCTTTAACAAACCCAGGAGGTTGATTCTCTGTGTAGACTTAGCATTCATTACCTGCCCCCAATGTTTCTGAGCCTCTGAACTCCTGTCACTGACAAACTTAATTCCTCTTGAGGAAAATGAGGCTCGAGATTGTGAAATGATCAAATCAAGTGTGAACCCAAGTGAGCAAGAGAAGCAGAAGGAAATGTCAGGTGATTAGACTCTGCTAACTTCTCTGGATCTTCATTGCCCTCACTCCAGGCAGGAGACCTTGCAGAGAGCCTGTAGTTCACCTGGTTCCCCGGTGAGGTCAGCCCCTCTTTCAGAATCACACTTGCTTCCACCCTGGGAGAATTCATGGCCAGGGTGTCCTGAAGGTTGGTTAGTCTATTCACAGACCTTGTCTCCAGAATTTGGGTCTGGGAGTATTTGACTAAAATTCAAGCTCTTTCTGCCATACCATGTCCCAGACTGATCTGGGGACCATGATTCTGCAGGATGTGTACACTGTGATGCCAAAAATGTGTTCCTTGCTCAAAGGAGTCAGTTAAGTAAACTTAAATGGCTTTATTAACAGGATTTGTCAGAGCTTTAAATACATCAATGGCCACTGTGCATTTCCAAGAGTGGGTAGAGTGTGCCACCATTAAGCTGCAAAATTATGTGATTGCTAATCCTTGTTTTTGGAAAGCAATGCATGGGACTAGAATGTGGAAGAAAGCAGTCGGAAAAAGGCTTTATGACACTTGGATTCGCATTCCTCAGAATTTAACTCCATTCTTGTTACCTATCTATTCTTTTTCCTAGTTCCTCTGGATTGTGGTTTTAATCCCGATCTGAAGTTAGTAATCCTCCCTTAAAAGAACTATGTGAACTGTGGGTCCTTTATCTTTTAACTTGGTCCTCTTCTGGTCACACTGCACAATCCATGTCCTACCCCAGCTGTCCCATGCCCACATGCACACGGATGTGAACTCAGGCCATCCTGCAGATGCGCCGCTTGCTGACACCACTCCCACCTTTAAATCAAGTTTCTGTACAGGACACCCAGCACAACTGGCTTAGATGAATGGCTGCCACAAACATACCCTATTCCTGCATCTAACCAAATTCTTTTTCCTGGTTCGTATGTTGTTTTCCCATAATAAATACCCTGATGGAAATACTTCACAATCCTAATAAAAACAACACTTTAAAATCCTGGCCCAAAACTTTCTCCTGATTCACAATCACCCCTACTGCTCCATCTGCAAAATGATAGACCAGACCCATTAATATGCTCAGAGGAGGTCGGGTTAAAAAAGAGAGAGAGAGAAAATTTAATCTAAGCTACTGCTTATTTAAAAATTGATAGGAACTAATTAAATTAATAAAGTCTTATGGAACTTTAAAACAAAAATCAACTTTAAAAAAATCCTTTCTTTCATGGAATCCAAAAACAATAAAATTCTTTTTTAATTAAATTGGATGGTGGTCATTCCACTCCTTTGGAACTCAAAATATAAATTCTAAATTGAGATTTTTCTCTAGCTTCAAGTGCATAAGTTATATAGGCCTGTGTAAACCACACAAAAAAGTCTTCATATGTAATATAAATAGTTTCTTTGCCTTTTAATGGAGCTGTTAAAATGCTTGACTTCATCATCTGTCTGTCCAGTGATGTGCCGGACAATATTTAATAACCAGCATTGGTGGGGGAGGGGGTACATACCAACTCGAGGCTTCTGCCAATTTCCATGATGTAAATTTTTCTATTATGGTTCATGGTTTTAAACTACTAAGGTGATTGACGGGCAGTCTGGGTCTTCTCAGGAAGCCAGCACCCCAGCCTGAGAAAACAGGTCTCCTCTACCCCTTCCCTGGCACACACAGTGCCTGTGTGTACAGATTTGCTGAGGCTCATGGGTGGATCTGCCCACAGCTCCTAGGTTAGCCCAGGTCTGCCAATTGGGTATCATTGTACCAAACTCTAAAAGAACCTAGCATTTGATGATCTTCTATAATATGCTGGGCACTTGACTTCCATAGGGTCACAGCCATATATACAATTCCCCATGTGTTTTAGTCTCAGGATAAAATCATATCTGTGGTATCAAAACCCATATCAAAATACATGGTAAAGGGCCGGCCGAGTGGCACGATGGTTAAGAGCTGGCTTGGGACGCCAGAGGGCCCCGGTTCGGATCCCACATATGAGGGCCAGTGACACTGCCCTCTACAGCTAAGATACTGAACAACAGCTCAACCTGGAGCTGGGCTGTTGTGAGTCACCAGCGACGGCGTAGGCTGCAGCCCCTGTGGCAGTGGGTTGCCATGGGCTACCTTGTGTAGCCAGCAGCCAGTAGCCACAGTGAGCGGCCAGCAGCCGCAGTGAGCGGCCATCTAGAAGCTGACGACTGATGTGCCTCACCCGGGAAGAGCGCAATGATGGTGCCAACTTGGGCCAGTGAAGCGACGTCCCCCACAACTGAACTGAAGAACAAAAAAACGACAGCAACTTGTCTGTTCCCCTTCCCCCAAATCCCCAGCACTGTTCCCATCCCCCCAATTCCCCAATAAAAAAAAATCTTAAAAAAAATACATGGTAAAAAGATAAGGCAAAAATATGCTAGGTTCTAGGTCAGGTCACATCACTCCTCTGCTCAAAACCCGATAATGGAAGACAAAATCCAAAGACCTTACCATGGCCTGTGTGGCAGATTTTATTTTCTAAGGTGGCCACAAAAACACCTCCAGTCCCACATGTTGTTCTAGAACATTGCTATTCTCTCATAGAGGTGGAGTCTGTGTCCCTTCCCCTTGAAACTGGGTGACACTTTGTGGCTGCCTGCATTAATAGAGTATGGTGGAAGTGACACGATGTGACATCTGAGGCTAGGTCATAAAAATGCCATGTACTTCTATCTTGTTTTCCTGGTACACTCACTCATGGAACCCAGCCACCACTCTATGAGAAAATCCAAGCTGCCAAAAGAGGCTCACAGCATTTTCTGAGCTTCCTGCCAACACCCAGCACCAACGTATCAGCCATTCCTGGGGACCATCTTGAAATTCTCCAGCTGATGCACCACAGAGCAGCAATGAACCATCCTTGCTGAGCCCAATCCAAACTGCAGGTTTGCAAGCAATTAAATGTTGTTCTAAGCCAGAAAGTTTAGGGTGATTTGCTTCACAGCAATAGATAAATAGAACAGCCTAGAAGGTCTTATATGAACTGGTCTCCTGTTAACTCTGACATCTCCTCTCTAGCCACCCTGTATTCTTTATACACTCTGTACTCTGTACTTCAACAAACACAGAAAGCATGTGACCACATGCCTTAATTTCTTCCAATGATTTTTTATAGTTTTCTGAGTAAAAGTCTTACATATCTTTTGTTAAATATTTTCCTAAATATTTAATGTGTGTGCATTGCTAATGTATCCTATTATATTAATTTAGTTTCCTGATTATTTGTTGCTCAGATGTATAAATACAACTGATTTTTGGAAATTGACTTTCTGTTTAGCAACCTTGCTAAATTCACTTATTAGTTCTTACAGTTTATTTATATAGTCTTAGATTTCTACTTCCCAATAATGTTGTCTGCCAATGATAGGTTTTTTTTGTTCCTTTCTTATTACATTTCAAAATTTCTTTGCCTTCCCTTATTGAACTGGCTGGGACATCCAATGTGACATTAAAAAGAAGTGATGACAGTGAGCATTCTTTTTAAGTTTTTTTTTTCTTCAATTACATTTGATATACAATATTATATTAGTTTCAGGTATACAAAATAGTGATTAAACATTTATATAGCTCATAAAGTGATCCCCCTGATAAGCCTAGTACCCATTTGATATTGATAGTCAGCATTCTTGTTTGGTTCCCAGTCTCAAGGGAAAGTTTTAAATATTTTGCCACTAATTATGACATTCAGTATAGTTTTGTTTGTTTGCTTGTTTTGTACAAACTCTTTATCAGAATAAGAAAGTCTCTTCTTCAGGTCAATTCAACAAGCATTTGCTAATCACACATTATGTCCTAGAATTTAGAAATGAATGAGACACAATCCCTGCTCTGAGAAATCCACCATGTAGGGAGTAAAATAGATAAATATAACACGGTATGGCAGAGGGAATTTGAAAAACTACTCATTCAGTCCAGAGTAGCTAGTGACAGCTCTCAGAGCACAGAGCATTATAGGAGGGGCTCCACAGATGAGATAAATGATGTTCTAGTTAAAGGGAATGACATGTAAGGACTACTCCCTTAAAAACCTTCTTCTGAGTACTTATCTATACATGTGGATTTCATTTTATAGAGCCGAAAGATTGCCCTAAGTTTCTGTGCACATCATATTTAGATAAATCTAATATTCTCAAGTATTCTTAAAGGATGTCATAATTGAAAGAGAAAAGAATCCTCATGGTAAATATTTTTAGTGATAATTCCTGACTTCTATATACTTGGGTTTGCTAAGAATGTTACATGAGCCAAAATACTAAGAAAGAAATTATGCTTCCCATCCCACAAACCCATTGTTCGCTCTTTTTCCATTTCTTTACTGGCTGTATTTGCAAATAATACCACAGGCAAAGAACAAAAGTTGACTTAGAGCAAAGTAACACAGTATGTGGTTTAGAAGTATTTACCTATGTAATCATGATATATATTGAGTGTTAAATAAATACTTATTGATTTGGTTTGGCCTGGCTACATTTGTAGACTACCAAAGAACACAGTCTGGTCAGAATTCTATTACCTTAGGCTAAAGGCTGTTGAAAGGCATACAAACCAAAGACCAAACACAGTGGAATCTTTCCGTTTTGAAGTTTAAAGTATTTTCTTTTTAAAATAATAATAAGAAGAAAGGTACCTGAGAGCAAAAATAGGTAACATTTCAGAGTCGCTTTGGTAAGAGGAGTCATCAAATTAATATAATATATTGTGGGGCTATTTTACCTGGAGTGTCTCAAATAACTTAAGCTTTGCAAATAGACTGAAAAGTTATATACATGTTGGCCAGTGACTTACCTTCTCCAGGAGAATAACAAGGTGAGCACCCATCAAGTTCATGTCCAAACATCTAGATTTGTCCTGAAAGCAGAGAGTAAAAGAAAGGTGGAGTCAGACCTAGAACCACAAACACAGAGGTCTTTTGGTTTGAGAAGTCTGGAAGTGTGGTTGGTACCCCAATCCATATCCCTGTGGGAGTTTTCTTTGAAGCACCAGCCACCAGACTTCCCAGACCAGCATTTGCCTCCCTTTGCCTGAGGGCTTTCCCTGCAAGCTGGAGCCCATTCTCCTAAAGAAACAGTGCCCCCAGTTAAGGCCCTGAACAAGGACGAATGGGAGTGTGTGCCTCTCCCCCTGGTGGGGACTCTGAGCAAAGTTCTACAGTGGTTCTCAGATTTCCCCTGTAGGAGTAAGCACGTTACCCACAAAGGTATAAATTTGTCATCATACTTTCCCATCCCTCTACCGATGTTTCCTGGCATCACTTTCAGGATAACCATCTCATTTGGATTTTTGTCTCAGGGTCAGCTTCTAGGGGGACCCGAACTAACACAGGTTGTATTTGATTTAAACAAAGAACACCAGTATCCAGCGTCCGCTTTTTTGTAAGAAGGTGGTGGCTTTGTCCAGCAAATAAATCAATCAATCACACACTCTCTAAAGGAGCTCTCGCATTCTGTAGGAGGCTCATGGAGGTCTTGCAGCAATTATCTGGACAAGTCAAGTCAAAGCCACTGTCAACTAAAACCGTGGCTCACTGGAGCACGAGCATCGTTTTGTGCTTGACTTAATTGCCTAATTGCCTCGGGTCTCAGCTTAGCGTGGGTAGGCCTGCAGAAGAACAATTAATGACCTAACATGAGGAGGACCCGTCTCTGTGGTTTCTGGTCAACAGGGAGACATAGCAATGTCAAAGACAGCCATCTGGGGAGACTCTCTCAGGGGGAGAATTTCCCCTTTCAATCATGATCACCTAAAAAACCATGATGACACTTGCTTTTTATGAAATCAAGCCATGGAAGTTAAACTCGAGGGAAAATATTTAAATTTTAGCCTTGGAGCCCTCTGTCTGCTACACTGGAGAATTTCCAGAGCATGTCAGACATAGCTACGGGATTCCATAAGGGTCTTGCTTTTGACGTTTCAGTCAATTCACTGAACATTTCTGTATGGGAGCAAGTAGCATGCGTGCCTTTGAGAAGAGAATTGTATTTAAATTTCATGTTCATCCCTGTTATAGAGAAGTCATTGTAATTAACGAGGCTCTAGTCTTAAGCCTTGGTTCCAATGAGAATGTTAGGCAGAAAAGTTCCCAGATAATTAGTGATTACAAATGTCAGAACAGTCCCTTAATCCTGGAATACAGTGGCTTGCCCCTAACAATGAGAGTCAAGGATATTACATGAAGAGAAAAAGATCAACCAACAGCACCAAGTACAAAGCTACCACTCAGTTCCTTTCTTATTTAAATTAATTGCTAGATCCCTTTGACAAGTTCAAGAGTGAATTTAACACCTTTGTTTTCTCTACTTTTAAGCTTATCTAACTGGGCTTAAAAGAAAAAAATAATAATACCGTGTCCCCTCCCTCCCCCCCATTAGTCACCATTATCCCATTTAAACATGACGAAGATCAGTATAACATTGATGGATGTGGTTTAACGCTAATTACTCCAATATTATTTCTAATATAGTCTCTTAATTAAAACACATAGGCAGAAATCATTTCTCTCATTAGCAGAACCTGATGGTATTAGATGGTCAGCTCCACGGGTTTCTGTTTTGCTTTAAGCATGACCCACAACAAGGAATGGGCACCTTCTTCTTACATGTGAAAGGCTTTGGCTCAAACAAATGCATGTGGCTCAAAATCTCCAGCTAAGGGTTTAGCTTGGGGATGACCAGGGAGGTCTTAACCCAGAGCGAGGTCAGGTTCAGAAAATGTTCAAGCTGGAAGGTCCACCTTGAGTTTCTTACAGCTTCTAAATCACCTCCTGCCCTTTCTTGCCTTGGGGTTTTGTATCTGCCCCTCTCCTTGCCTGTAACACCACCTGGACCATAATCCCCCCACCTCTCACCCCCCAAACACTCATTTTTATTCTGTGAGGGTTCATTGTTCAGGTCTTTGTTTACATTGAGTTTTCTGGAGGGAGAGACTGTACGTGTGCTTTTTGCACTACTGATATCTAAATCTTCACGCATCTTCCACTCCTTGGTTGGGTGTCTGCCTCTGTCAGCTCACAGCTTAGCTCCTCCCCCCTGCCCAGGTACACTCTGATGGGTCACCTCCCCAACTGGTGATCTCCCTTCCCCAGTTGGGCCTTGGAATATTCTTTCCTAATCCACCCAAGGCCAACTTCAAAGTCCACAGCCCACTGTTTAGGGACCCCTAACTTCCAGAGTATGGGAAGGTCTCTCCTCTGCCATAGCTTCCCTGGGTTCTCTCTGGCTCTTAGGGGACATTTATATCTTCTGGGACTTCTCAACACCATCATGACCCTTTCTTCAGTTCTGGCCGATCTTCAAGGCATACCAGTTTAATCTCAACTTCAACAATGCCTCAGAAAAAATGAACCATAAATCAAAATGAGTTTTCTTTAAGGTAAGTTAGATGAGGCAAGAGCGAAAACCCCATGGACACAAAACTAGTCTAACTTGTTTTGCGGTTAGTGGTGACTTGGACTCTACAGATCTTTGCTCCTGGAAAGAGCAGCAGTGTTTCACTGGAGTGGAGGAGAGTCCCTGCCCTCATGCACGAGTGATAGGACCTTTTTCACAGAGGCTGAGCAAGAAGCTGGGTTTAGACATTTCGGGGAACAGACCAGCCAGAAGACAGACGGCCAGAGTGGTGACCAAACTGAAATCAGGCAGAGAAAGAGAACCTTGCAGGGTAGTCATTTCACCCAGGAGAAATGTCTGTAAATGAATTCACAAAAAGGTAGGTTCTATAATCAAATATGTTTGGGGAAGAAAGTGGATTGAAGAAAATTAAATTTTCTGACTGTAGAATTTTTATGACTGTTAAATGTATCATGGGCATTCAGCATCTCCAATGACGGGATAGAGCAGGGATTAGCAAACTTTTTCCATAAAGGGCCAGGTAGTAAATAAATATTTTAGGCTTTATGGTCTCTATGGCAACTACTCAACTCTGCCTTTGAAGCAGCAGAGCAGCCATGGACAGTCCATAAGTGAATGGTATGGCTGTGTGCCAATAAAACTTTATTTACAAAAACAACAGGGGGCATGATTTGGCCTTCAGGATGAACAAAATTAACTGAACCACAGAACCCTTCTTTCATTCGTTTATGTGTTAGTTATTTTTATGGGATAAAACTTAGATCCTATAGGCAGGACACGCTCTGATTCACTGTTGCTTTCTTGATGTCTTAGAACATGGAAAATTCTGCACCAGAACTTGTTGAATAGGAAATATTGAATTAAACAGTCAAATAAAACAACCCTTCCAGAAGAAAGAGGGTCTCTGAAGAAACACAGTTAATGACAATTGAACTACTTAATAAAATGATACATGAAAGCAAAAAGAAGCAACTGTATTTTGAAAGAAATTTAAAAAAAAGAAAAATGAGAGAAGTAGAGGGCTCAGGATAAAGAGGAAGAAGAGGAGACACAACAGGGGGAAATAGATTATAAAAATAAGGCAAAATAGAGGAAAAGAAGGTGGTGGGGGATCAAAAGACCCGTTTCCACCCACAAAAAAATGGCTTTCCCTGCCCCTGGCTGTGCACAAGAGCCTCTGTGGCCTGAAAGGGAAACCATTAATGAGGTGCTGAAAAACCCTCTTTGGCATTAATTAACAAGATCACTAGGCTGTCATAATTGCAGAGAGAAAGATAAATCATCAAGAGATATTTCCTAACCGAAATGCAGGTCATTACACAATATTATTTAAAGTCACATTTACATATAAAAAGGATCAAATGGATGTTGTTCCACTTGGCACCTTCCTTTCCTCCTCTCTCCGTGTGCTTGATGCAATGCACAGGAATTGGTACCCAGTACTGGGCAAGCCAGGGCCTTTGGCATCTTACTGAGTGCCCTCCCAGAGGGGCCCAATGGATGCAGTGATGTGAGAACTGAAGGAAACCTTTGCAGGCGGAATCTCAGGGCTGAAACACCACGACCCCACCTGATTAACTGCCACTTATGCTACTAAATGCCTGAATCCCTCACTTGCTTGGGGTCTCCATGAGACAAGTGACCTTATCTGGGTTCGCCACCACCACCACCACTACCGCCATGTTGTCCTCAACACCCAGCCCATACTAGGACACTCAATAGCTGCATATGAAAAGCACTCATCAGTTCTTCAGAACTCAGCCAAAGAGTTGCCTCCTTTGAGAAGCTTCCCCATGTGTCCCAGCCTAGACGAAGCCTCTCTCCTCTGAAACACGAGGTATCCCATGATCCCATGGTGGTGGCTCTTAGAGAAGACAACTGACATTGAAAAAAAAAGGCAAAAAAGGGTCAAGCCCTCCCCTGCCCCAATTAGTCACAGAGCTCTAGAGATACAACCCTATTAATTTCCATATCCCTATCTTTAGTACAAACCTAGGTAGGTAGTACGTGCTCTCGGCAAGTGCTTCTTGAATAAATATTCAGAGCACCTCTATGGCCCAGAAAGGCAGTGGCAGCTGTTATAGATCTTGAGCAAACTCTATGGTGGCTGCCAGTAGAAGATGAGCCATGATATGAAAGAACAGACCAAGAAAAGGAGAGGTGGCCCAGGGCACTCACTGTGTCGCTAGGTAGTAGCCTAAGAAAGGAGTTCCTCCTCTAAACCAGTGTTCCAAAGTGTGTTGCAGGTGACAGGCATTGCTTTGGTTGTAAATGGGTATGACATAAAAAGGGGGGGGGCAGGTAGGTGCAGGTGAACAAATAAATAAATGGGTGGAAGATGGTGAGAACCAGGTGAGAAAGAGGTTATAGGTAAGCATGGGGGAAAGACTAGAGTGATCCATGGGGTAATGGGTCCATGTGGACCTATGTGGTAATTAGAGTATGGACTCATATTTAGCTTAATATAGATACAGATAGATATATAGATAGGTTAGATGTAGATGAGATACAGAGATATGTGTATATACATGGATAAGTTAATACACACACGTACCCCAGCAGGTATGAGGACATACAACATTCAGATCTCAATTTCTAAATACAAACAAAGGCTCCTTAGAGAAATAGCTGATTGTAGGACTGGGACACGGAATACATAAGATGAGCCTTGGAGCATCTTCTAGTGCCAGGAGGTAAAGAAGTGCTCAAAAGACAAACAGAGCGAGTATGTCAGAGGAATGCAGGAGCCAACTGGAAGAGGTCCCAGTGACTAATGACTACAGCTGGAATAATCTGAGCATGAAAAACACACAACATAGTACTGGATTAAAACCGAAAGTGTAACATAAATATCCATAAATTCATACTGACGTAATAAATGATTGAATACATGAGAGGAGTGTATACACATCTCCCAGACAGAAGAATTCTACATAATTTATGTAGATACTCTGTGCTCAAGGGGGTAGAGTATATTCCCTACCCTTTAAGTTTGGGCTGTAAGCATATGGTATGGGAAGGGAGGGGGAAATTAACTTTACAGGGGGGAACCCTGACAGACAGATCAGTCAGGTGATCAAGGTCAAAATCAACAGTGAAGTCAGTTGATAGCATGCACTTTTAATGTAATGTGATGAAAACACTTTACCTCTGGGTTCTTCTTCCCAAAAGCCCATAACCCTAGTTTAATCATGAGAATAACATCAGCCAAATTTCAATTGAGGGTCATTCTACCTGAACAGAACACCTCAAAACTGTCAAGGTCATCAAAAACAAGGAGAGATGCGAAGAAACTGTCACAGCCCAGAGGAGCCTAAGGAGACATGACAAATAAAAGTATAGTGGACCCTCGGTATTTGCAGGGGATTGGTTCCAGGACCCACTGTGGATACCAACATCTGCAGATGCTCAAGTCCCTTATATAAAATGGTGTAGTATTTGCATATTACCTTTATTTGCATATAGGCTACAGCAGGGTGTGCCTACACATCACTTTATTCACATGGATTCAGCATAGTGCTAGGTCTGCTCTTTTTCCAGTTTTGCTCTTTGGAACTTTCTGGGGTTTTTGTTTCCAAATATTTTTTATTTGTAATGGATTAAATCTGTGGATGTGAAACCCACAGATACAGAGGGTAATGTCGTATCCTGGGTGGGAAAAGGATATTAAGTTTAAAACTGTAAATCCAAGTAAAGTATGGAGATTAGTGAATTAATAATGTATCAATATTGATTTATTAATTGTGACAAGTGGCCATACTAATGGTAGATGTTAATATTAGTGGAAATTGGGTGTCAGGTGTATAGAGACTCTCTGTATTAGCCTTGCAACTTTTCCATAAACCTAAAACTGCCCTTAAATAAAAAGTTTAAAAAGGGAACAAAACTACAAAGAAAATAAAAACAGTGGGGGGAAAAAAGCCCCCATGAACACCAGTGGTAGAACTGCCATTGTCTACGATAAAATAGGGTGCCCCTTGGGGTTGGGCACCCTCATGCTACACCTCCCCCCACCTCTCTAGCTCTATGCAGGCTCTGTACGGGGACTCTGGGTATGTCCCTCACCGATATGTTCTGGGTTACTCATCTATACCATCAACGCCGGCCTTTCTTTTAGGCTACCCGTTGTTACTTGATGCTTTCAGGTGTATGGCTTTCACCTGGCAAGCTTCAGGCCAATGCTTTGAAACTTCCAAGCGCTTAAGAATTTCCCAAGGAAGCATGGTAGAAAGCAGATTCCTGGGCTCCATCTCAGGGACTCTGATTTATTCTGTGTGAGATAAGTCCAATTAATCTGCATTTTCCATAAACCTCTGAGTCTTTTCTGGGTCACACATTCTGATCAACCCTGAACTAACGGGGGACTCAGCGTCATTTTTTACTGTGTGTCACTCTTTTGCTTTTGGTTGCACATCTGGCACCATAATGCTTCCTAGGTACTGCGAGCTGGGCGGAGAGGTGACACTCGATCAATATTTGATAAAGAGTGAATGAATGCATGAACTGTCAAGAGGAGCACTAAATTTATTTTTCCTATTTAAGAATTTTGTCATTGGGTGTCATGCCCAGGGATTCATCCTTGTTAGGGCACCACAAGCTCTGGGAAATTAGATTTAAAAAAAAAAAAATCAAACACCCAAGGCCATTCATTGTGCAGATCCCGACTACTGAGGTCCGACATGGTGGGAAAGATTTTCTTTCTCAAATGTGAGAGGGAGGCTTGCTATTTGTTGTTCTGAAGCTAATATCATTTTTAGAGGGGTTTTTTTTCTTTCTTTTTTTTTTCCCCACCCTGTTTTGCAGGCTCTGTGAGCTGGGCCTGCCTTCTGAATCGGCAGCTCAATAATTAGTTTGGTTGCCATTTGCAGATAGAAAACGGGAGACACATTTTTCCCCCACAGGCAGAAAGGTGCATGTGCAATTAACTAATTGCAGGCTGATCCTCATCTTGAATTTGCTAGAGACACACACCTGGATGTCCAAAATGCAGTCTCTGACCTGGGGGGGGAGGGGGGGCGGGAATGAGACACACAGAGAATGATATGCTCTGAAGTGGGGAGGTGTTTGGGCAGAGGAAATGTCCCTGTCCACAGGGGCTCCTGCAGAGGTCACTCCTCTGGTGCCCCCAGGAGCAGAAGGCCTCATGGGAAGGTGGAATGTTCCGTGTTCCCATAATGCTCTTAGAATGGCTGTCATTGTTTAAGTTAGAATATTGCCGGTTAATTGTGGGCTCTGAAAGAAAAATGATGAGCAGGGGAACGGTTCTGCATGGATTTAGTGTATTTGAATAATTTAGACCCCCGCAGTTAATTTGACAGGATTGTTTTTCTCTCGCAGTAGCCTGCTGCTACAAGAATTAAAACTGTCGGGGAGTAGCAGGGGCTGTGCTAGAGCTTAGTAATGAGGTTTATCAGTCAATAAATGATTTTATACAGCAAATTAAACTGTAAATTTCATCGGGGTGGTAAATATTTAGAGAATAAAGATATCTGGTTAATGAGGAGGGCTGGATATTTAAAAAAAAGAGAGAAAGAGAAGGAAAAATAGATATGTCAACCTTTTAAATCTTGACTGTGGTTAGGGTTGGGTGACAATTTGCCCTCTTTCTCTCTCTCTCTCTCTCTCTCTCTCTCTCTCTCTCTCTCTCTCTCTCTCTCTCTCTCTGTAAATAACAGATAATGGCTTTATTCTGTATTTAAGGATGCAAAGGAAAATCCTCCCATCTTTGACTTGTGCCTACCACCAGAATGAAGTAACCCTTCCTTCACAGGGTCCTTAGGAATCCATAAGGAAAATAATTATGTAAATAGCTCGTACAGTATCTGACACCAGGTTCATCCTTTCTGCTATGATTTATTTTCAAATGCAGATACCCCAGTGCTGGGCTGTCCAATATGGTTGCTGCTCACCATACGTGGCTATTCAAATTTAAACATACATTAATTAACTGAAAATTCAGGTTTTTTTTTTGCCACATTTCTGGTGCTTACTAGCTACATGTGGCTGAGGGCTGCTGTTTTGGAGAGCACAGACGTGGACATTTCCATTACCACATGGAGTTCCACTGGACGGTGTTATTCCAGAACCTGGGTGACAATTCCCTGTTTCCTGAGCTGGGGCACCATAGACCAGGTGGTACCTGGGATGGCTTAATTGGCTCCTGTTTTTTTATTTGATTTTATTATCATCATGAGGTACCTGGGTGTAGGCGTAAAAGGAACATGATAACTCAGCTATCAAATCAGCAGTTCCACACCTGCCAATGCTCAGGATAAGACAGCTAAGCAATGTCAAGTAAGAAAAAAAAAAGTGAGTCAGTTTAAGAAAATATTAAGTAAATCGATATTGGTTATAATTATTTGGCACACATCTTAAAGTGATATGCAAAGGAGAAACTGATGTTTGAAAAACACTGAGCCCCAAAAGACCCCAAGGATTGGGAAACTTAAGAAGAGGTGAAAGAAGAAAGAAGAAAGAAGCAGAGCAGATTTCAGAGAGGTAAGGTGGTCCAACTCGAACTTCTCCAACCTTTCTGTTTTGCTCTGGGCTGAACCAGACAGACCATATCACGTGGCCACCCACCTGAGCCATAAGCAGTCAGCACACGCCGCATGACTCCATAAGCTCAGTCTTTGTGGCACTGTCAGGAACCTCATTCACTATGAACTCCCCATCCATGTGGGCTCTTTAGAACAGGGCTCTAGAAACTCTATGAGGTACCCTAAGGATCTCCAATTCGAGTGTGATGTGCACACAGACTTTGCAGGTCACACGTCAAGAGTAACAGTCAGGACATTCTGAACTGCACTTGCTGGCTTTCCATCTTGACAGTCCAAAATCGTCACCATCAGCAGCGAGGGTTCATCTCCCCCATCCCACATGTGGCTCAGTCTTTGAGCCAACTCCCTTCCCCGTCCTATCCTAGCCCACCAGTCATATCCTCATTCTCTGATCATTGGATAGCTTCCATATTGGAATCTGGTCATCTGTGACCTTGGTAAGCTTGTCCCATAACCTGGTCAAAGGAGAACCAGAGGGGAGCTGGAAATACCATAGTATCAGAGGCCCTAAAGGAAAAGATATCACAGTCAACTTGGATCATTGGCAGAGAGTTTGATTTAAAAAAAAAAAAAGACTATAGGTAAAGGTATGGGCAGGGTATAGGTGAACCACGAGGTTAAGAATCATGGGGCTAACAGCACGGGGCACCATGACTATTGCTACATTTGAAGGGCCAGGAGAGAAGCGGGTGGGGTATGGATGGAGAGGACCTCCTGATAGGAGCTGTGACCTTAAGTTCAGCTCATGAAGACCTGAGGGGAGGGAGCCAGGAATAATAAACACCCCCAACGACACACTCCTCTCGTTTTCTCATCTCTTGCTGGTGCTCCCCACTGGCTGATAGCCAGAAAGCAAGGCTTTTGTTGATAAATCCTGCTTCTAGGGCAGGAAGCAGGGTGGAGACAGATGGAGAGTGCTTTCCAGGGGCAAAGGGCAGCTCCCAGGGCAATGGTTCTCCCTGTTCAGGTTGACTAAGCCTTGTCCTCTCCTTCCGGTGTTGGGGGAGAGGTGCTGCAGGCCAGGAGCCCACACTCTGTATTTGCCCCACAGTCCCTTTGCAGGAGCTTACCCTCATAGGTGAGTCCCCGGCCCTAAGACATCACTGATAGTTCAACCTTCTGGAAACTCTTGTATTTCCCATCTCTGAGAGGCTGAATCCATGCTGTCCACCCAGCTCCTTCAGAGCTTAGTCACAGGACTTGGGAGATCCTAGGCCTTCTCTTGTTCATTCTGGTCTAAACACACACCTTGTGGAACCCACTTCCCTGAGCTCTCAGGAGACAAGGCTTCAAGGCCAGATGCAAGTTTAAATTATTTCAACAGCAAGGAAGAGATGATCAGAGTGGGGACATGACTGGTGGGCTAGGATAGACAAGCGAAGGGAGTTGGCTCAGTGAATGAGCCGCATGTTGGGTAGAGGAGATGGGCCCTCCCAGCTGACGGTGATGGTTTTGGGTTCCATAATTGAAAGTGTAGAGGTTCTCTGAACATCATATTCTGACTCTGTCTCTTCACTCTGGCCCCTCTGCCCCCTGTGTTGGTCTTACCCACAGGCTGATAGCAAGATGGCTGAAGCTGTTCTTGGCCTCTGTCTGCATGCTCAATGTCCAGAAGATGAGAGGGAGTCACTTTAAAATAGCTCTGTCCAGTAGAAATAGAACGCAAGCCATGTATCTACTTATAAATTGTCTAATACATTAAAAAAGTTAAAAGAAACCAGCAAAATTAAATTTACTAAAATATACTGTCTTTAACCCAGTATATTCAGAATACCAGCATTGTCATGTGAAATCAATAGTGAAAATATGAATAAGAGATTTTACATCCTTTTTCATACCAAGTCTTTGAGATCTGATGTCTACTTGGACTCACCACAAGTGCTTAGTAGCCACATGTGGCTAGCAGCTATCTTATTGTATAGTGTACCTCTAGAAAGCTCTCTCAGAAGGGTGAGTAACCCCCCAGAGAATTGTGTCTTGTATCTCCCTGGCCCAGTGGGGTCCTATACCCCTCATCGAACAATCACTGGCAGGGTCACAATTTCCTTGGGACTAACCCAGCTCACCTTGGATATTGTAGGTAAAGTAATTTTTCCCAAGGCACCTGAATGACTTAAAGAAGATGGGAAACATGAAACATAAATGAAAAACCTAATAAAATGAGTTTTCTGTTGGGAGGGGTTCCTGGGTACTGGTTAATCCATCTGTCATGTCCACAACAAACTGGCTCCTCTGTTGGGGAGTTTCACTGAGTCCTGGCTTGAGCATCCATTCTACCCTTGATTTAAATGCCTTTCCTCTGAAAGGAGAGATCGCAGAGGGCTGGGGGTGGGGAGACTGTCTTCTCTGTGGATCCAAGAAAGCTGACAGTGATGTAACAGACCCTGCCATCCAACTCTACGGAGATTGATTTAAGACGCATTTCCTCATGGGGCTGATAGGGCCCTTTTGGGTAGAAAACAGCTTTGTCAAATAAACCCTATCTGCATTCTAAGCAACTTATGTGCCCTTAAGTATCCAAAGGAACAAGAACGGAAGTGCAGGTGCTTCCTTTTGGGGGTGAGAGAGGCTACAACGTGTCAAGATTCTGAGTGTGAGGTCGTAATAATAATGGTTACCACTAATTAAAAACACACTACTCTGTGTGCATCACCTTATTTCATTTTCTAAAGAATTTAAGGAGTAAAAGAATACAAGTGGGTTTGTGTTCTTTCTTAGGTAAACATAAGATCAGACAATTAAGTTTGCGAACTCATCCTAGAAAAAGTGCTACATGCCTCACTGCTGAATATCACTACCGTCACCTTCGAAGTGCTCCCCTTAGGAAGCTAGGCACCAATGTCAGTGCCTAGTCCACCTATCAAACCAATTTTGGAACTCTTTTTCTGGAATGGTCACCAGGGCTGTCGTCGTATTACTCTTGATGTCTTGAATGCCATCAAAATGTCTTCCTTTCAATATTTCCTTTATCTTCGGGTAAAGAAAGAAGTCACTGGGGGCCAGATCAGGTGAGTGGGGAGGGTGTTCCAATACAGTTGTTTGTTTCCTGGCTAAAAACTCCCTCACAGGCAGTGCCATGTGAGTTGGTGTGTTGTCGTGATGCAAGAGCCATGAATTGTTGGCAAAAAGTTCAGGTCGTCTAACTTTTTCATGCAGCCTTTTCAGCACTTCCGAATAGTCAACTGGGTTAACTGTCCAGTTGGTACAAATTCATAATGAATAATCCCTCTGTTATCAAAAAAGGTTAGCAACATTATTGCAACAGGTTCACAAACTTAATTGTTAGACCTGGTATAAGCCCCTAAATTCCATTTTCTCACTTTCCTCTCTGTCAGATAGAGATATTTGGGGAGTCACAGCAGCAGGCTGTGGAATACGGAATGGTTCTCTGAGCATCACTGCGGTGAAGACTTGTTGCTCATCAAATAGGAATTGGGTACAGCCTCTCTGAGCCTGGGGCCAATGCAATGCTGAGTGTAAGTTAGAATCGTGAACCCCAAAACATACTATTCTTAGGTCAGCGATTCTCCCTCTGTTCTCCCTGTGTCTAGTCAGGTCAGGAAAAGAAAAACAACACAGGAAAAAGCATGTGTTGAGTGGAACTGAAAGCTCAGGTCCTCATCCTGGGTATTTTGAGAGCACGAACTTTGCTTTCAGCAAATCTGGGTTCCGTTTAGTGATATCCATCACCTTCTGATTATGTGACCTTGGACACATGACACAGCATCTGTAGGCCTCAGCGTTCTCATCTGCAAAACGGGGATATTGGTGACATCACGATGCTGGGGTTTGGAGTGAATGAGATGGTGGAGGTCAAATTGTTTCCACTGAGTTTGCCATATATAACAAGAGCCCAATAAATGTAAACTCTTACCAATAGCGATCCTCACCCTCTTCACAAGAACAACGGTAATGAAGCCACGTCCATTGTACTGCATGTGAATTGCTTCACTCATCATGCTTTCTGTGACTAAGTTTTATGCATCTTTGCAAGCACCAAAAATAAATAAATAAACAAACAATGTACTGGGTGGGGGGCGAGGAGAAACTTTATTTTGTTGAAATAATATGGAAATCGGTATCTTTTGGATGGAGAAAGGTCTTCCTAACAGAGGTTTCTGTAAACGCTTTCTGTATAGGGCCAGGTGTGGTCAAATACTTTAGGCTCTGTGGGTCACACAGGCTCTGTCACAACTGCACACCTCTGCTGCTGTATGCAAATGCCGTCTTAGACATTACACAAACAATGGCATGGCTCTGTTTCAATCAAACTTTTTTTATTCTGTAGGTCTGATGTGCAGACTAGGAATTTTCATTTTGTTTTTTCCCAGCTTTACTGAGGTACAATTAACTAATAAAACCTGTATATATTTAAGGTGTACAACATGATATATGCATACAGTGTGAAATGCTTATCACCATCAAGCTAATTAACACATCCATCTCCTCACCTCTCATAGTTACCTTCTCTTTTTTGTATGTGTGATGAGAACACGTAAGATCTACTTTATGAGCAAATTCCAAGCATATAAGAGTGTTATTAACTACAGCCACCATCCTGTACATTAGCTGTTACTCATCTTATAACTAAAAGCTTGTAGCCTTGGACCATATACCCCACTCCCCCCACCCCTGGCAACAACCACCACTCTACCCTCTGATTCCAGGAGTTGAGATCATGCAGTATTGGTCTTTCTCTGTGTGGCTTATTTCACTTAGCATAATGTCCTCAAGGTTCATTCACATTGTCACAGACGGCAGGATTTCCTTCCGTTTGTGGCTGAGTATACTCCATTGTATACAACTTTAATCACACAAACTAGAATGGCGGGTCATGTCTGGCCCAAGGCCTTTCACTTGGCCGACCTCCATCCGAAACAAACCCCACTCAGGCTTTTCCCTCTATGCAGCTTTCCTGGTCTTCGTGCAATCAGAAACTCCCTTCTCAGCAATTCCACAGCCTTGGTTCATGCATCCACTGGACAGGGAACTTACTACATGGTTCTCTGGTGCCCTTGACATGTTTTCCACCTGCTGCATTTATCTTTGATTTTAGATCAGAAATCAGGAACTTCAGGAGGGGCAAAGATCCAGCTCTTTGGGGGCTCTGTCTCCTTTGAGATGGCTTAATGACTGAGGCTCAAAGGAGACCATCACTCATGTTGAACAAATGCCCGTAGATGGTTCTGGAAGAAAGGCCCCCTTTCCCTAGAGGAAGCTGTATTGGCCACACACACACCTAAGCCAGGTACAGGGTACATGACTCTGGGGGGTCACGCAGGCCCCTGTTCCCAGGCAGCCCAGCCCAGACATTTCTTCAAAACCAGCACACGCACCATGAACCGTTCCTTTGTTGAGCATCAGCATCTGTTAAACAGCTTTGAATATATATTTTTTTAATCTTATTTTGTCTAAGAACATCTGTGTCCATCTGGACACTCTCCTCCCCAGCATTTCACTTTTAAGTTTGATGTAACTGTCAGATGTTCTTGCACAGACTCTGGAACAGATCTGGGTATTGTTGAGCAGACATCAATTATACTGATGTCATGAGGCATGTCAATCTCAGCAGGGAAAGTGACAGCTTCCTTATCATCAAACCAGTAAGCTTCCTGATTAATTTGCTGCTATTGTCAATAACAGATCCTGGCAGAATTGGATATGAGCACATGTTCCCCACCTAATTCTTCCCTGTGGATTCTCTTTCCTCAAAAAAGGACCAAACCTCCACTTTCTGGTAATTCCCCCACACTGTAGGCGTTATTTGTCCTATTATTCAGTGCCCCTAATAAAAAGAAAAAGTCTTCCTTTAAACATGACTTTAGTAGTAGGCACTGCCACTTTTTTCCTTGAGCTTGCGCTGTTTTTATTTTTATTTTTATTTAGGAAGGGTCCAACTCAGAACGCCGCCCCTTTCAGCAGGTCCTGGGAAAGTCATGACTTGCTAGTCAGACCAGGCCTCCTACAGGTCAGGTGATTGACTAGAAATCACCTATGTTAACTTGCTTCATAGGAACCGGTTCATCTATTTTTCTGATCCTTTTAAATAGTTTGGTTACAGCTTTTGAAATAGTCCTGGGCTTCTGCTGAACATGTGGAGATCTGGGTAGAGTGGCATGTTCAGAGAGGGCATGGAAACCCCACACCCTTTCCCCACACCTTGTTTTATGCATCTCTTCTGACTGGCTGTTCCTGCGTTATATCCTTTTATAATAAACTCATAACCTAATAAGGAAAAATAGTACTATCTTTTCTGTGCTTCGGTGAGTCCCTTTATATATTTTTCTTTGGAAAATGTATGAGGTTCACATAAATCCCTGCTCTATTGTTTCACACAGTTAGAATATTGGTTTTGCTTTTCCCTTTTTTTTTCTTTCTTTTTTTCTTTTTTTTTCATAACTGAGGCTACTTAAGTTTCTCACTGAAGCCTTGAAAGTCATTTGATAGATTGAGGTAAACTATATAATGGGCTCTGTCATACTTTTCTAATGGGAGTAAAACTTTGAAAGCTGTCCTGTGACACAATACTGCTTAAGCTTAAGAATGACTCTTTTGGTTCTTGGGAACTAAATCCTCCTTTGCCTGTAACTTCAGGTCTATTAATCACCTATTCGAAAACTGTTAATCACCTATTTAAAAAACAATCACTTTTTTTTTTTTTAGTGACTTCTATCCTTATGACTTTCTGATTATGAAACCGGAGGTTAGTAATGTTCCCTCTAGGAGTTTTAGGGAGTGCCTTTTCTTTTGTGTTACATACTAGGCATCTGTCAACCTTAAAGAAATGGGCTGTGGTCTTTGCCAAATAATGGTCCCCTCTGTAATTAAAACAACAAAAAAAAGAAAAGTAAAAAGACGACTATTTGGAAATAATGACTAGATCATATAGAAGTTGGGCTTAAGTAAAAGACTAAGTTGTGGCCTATTAATACGGCCTCTGTTTTAAATGTAAGATATGACAAAAAGTCTGTTTCTTCATAAATAAAGTCTCAGATTCCATTTTTTAGTGTGTGTATAAAATAGGAATTATAAGGCTTAGTAAGAATTTTTGGATCTTTTCCCATCCATCCCACAACCTTTATCTGAGAACATCTTCCCCACAACATACATGAAGGAGCCACACAGTGACAAGCAAAGTCCCCTTTCCCAACCATAGTGATTACATCCATTTAGACCAAAACATGGTCACTTGTCCCAGAAAGAAATATTTGATGGCTGGCTCGACCAATCAGATTCTCCTTCTTGGGAATATGGAATTGGGACACAGAAATACTGAGTCTTCAGTTGTGGCCATGGAGAAAGTAAAGCTTTCCACGGTATGGCCATGTTTGGACCATGTGCAATGAGGCAAAGAAACCTGGTTTACAATAAATGAAAGAGAGTGAAAATGGAAAGAAACCTGTATAAGATTAGACACAAAAGCTGATACGGTCCAGGGAAGGGGCCCACTGACAACACTTTGGTACCAGTTAGCATCCTAGTGAGGCTTACCTCCCCTTCCTCCACTTGGCTTCCATAAAATCGTGCTATATCTTTCTTCTTAAACCCCCTTTTGCTTAAACTGTTCTTTGCCACTGAATACCATAAGACATAAAGATAAAAGGAAACAGGCATCTAACATGACTAGTATAGTGAATGACTCAGATTTAACCAATATTTTAGTTTCCCTTTGCATGTATGGGTTGACATGTGACTTGCATATGACAGACAGGGTTGGTATTCTGGAACATGCTATAGTGGTCTAAGTTTAAGTGAGGTGATATTATCTATCGGTTTCTAGGTAGTCAGTGTAGTTTAGATGGGGCAACAAAGCTTCCTTCAAGAAAAAGGTCGGAGGGCCGGCCGAGTGGCGCGATGGTTTAAGAACTCGCTTGGGATGCCAGAGGGCCCCGGTTCAGATCCCACATATGAGGGCCAGTGACACTGCCCTCTACAGCTAAGATGCTGAACAACAGCTCAACCTGGAGCTGGGCTGCCGTGAGTCGCCGGCGACGGCCTAGGCTGCAGCCCCTGTGGCAGTGGGTTGCCATGGGCTACCATGTGTAGCCAGCAGCCAGCGTGAGCGGCCAGCAGCCAGCGTGAGCGGCCAGCAGCCGCAGTGAGCGGCTGTCCAGAAGCCGGCGACTGATCTGCCTCGCCCGGGAAGAGCGCAATGATGGTGCCAACTTGGGCCAGTGAAGCAACGTCCTCCACAACTAGACTGAAGAGCAAAAAAAAAACAACAGCAACTTGTCTGTTCCCCTTCCCCCAATTCCCCAGCACTATTCCCATCCCCCAATTCCCCAATAAAAATCTTTAAAAAAAAAAGAAAAAGCTCTGATTCAGCCTCTGTCATTTTAACTTCAGTGTGTATGTGCTTGTGCATACATGTGTGTACACAGTGGAAAAAAATATTTTCAGAATCTTTAAGTCTGTGCTCATCTGATCATCAGTTCAAACTACTAGGCCTTTCCTCTTGCCAACGAATCATAGAAATTACTCTTCCTCCATCTCCTCTTTTTCCTTCTCTCCCTCCACTTCCTCTTCCCTTCCTTGGTCTTATAAAAGCCCAGGGAAGGAAATAAGTCATTCTGGCTTTGCTCGGGGAGACAGTAAGGGCCACTGGAACTGGGTATTCTAGAATAACTAGGCCATCACATGGGGAGGGTGAAGATGTGAAAGCTGGAGAAAATAAGCGCTTCACAGACATAATTTCATATATCGGAAGAGCATGGCAGCTCATCAGCAGGCAAGCTGAGTCTAGATTGCGAGAGTCCTTGTTAATTATGCTAACGAGTATGGATTTTAACTCTAAAGATCATTTTTGAACCAATGGGACAGAAAATCCTTCTACACGAGTCAAGTGTTATAATCCAGGTTGGTGAGCGGTCTTGTGATAGCCAGATTCTAAAGGGTGCCTTCAGTGAATCTCCTGCCAGTAGCCATGGCCTGGGCAGCCACCTCCCATGCTGCATCTGGGCTGATCCTGCATCTCCGTTTCACCATAGAACGTGGCAGAAATGACTCTGTGCTTTGCAGCTTCCACTTTTGGGCTTTGGAGATCTCGAAGCTGCCATGTAAGATCAGGATACAAAAGGACTTTGTGAATTGAAGTGGTTAAAATATGATATATTTGGGGCCATGAACCACAACATTAAAATCACAGCCTCGCTTGGGTCATGAAATGGCTAGGGACGTCTGTGCCTGGAATGGTGCCCCTCTTCCCTGCAGAGGGAGATGGAGAAGCAAAGGTGGCCTGTCCCCTGATCGGTTGTGACTACCTAGAGAACTATGGCGAAAGGGATTCTGAGATGCAGCTGGTTGAGTGTTAAAGTGCTGAGATTGATTAGTGATGTCTGTCATAGGCATGGTGTGAGACATTACATACTGCACATATGTGATTTGTCATCGAAGAAATGAGGTTACTTCCCTTGGGCCTAGTTGACTTCAGAAGGTCAAACTCCATAGACATGGGGGGGAGGGGAGAATAGTTCTGATCAACCAGTTGACTCTCCCTCAGCAGAGCAAAGTGCTAAGTAGGAAGAAAAGGGAACAGCCGTTAGGAGAAAGAAAGCCACCATCTGAAAACAAGGATGCTCCCTTCATTTCAATACGAGCCTGCCCAGAGCCCCCCGCCACAGTCAGGCTCTGGTTCAACAGGTGTGAGAGACTTTCACTCTGCACATTTCTTCCTAACAGCTCTGTCAAGGACGATATTGAAAGGTTGACACCGAGCCAGCGCGGAAACTCAGAAACTCATCAGCTCCTGTGGCTCAGAGAGCTCCCCTGGCTGCCTTGGCCCTTTGGAGCTGCTGGAGCTACAGCAGCTAACAAGCTCTGACACAAAGCAGCCAGCACAGTCATTCACAGCAAACCTCTTTCCTGGGGCTCACTGGCCTTGCCTGTTTGTTGTTTGTGTTCCAACTCCATGATGAAAAAGCATATACATGACTCCAGGTGAAAAGCTCCAAGCTTTCTCCAACGTAAGTGCTAAACACATTGGCCTGAGTGGGTTTGCTATTTTGATTGCTTTTGTTGTTTTTGTATTTCCTTCACAAAACCTTCAACACGCTGTAAAACAAGACGTTTGTAAAACAACCAAACCCAAGTGGCGCAGGTATCTTCATTGTTTCAACCCTGAGATTGACAATAAAAGACAAAATATTTCAATAAAATAAAAAGTATTGTCAGCAAAAAAAAGGGAGGGGGTATGATGACACGCTGAGAATGCAGCACTATGATAAACTAGTAAAAAAAATTGACGAAAAGCAGAAACACATAAGACTGCAATTTAATCTTTTTATTTGAAATATAAATATTGTTACTATCAAGCTTGACAGTATAGAAAATGTGTGCCCTGCAGCCTTCTGACAAAACAAAATTTATATTTAAAACTTCCTGAAATAATACCTTTCATCCACAGGGTTTTGTCACATTGCAACGGCTCTGAGCCTACCGTATGGCCCTGCACCTTTCATTATTTTATGCCTAGAAGACACATTTTAAATAGAAGAGGCGGGTTACAAGAGTTTTGACAGCTGAAGCTGATTAAAATACTGACAACATGCACTCTATAGAATTCCCTGAGGTTTTTGTCAAAGACCCATAGGAAAGTTAAAGATGAGAATCAAAAAAAATATATATATATATTTTTACCCACTAGTATGAAACATTCAAGCCAGGCTGGTGTCATCTGCTGCCTGGCCCTTGACAGAGCAACTTTTAACAAAAATTCCCTTTTAGAAATGTTGTAAGGCCACAGACTGAAAAACCGGTCAGCCGATTGAGTTTGCTAATCTGTTTCCAGTTAACAAAGCACAGGGCCTCTTTCCAAGGCCAGCTGTTTCATCTCATTTGCTGAGGAGAAGAAAAGCTGGATGGCTCGCTTATTTATTTATCAGTCTCTTTTACAAGGGTGTTACCAACTGGGCTGGTTTCCTGGATCTAGTCCCCACATTGTTTCTCATTAGGGAGTGTGACTTTTACAACCCTCCGTGAAAATCTAAGTCTCCACCGATCCAATCACTCCTGTTGCCAGTTGCCTGGGGTAGTGAGTTAGGAGCCACTGCAGTAAAGGAGCCATCAATCTGGAGATGATTTCTAAAAGCAGGTTTCTTGATATCTGAGGCCTGAATTTTAGGGCTAGATCTTCATGAGTTGGTTGAGTCCCATGTGCGTGCATGCATTCATTCATTCATTCGTTCGTTCAGTGCACTGGTATAAATGGAGGACCTATTCTGGGCAAAACTTCCAGGGCCATTGCCCTTGAGCAGGGTATCCATCTAAAAACTCTAGCCAAATAATAATATACCTGGCAAAACTGTCCTTCAGAAATGATGGAGAAATAAAAGATAGCCCCAGAAACAAAAGCTAAGGAAGTTCATCACCACAGAGCTTCCTTATAAGAAATGCTTAAAAGGAGTTAGTTCTTCAAGAGGAAATGAAAAGACAGTAAGTCACAACATGAAAACATATAAAATTATAACACTCACTGGTACAGGTAAATACATACTCAAATTCAGACTACCCAAATACTGTAAGGGTGGTGTGTACATCACTTTTATCTCTACTATAAAAGTTTTAAGAAACAATGATATTAAAAGTAACTGTAGCTACATTAATTGGTCAATGGATGCACAATGTAAAAAGACGTAAAGTGTGACATCAATAGAATAAACTGTGGGGGAAGGAGAAATAAAAGTGGTGAGTTTTGTATGCAATTGAAGGTAAGTTAATAGACTGATATCTGTAGGATGTTTTATGTAAGCCTCATGGTAATCACAAAGCAAAAACCAATAGTAAATAGAAAAGTATAATAAAAAAGGATTAAAATTTACCACTATAAAAAAATAAATCACAGAGGAAGAAAGGAACAAAGGAACTAAAAAAAAAAGTCAGAAAAAAATTAATAATATGTTAGTAGTGAGCCCTACTGCTAGTTTAAATCTAAATGGCCTAAATTATCTCCACAAAAGATACAGAGAACCAACAATATGCTGCCTACAAGAGAGCTGCTTTAGCTCTAAAGACACACGTAGGCTAAAAGTGAAGGGATGAAAAAAACTATTCCATGCAAATGGTAACCATTTGATAAAATAGACTTTCAGTCAAAATCAGTCACAAGTAACAATAAAAGTCACTGTATAGTGATAAAGCAGTCGATTCGTCAAGAGGATATAACCATTGTAAATATATGTCCACCCTACATGGGAGTGCCTAAATATTTAAAGCAAATATTCATAGAACTGAACAAAGAAATAAACAACAATACAATAATAGTAGGGGACTGCAATACCACATGTTCAACATTGGGTAGATAATCCAGAAAGAAAATTAATAAGGAAACAGCAGACCTGACTAACACTATAGGCCGAAGGAACCTATGGATATACAGAGCATTCTATCCAACACCACCAGAATATATATTCCTCCCAAGCATGCATGCAACATTCCCCAGGGTAGATCATATGTTAGGCCACAATGAAAGCCTTAACAAATTTAAGAAGATTGAAATAATATCAATGACCTCTTTTGATTATGAAACTAGAAATCAATAACAGGAGGAAAACAGGAGAAAATCACGAGTATGTGAAAATAAAACAACATACCCCTGACTAACCAATGGGTCAAAGAAAAAAAAATCAAAAGAGGAATCTGAAAGTACCTGGAGGTAAACAAAAATGAAAACACAACATACAAAAACCAATAGGACGCATCAAGAACAGGTCTAAGAGGAAAATTTACAGCAATAAATGCCTACATTAAGAGAAAAGAAAGATCTCAAATAAAGAACCTAACTTTACACCTCAAGGAATCAGAAAAAGAACAAACTAAGCCCAACTCAGCAGAGGGATGTAAATAATAATGAGAGCAGAAATAAATGACATAGAGACTAGAAAGGCAATGAAAAAAAAAGCTGGTTTTCTTTTTAATGATAAACAAAATTGACAAATGTCTAGCTAAACTATCCAAGAAAAAAAAGAGAGGACTCAAATAAACAAAATTATAAATGAAAGAAGAGACAATACAACTGACACTACAGAAATACAAAAAATCATAAGGGACTAATATGAACAATTATACAACAAATTGAATAATCTAGAAGAAATGGGTAAATTCCTGGAAACATACAACATACCAAGACTGAATTGTGAAGAAAGAGAAAACCTGGACAGACCCATAATGACTAAGGAGGCTGAAGCAGTAATAAAAAACCTCCCAACAAAGAAATGCCAGGACCAGATGTTTTCACTGGTGAATTCTACCAAACATTTAAAGAAGAATTGATGCCAATCCTTCCATAACTCTTCCAGAGGGAACACTCCCAAATTCATTTTATGAGGCCAGCATTACCCTGATACTAAAGTCATCTATACATTCAAGACAATCCCTAGCAAAATTCCAAAGGCATTTTTCACAGAAATAGAAAAAACAATCCTAAAATTTGTATAGACCCGCAAAGACCCAGAATAGCCAAAGTGAGAACAAAACTGGAGGCAACACACTTCATCATTTCAAAGTATTTTACAAAGCTATAGTAACCAAAACAGTATGGTACTGGCATAAAAAGACATATAGACCAATGGAACAAAAATCAAGAACCTAGAAATAAACCCATGCATATATAGTCAACTAATATTTGACAAGGGAGCCAAAAACATTCTGTGGTGAAAGGACAGTTTTCTCAATAAATGGTGTTGGGAAAACTGGATATTCATAGGCAAAAGAATGAAACTGGACTTCTATCTTACACCACTCACAAAAATTCATTTCAAATGAATTAAAGACTTAAAAGTAAGACCCCAAACTGTAAAACTACTAGAACACATAGGACAAAAACTCTTTGATGTTGGTCTTGACAACAATTTTTTGGATATGACACTTAAAAGCACAAGCAATAAAAGTAAAAATAAACAAGTGGGACTACAACAAACTTAAAAGCTTCTGCATAGCAAAAGAAATAATCGGCAAAATGAAGAATCAACCTACAGAATGGGGGAAAATATTTGCAAGCCATACATCAGAAAAGGAGTTAATACCCAAAATATATAAGGAACTCATAATTCAATTGCAATAAAACAAATAATTTGATTAAAAAATGGGCAGAAGACCTCAACTGATACTTCCCCCCCCCCCAAAGAAGACATACAAATAGCCAACAGGTACATGGAAGATGCTTAACATGACTAGCCGTTATGGAAATTAAAATCAAAACCACAATAAGATATTTACCTCAGACCTGATGGAATGGCTATCATCAAAAAAAATATAAAAATAAAAAAGATAGTAAGTGTTGGCGAGGATGTGGAGAAAAGAGAGCCCTTAGGCACCATTGGTGGGAATATAGTTTGGTATAGCCACAATGAAAAAGAGTATGTAGATTCCTTAAAATATTTAAAGTAGAACTACAACATGATCTAGCAATCCCACTTCTGAGTATATATTCAAAGGAAATGAAATCAGTATCTCAATATCTGCACCCATTCATTGCAGCACTATTCGTAATAGCTAAGATATATATGGAAACAACCTAAGTGTCCACCGATGAATGAATGGATAAACAAATGTGATACGCATATACACCATGGAATATTATTCAGGCATAAACAAAAAAAGGTAATTCTGCCATTTGAGACAACATGCATGGACCTTGAGGGCATTATGCTACGTGAAATAAGCCATACAGAGAAAGACAAATATTGTATGATCCCATGTATATGTAGAATCCAAAGAAGTCGCACTTATAGAAACAGAAAGAATGGTGGTTGCAAAGGGCTAGCAGAGGGGGCGTAAAAGGGTACAAATTTCCAGTGATAAGATGAATAACTTGTGGCGATCTAATGAACAGCATGGTGACTACAGTTAAGGACATTGTATCATATGTTTAAAAGTTGCTAAACCAATAAATCATAAATGTTGCCACCACACACACAAAAATTGTAGTTATGTGACGTGATGGATGGGTTAACTAACCTTATAGGGTCATCACTTTGAAATATATATGAGTATTAAATCATCACGTAGTATGCCTTAAATTAACATAATGTTATATGTCAATTATATCTCAATAAAGCTGGGGGAAAATGAATACGTTTTTGAAAGAAAGGAACCATGTGAAGGAAGATCTGGGAGAAGGAAAGCAATACTGATCTAGGGGGGGCTGTAGTAAACCTCTGGGGCGAGGCTCGAAAGGGGTCGGCAAGTGTTTTCTGTAAAGAACCATTTCTGTAAAGGGTCAATACTTTAGGGTTTGTGGGCCATTCTGTCTCTGTCACCACTACTCTCTCCATGCGCATTGGAGTGCAAAAGTACCCATTAGGCAATATGTAAACAAATAAACACTGCTGGGTTCCAGTAAAACTTTATTTACAAAAAACAGGCAGGGGCCATAGTTTGCCAATGTCTGATCTAGGAAAGGTGGGAAAAAAAGGCAACAAATCATGTTAGGTTTGAAATGGCTTACAAAGGAATGTATTCTATAAGCATTAGGGAGCCACTGAAGATACGAAGGAAATGGATTTTCATTTGAACATTTGAAGAAATATCAAGAAGTGGGATGTTTTCGTTATACGTTCTTCCTCTATTTCAAAAGCTAGCAAAAGCAATTACCAGTATGCATCAAGTGGTTACTTTGTTCCCAGGGCTTCCTTTGCATCATTTCATTTATAATAATACAGCAGCCTCGGAGCAAGATATAATGTTTTCCCTTCGTTGTGTTCCCCAAGGTCTTGGAGTAGAAAAAAATCAAGTTTCTGCTGCTTCATCTACAACCAGAGTTGGTTCCTAGAGCTCACCCGATGGACCAAGGGCTCGGAAGGCAGCGTGCTTATTCACAGCCGCTTGGGGAGATGCACGTCTCTAGGAAAACAGCAACTGGGAGAAGGCTTGCCCGTCACTTTGCAATCATCTAAAATGAGCAAATATCGAGGAGGAGGGGCAAGGAACACAATATACACTGAATGCCAGCCACGCGCCTGAGCCCTCCAGCCACACTTGCTACTACTGCTCATGGCACTGCTGTAATTTTCAGATTTGGGCTATTGCAAAAACTGCACCTCTGAACACTGGACTGCTTGCCTTTCAGTGAACCACGTACGCATTTCTGTTGGGGAGATGTGCTTTAGATTGTTTTGATTCAGAGTGTTTGCCTGTCTATGTCAGGTGTTTGCCCCTTTATGAATAAAATAGATATATGGTGTCTCAACTGGCTATGTACCCCCCTGAACAGAACTCTCGGAGGCACAAGTGGTGAATCACGGACCCAGATCTCAGTGAGGCAGAAGTAGAGGTGATGTTCAGAGGGGCGCAGCACTACCCAAGTAACAAGGAGCTGGGCAAGATTCAAGGAAAATTTACCTCCAACCTGGATCAGAAAACCCTGCTTATTATTACTTTATTGTGCTTTGATTAACGCTTAATATCATTCTGAATATCACTCCCGTTAAGCTATTCTTCTGTTTCCCCTGCATAGTGCCTTAAATAGAAATAAATTGCAACCTTCGTTAACAGCATTACCTCATGTGAATTTTAAACACCACAACTTGGGGGAAATAAAGCTTTATTAGGAGTCTCATTATAAATCTGCATGAGCCAAAGCTGCCGATAGTTTGGAAAGCATTGGCTATTTGAGCTACTAAAAGAAAATCGGTTTCTTTGAAATTCTCCTAATGCTGTTGGGGCTTTCACTGATGCCGCTGGCAATATTTCAGGGCCTCCTCTATGACATAAAGCGAGGGTGCTGTTGAACTTGGCTCTTGAACTTGGGAGGTGGAAAAGTGGTGGTGGTGGTGGTGGTGGTGGTGGTGGTGGTGGTGGTG
>NW_017731369.1:978622-1012540 GCF_001890085.2 Hipposideros armiger
TGTGTGTGTGTGTGTGTGTGTGTGTGTGTGTGTGTGTGTGTGTGTGTGTGTGTGTGTGTGTGTGTGTGTTGGGGAGTGGTTTGGAGCTTGATTAAGTTGAATTTAAAGTGGCCACAACATGCAAAAATAAAGAGGCTCTGAATCAGAGGCAATCTTAGCTGAATTTGGAGAAACCAGCTATGTGTATTTTGTTACATCCAATCTTTGAAAGTTTTAGAGTCTGGATCACTGAATATTCTCAGTGCAAGGACAGCATGAATTTTATTCATTTACCAGTAAGTAGTTTGTTAACATAGCAAGAAAATGAACTTCAGAGTCAGTTAAACCTTACTAATTTGTGACCTTAGGTAAGTTTCTTGACTCTTCTGAGCAGGGCCACCATGTACAGTCAGTCGTACAGGTTGCTAATTGTAAAGACTTCTCAGCTGAGGGGGCAAGTGAAGACTGAAAACCTACCTATGCCCCACTGGCCAGGTCATAAAGCTGTGTCTTCCAGGGGTCTCATTTGCACAAAGTCACAATGTAAGCTTGCAGTGGCTCTGACTCTGATCCTCTGTTTTCTCACCTCTACATTAGAGATAGAATCATGAACTTTACAGAATTGCTGTGGGAATTTTTAAAAGATCACCCAAGGGTGCAGCACACTGTCAGACATCCTACACACATATATACAGAGGGTGCCAAAAACACATATACACATTTTAAGAAAGGAAAAACTGTATTAAAATTGCGATACTCAATATATACTGATAACAAAAGATGAATACAAGTCACGTTTGACTTCTGCAATTACAAGAGGTGTTCAAAGTGGTGACCATCAGTGTCCAGACACTTCTGATGACGGCGAACTACTGCTTGAGCAACACTGACCAAAGTGTCCACTTGTATACGTCTTTTTTGGCACCCCCAGTATATATATTTTGCCATACTTTTTGCCTTTCCCAATGAGTGTCCCTGCTATATGCAGTTCTTGTCCTGAGTCCTGGAAATAGAGTAGGAGACAAGAAAAGGAGGGCATCTCCTTTTGTGGGGGTTGAATATGTAGGAAGCGTCTCTCTTTACAGAGCCATTCATAAAGGTGGCCTCTCTTTGAGTTGTTCTTATAAGATCAATATAGTGGATATCATAGGAATTTGAAAACCTAGAAAAATATCACTGATAACTGCATAGCTCATTATCATTATGTTTGCACATGTGATGATGGCTGTTACATGACAGTGTTTATCAAAGAAAATTCATGTAAATTAGGATACAGATCATAACATATGATCATGGAAAGTGGCCTTGTGATCCTATTGAGAAAGGGAGTGCTTAAAAACAAGAAGTGAATCTGGCTCTAACCAAGAGCTCAAATGGACTATTTTAGGTCAACTTCTATTCAATGGGTTGGATCCTAAATATTCAGTCTGACCCCTTTCCAATCACTGAACTGCCACAACCACTGATGATGAAATAACCATATCAGCTCAACTATTCAAGCTCCTAATCTATTTTTTGCCACTTGACAACTGAACTAGCTAATGTGATTAAAATATGGTTGAGTTAGTGGCAGCAGAGAGATACCATCTATGATTGAGCAAAATGGAAAAACAATCTAACATGAGGATAAGCAAGACAGGAAAACAGGCGGACTATGCCTGAGGCCTGAGCCTAGGCCCAAGCTTTGCTTTATATTAGATGATTGGTCCATGGAGGTTATCTGCTGAACAATGTGGAGGGGGGAGGGGTTCCCTCAAGGGTATGCCAAACAGGTGCCACTGCCAGCTCAGACTGGATGGACCCCACACTGAACCCAGAGAGACAGTCAGAACCTGGAAAATGGAGCTCAGATTTAAAACCAGAAGCATGGGACCTCATTCAGTTGAAAGATGGCTTGCAGAACATGGAAGACCCAAAGACCAAGCGAGAACAGAGGGGACTAACAGAACAAGAAGGAGTGATTTGTTTCTGTTGTAATTTTCCATGTGTTGAGTGTCTGTTTATAACATCTGCCTTAAGATTGATTTTGTGATAGTCCGTGTTTGATGGGGGCGATATTAGACGGGAAGGTTTAAAAGGAAGGAAATAAGTCATTTAAAGGGAATAGCATCACCTAACACTGACAGAGTTGAGATGTGAGTGAGTGTGGTGGATGGTGATAGAAAATAATTTTTATAAGCTTAATGAATGTAGACATGTTTGTGTTTCATACAACGTCATCAGTGTTATCGCCTACTCTACACCCATCTTTTCCGTATATTTAAATGCTTGGGATGTCTTTCCTTGTTTAATTTCACTTATTTTATAATTAAAAAGTTGAACTTTTGAGATAAAATTCCAAACATTAGAAATGAGGACCATATGTGAACTGATAGGGGAGGTTACGAGGAAGAGAGTGAGGTAGTCAGTCTCAGTCCAGGTGGCAGAGGAACTTTATCTGCATCTGATTATTATTTTTGCAATGAGAAATTATTTAGGAAACACATTTGTAATTAAAAATCAATATCTTTAAAAAATAATTGCTGTACTTATTTTATTCTTTTAGCTTAACGTATAGTAAAATTGGCTTTTTTCTTTGCCTGTAGTTCTGTCGATTTTAGCACATGCACAGATTCATGTAACTACTATCACAATCAAGATACAGAGCAGGTCCATCACACCCCCCAAAAAAACTCTCCTGCTATTTCTTTGTAGTCATCCCCCCATCCTTAACACCTGGCAACCACTGACCTAGTCTCTGTCACTATCATTTTATCTTTTTGAAAATGTCATATGAAGAGTATATATTATAACCTTTTGAGACTGGCTTCTTTTACTCAGTATAATGTCTCCGAGATTCATCTAATTGTTGTGTATCAATGGTTCACTCCTGTTTATTGCTGAGAGTCTTCTATTGGATGGATGCACCATGTTTGGTGTACCCATTCATCCACCAAAGGACATTTGGGTTTTTTCCCCATTGTTTAGCAGTTATGAGTAGAGCTTTTATAAATATTCATGTGCAGTTTTCGTATGAACATAAGTTTCCACTTCTGTAAGGTAAATGACTAGAAGTGGGATTGCTGTATCATTTGATAAAGTATGTGTTTGGCTTTATGAGAATCTACCAAATTGCTTTCCAGACAGGTTGTATCATTTTATACTCCCACCCACAGGCATGAGAGTTCCAGTGGCTCCACAACCTCACCATGGTTGGTTCACCACCTCAGGAGTTCCCAGGGTAAAATCTGAAACTGGCTCCCACACCTGGGGGGGCAAGAAGAGACTGAAGAAAGAGGCAGCCAGTGCAGATTTAGTAGGTGGCAGGTTTCATACGCAAGGGAACTTACAGGTGAGGCTCGTCTGGGTAGCCACAGACAAAGAGATCTCCATACTCACCTGCCAGAATCTGAATAGTTTACGTAGAGGCCTAACTGGGTCCAGTCACATATTCTATCGAGATGGTCTCAACAACACACTGTTCTCTCAAGGCTGTATCACTGAAAATGGCTCCCACTGTGGGAACAGCAGGCAGAGCTCACATTCCAGGCCCAGCTCATGGGTCAACTGGTGGCCACATTTTCTTGATGACCTCCTCCAACAGTCATCACTTGGTATTGTTTTTTTTTTTTCCTTGCCATTCTAATAAGTGTATAGTGGTATCTCATTACGGTGAATTTACATTAATTGCTAATGGTTGAATATCTTTTCATGTGCTAATTTGCCTTCTCTTTGGTGAAGTATCTATTCAAGTCTTTTGCCTTTTTTATTTTTTAATTTTATTAAATTTATTGGGGTGACATTGGTTAGTGAAATGATATAGGTTTCAAGTGTACAATTCTGTAATACATCATCCATACATTGCATTGTGTGTCCACCACCCAGAGTAAGTTCTTCCATCACCATATATTCGAAACCCTTGACCTTCTTCTGCTATCCCCGTCCTCCCTTCCCCTCTGGTAGCCACTAAACTGTTGTCTGTGTCTTTGACCTTTTGTTTGTTTGTCTTGTTCGTTTGTTGCTTTCAGTTGTATATCCCACATATAAGTGAGATTATATGGTTCGCAACTTTTTCTATCTGATTTATTTCACTTAGCATGATAATCTCAATAGCCATCCATGTTGTCACAAACGGCAGTATTTCATGTTTTCTTATGGCCGAGTAATATTCCATTGTACATATATACCACATCTTCTGTATTTAATCATTTATTGAAGGACACTTTGGTTGTTTCCATGTCTTGGCCACCATGAATAATGCTGCAATGAACATAGGAGTACATATATATTTATGGATAAATGTTTTCAATTTTTTTGGTAGACACCCAGAAGAGGGATTGCTGGGTTGTGTGATAATTCTATTCTTAACTTTTTAAGGAAACTCCATACTGTTTTCCATAGTGGCTGTACCAATTTACATTCCTACCAGCAGTGTATGAGGGTTCCTTTTACTCCACAACCTCTCCAACCCTTGTTATTACTTGTCTTGTTGATGGCAGCCATTCTAACAGGTGTGAAGTGGTAGCTCATTGTGGTTTTGATTTGCTTTTCCCTAATAGCTAGTGAAGTTGAGCATTTTTTTATATATATGTTGGCCATTTGTTTTTCTTCTTGGGAGAAGTGTCTGTTCAGGTCTTCTGCCCATTTTTTAATTGGAATGTTTGTTATTTTGTTGTTGAGTTATATGAGTTCTTTATATATTTGAATATTAGCCTGTTATCAGGAGTGTTGTTTGTAAGTATCTTCACCCCTTCAGCTGGTTGCCTCTTTGTTTTGTTGATGGTTCTTTTGCTGTGCAGAAGCTTTTCAGTTTGATATAGTCCCATTCATTTATTTTTGCTTTTACTTCCCTTGTCTTTGAGGTCAAATTCATAAAATCCTCTCTAAACACAAAGCCCATAAGTTTAGTACCTATGCTTTCTTCTGTGCAATTTACTGTTTCAGGTCTTATGTTTAGGTCTTTAATCCATTTTGAGTTAATTGTGGTGTACGATGACAGATAGCAGTCTAGTTTCATTCTTTTGCACATGGCATTTCAATTTTTCCAGCACCATTTACTGAAGAGGCTTTCTTTTCTCTATTATATGTTTTTTGGCTCCTTTGTCTTTTGCCCTTTTTAAAAAAAAAAAAAAAATATATATATATATAAGGTTATATCTTACTATTGAATTATGAGATTTCTTCATATATTCTGGACATAAGCTTCTGAATATAATCTCCCTGATACTTTCCACTTTCCTGGAGCTCCCTTTTTGGTCCCCCCTCCCACCAGAAAGCTGGGGCTTTGGTTACCCTGCTCTCCTGTGGCTTTCCTACAAATGCACCTGCATCCACAGCCAAGCACTGGGACGACAGGAGAGGAAAAGAACAATGGATACACCTCACCCTTCTGGGACCAATTAGAGCGGAACATTCATCTCCCTCAGTTTTAGTAGCTTGAAAATCCATGTTTGTCCCACTGATACTGCACTGTCACCACCGTGCAATGGTTATCTGGACATTGGGGCTCAAGAGAATAAAAGTATTTTTCAAACTAGAGGATTTCCCTACTCTCACTGAGTTTTGAAAGTCCCCTTTCCTGCTCCTTAAGACACAGCTCCACAGCTTCTTTTGAGCTCTCTCTGTGTATAAGCTGCCTGGCATACAGGCTGTGGAGCCAAGGAAAATAAAAGGTGCTAAGTTCGCCACCGGTTCAGTGGCCCTTTGAACTCTGCTCTTCATCCCCAGTCTGCCTCCTTCTGCTACTTTCAGTCTTCAAATCGCTTCTCCAGGCATTCTACTGAGCTTTACCGCTTCCTTCAGGGGATGAGACAAGATGGAGTGCATGTACAGCATTT
This sequence comes from Hipposideros armiger, assembly GCF_001890085.2. Lineage (NCBI taxonomy): Eukaryota > Metazoa > Chordata > Mammalia > Chiroptera > Hipposideridae > Hipposideros > Hipposideros armiger. The sequence continues at coordinate 984,418 of NW_017731369.1, forward strand.
TATGTAGAATTGAAACCTGTTGTAGCTACATTCAGGTTTATCCTTGGAGATGTGTATTACCATGGACAGAGCTTGAAGTCCGATTAGAGACAGAACTTTCCCTGCCACTCACTAGCAGTGTAAACCTAGACATGTTGTTTGGCTCCCTAGGCCTCACTTCCCCACCTTCTTAAGTGGGAGACGAATGCATATCAGAGTGTGTTGTCCAGTTCAAACAGGTGATGTGCAAAGGGCCTGACACAGCAGGTGCTGCATTAGTAGTCATTTGTCACCTCCCTTTCCCAGTCTGCCTCTCAAATACTGCCCTCCTGGAGCTATGATGGGGGTGACATTTCGAGTGTGAGCAGCCAGGCTCAGTGTAATTTTGCAACATCTCATGACTGGGAAGGGTGGGAGGGGTAAGAAAATGGGTTAATGGCTGCGTAGGTTTAGGCAACTTTAAACATGAGAACCTATGCTTTTGCACAAACACAGTAAAAGAGTTTTAAAAACAGCACACAACCATCAAAGGAGCAAGGCTGAGATGCTCCTGTTCCATTTAATATATCATTAGGGAGATTCCTATTAATATATCACCGCAGCTATTGACATTTCATTATAAATGCTCCATGTAGGACAGCAAGAAATTCCAATATACATATTTAAAAGCCCAGCCTTATATTTTTCAGCACTGCAAATAAAGTGGAATAGAGTTGGAGCTGATCAATCATTCAGTTGACCTAAAAAGGCAACCATTACTTTGAGGAGGTGGCATAGGGTACAGTATATAATAATACTCACATGCTATGAACATATTAAGTTGGAGTGTCCAAACCCTGAAAGTATGATAGATACTGCAGGGTTAAGATGGCGTGTTACCCATGGGCAAGACTTCCTTTGTTAAGGACCATTCAGGAAGCAGTACTATGGACTCTGTTGTTTTCATTGTTGAGAGCAACATGCAGTATTTTGCATGAGGTCCTCACTTTGGGAACCACAGGGGGACTTCCTCTCCAGTTTCAGTAAAAGCAAGGGCTGGGCATCTCCTGAGCGACCATTCTATTTCCCTCCTATAACCTTCGTGAATCACATGCCCTGCCTTGTGTTGGCTGCCAGAACACTCAGATCCAAGTCTGTGGTTCTCTTCTACCCAGGAGACCCAAACACATGACATGTGTTTATGTACTTAGTGTGCTGACTTCAGTGCTGGTTTTGTTTGCTTGGTTTGTCATAAGCATGCATGTCACTCACCCTATTTGAGAAGGAAAGACTTTGGAAAGCGCTGATCTCCTGAGCTCCACTTTCACCCCTTTGCCATTTTGCACACTCACAGCTGCCAAGATGATTGTTCTACACAATCTGTCGGAGGCTGCCATGCTTCTGCATAGGAAGACTTCATGATCCCTCTGCTGTGCAAGACTCTGGGAGATAGGCAGGTATAGCTGCTTGGAGCATGGGAGCTGCCTGAGGCAAGCTTCAGATTCCAGGTTCATCCTTGGGTGCCTTGGGAAAGTGACTCGACCCCTCTGTGCCTCAGTTTCCTCATCATTAAGCAAGCAGGGGCTAGTACTCATAATCCTCTAGCATCTTCTTCCACCTGCTCTTGTAGCTTAGGGCTCCTGTGATGTTTCCTCCATCCCAACCTCAGGATTCCTTTTCCTTTGTACGTATCTGTGATATCTTCTCTTCCCCAAATTTGCTCAAGCTATTTCTCCCAAGCAAAATGCCTACTTCTACTCTCCTCAAAGAAACTCAGACCTTATTCTTCAAGTGTTAACAGTCCGACTTCTTTCCTTCCTCACCATTCCTGTAGAATTCTGTCTCTGCTATTCTTCCACCAACACGTGAATTTTATTTATTTGATAAATAGTTATTTAGTACCTGCTAGATCAGCGGTTCTCAACCTTCCTAATGCCACGACCCCTTAATACAGTTCCTCATGTGTGGTGACCCCCAACCATAAAGTTATTTTCATTGCTACTCTATAACTGTAATTTTGCTACTGTTATGAATCGTAATGTAAATATCTTTTTGTTTTCTGATGGTCTTAGGCGACCCCTCTGAAAGGGTCGTTTGACCCCCAAAGGGGTCGCGACCCACAGGTTGAGAACCGCTGTGCTAGATATACAAGGTATTGGGTAAATCTTTCAGGCAATATAAAAAAAAATGAAAATGTTATCTTTCTCCTGATGGCGCTTACAGTCAAGAAAGGGAAAGACATAAAAATGTTAAAGGTTGGCAGACCATGAGAGAGTCTAAATGCCATAATGAAGCACTGAGTGCTATATTAGTTTAGGATGTCTCTTTTCACTCCTCTTACACACAAGTTGACCTGATTGATTTTCTTCTTAATTGTGTGTTTTTCGTTTCCTTTGGGAAAGATGAAAAGGATGATAATGATGATGGTGCATGTGTGGCACGTTACATTCTGCCAGGCACTGTGCTAAATGCTTTAGAACAGGTATTCTCAAACTTGGCTGCATATAGGAATCACTTGGGGGCCTTTAAATATCCCAATCTGCACAGAAGTATTAAAACAGAATCTCTGGAGTGCGACCCAGGCATCTGTATTTTTAAAGGTCCCCAAGTAACTGCAGTATGCCACCCAGGTTGAACGAACTACTGCTTTCCGTGCAATACATCAATGTTTTCCAGATCATCCTGATACCAACTGTCACCTAAAATATTGTGCAGAAACAACAACATCAACAACTACAGAAATAAAACAAGGTCATGAGCCCCAAAGTCACTGTCTCAGAGTTTCCAAGGAAGGGGCCTGGGAAGCTGTATTTTGAACAAGCACATCAGGTGATTCTAATCACTGAGGAACTTGAAAAAGCTACATTGTGTCATTTTAATTACACAACAGTTCTTTTACTTATGTGATATTATACACTAGTAATCTCACAGCTGAATAGGTGAGGCCACTGAGGGGCAGAAAAGTTAAGGCACAAGCCTGAGGTCACAGAAAGCCTGGATTTGAACCCAGGCAGCCCATTTCCTTAACCACTAACGGGTTGGGTTGGGTTGGAACACGCTGAGGTTAGACGAAGGCAGATGTGGAAGAGGAAATAGTTGACAACTTTGTAAGGCCAGGGGCCCTGTCTTACTCATCTCTGCACCACCCTTGCCTCACAGAGTACTTGAGCCCTAGTAGCTTTTAAATGTTTGTTGAATAAACTAAAGAAGGCATTGATGTACCATGACCTGGCAAACCATTCCTGGAAATACTGACCTCGGCTTAAGGTCAAATCACTTAAAATTTAGATGGGAGGACATAGGACATACCATCTCCATTTGGGCCTCTGAAGTTTCCAGCATCTTGCTGTGTGACTTGAGGCCAACGTTTAGCTTGCCTCAGCCCCAAATCTATAAAATCAGAGAAATGCCATTCATTGGCTTCCTCGGATAACATTCTGGAAATCTCAAGTTGTATACAGCCACCAAACAATGACACAAATGTGTGCCCAAGGCAGGCTGTGCCGCAGACTCCCCCACACATGTGCGCTGCTCACTGCTAAATTGCTCATTAGGATCATTGTTGCAAAACCAGTGCAGCTCTCCCACCCTATGATTTCCGCAAGTTCTAGAGAACATCTTGTAACTGATCATCCAGTTTCATCCACTATCTATCTGGACTGTCTGGGGAGGCTTCTTGGGGGGAGGAGCAGATGTGCAGAACTTTGAAATGTGCTGGAAAGAAAAGGTCTAGAGATTTGGGGTTAAATCCCCAGTCGGTTAACCTTGGCTAGGTACTTCACATCATAGATCTCAGAGTGTCAAACTGCAAAACCCAGATGCCAATGGCGGTCACCTCTTGGGTTTCTGGGAGAATCAACCCCAGTGATGTTTGGAAGGCACTTAGTGCCTGGCACCTAGGAAGAGTGAAATAACTGACCGCCATTGTCACGCATCGTCGTCATCCCATTCTTGGTGCCAAAACAATCTGACCATCTGGATTTTGAGCAGGGAAATCAATATACCCTCAACGCTGATGGAAGGGACCCTCCTCACCAAACCTAGACCCACCATCACCGCATAGCCTCACACACACATACCTCAACAAAACAGGACTTCCTGATGTGTATGTATTAAGGATGATGGCTGTGTTGGGTGGTTGTCAGCAATATAACAATCCAAGAAGGAAATACAAGGAAGGAAAGCCATGCCACTGTTCATGTGTAGACCCCTCTGGTGGTATTCCATTGCACTTGGAGTAACACCTGAATCAAATGAGCCCCAACTATTTGGTGTCTGCCTGACTTTTCTCCCCTTTGCTCATCAAGATTCAGGCATACAGGGCTTCCTCGTGTTTCTGAGCCTGCACACTCATTTCCACCACAAGCCTTGTTTCGTGCTCCTCTCTTTTCCTGGAACACTCTATCCACAGATCTCCAAATGACTGACTTTCTCCTCCTTCAGGTCTCTGCTGAAATTCCAGCTTTTCAGAAAAGTTGGGGTTTCAGCAACTCAAAGCTGTATCTTCATCCCGCTCCCGGCTCTCATAGAGCTATGCTCTTCAAAACACATATTACTATCTAATTTTATCTTCTGTGCTTCCGTTTATTTGCTTTCTCCTCTTTCTAGGATATGAGGGTAAGCACTGTGCATGGCTTATTCACTGTTATCTCCAGAACCTAATGGACTTTCTAGCTCAGAACAGGTGCTCAGCAACATTTGCTGAACGAAGAAGTGAGTGAGTGCTAACACCTCTGGCACACATGATTTATGCTGCCCCGATCCACACGTTTTGGAAAATAAATATTTGCCTTCAGATGGGCACAATTAAAGAAAATAACAGCCCTGGTTAATTATTCATTTATCACAGATTTACTGAGCCCCCACCACATCCCAATCTTTCCATGGTCCCAGGAGCACAGAGATGAAGACGACACCAGGCGCGTCCTCAAACGCGCACAGGCGAGAGGAGGGGGGCAGGTGGGAACCAATGTCACTGAGCCCTGACTATGCCTCAGGCGCTCCTCTAAATGGTTTACACGGGGTGCCTCTGTAAAATACCTCAAAGAGCCTAGGAGGGGAGCACTGCCGTTATCTTCATTTTAGTGAGGGGAACACTCAAGCCCAAAGACATTAAGTAACTTGACCAAGATTTGACAGGGAGCAAGCAGGCTTAGAATCCAGGAATCCAGTTTTAAATCCTTGCTCTGAAACTTCCCACGCTGCACTGCGGCTCCGTCAGAGGGAGGCACGGGTTCCTGGGAGAGCAAGGATGGTTCCTCAAAAAGACCAATAAAGCTTTAGGGAGAGTTGTTGCTGGGTGCACAGGCTGTCTGCAAAGATGACCACCAAGGACTCCTCCCATTCCTGTGAGCACACGCCACTGTTTGCATCAAGAGTTGGAGTGTGTGTCCCCTTCCCTGGAATCTGGGCTGGCCTGTGTCTTTCTATGACCAATGCAACTGGCAGAGTGATGTGCGAGTTCTGGAATCGAGTCCTTAAGTGACCTGGAAATTTCTATGTTCCTTCTCTTAGGCTCCAGCTGCCATGTAAAAAAGCTCAGGCTAGATTCCTGAAGGACTCCCAGATGCATAAGTCACATGACTGCAACATTACCTGGACCAGCCACGAGCCACCCCCACCCAACCTTGTTGAAACTGCAGTGCTGTAAGCCAATAAATACGTGGGTGCTGTTTTAAGTCACTAAAGATGGTTTGTTGCAGAGTAATAGATAACTGAACCTTTGAGAAATTTTCTACCGTAGCCAAATCCTATTCTACAGAGACCTTGTACTTGGACTAAGTGCCAGCCATGTAAGGATGAGATGTAACATTTGGTTCCTGCCTTTTTCCGAAGATTGTCTTAGAGATAAATGCTGCCTTAGAGGAAAGTGTAGCCTGTAGCTTGTTTTACTGTTTCAGCTCCTTTTCTCCTTCCCGCTCAATGCACACTGCATTGAAGAGTTTGTGCTGGGGGATATGGCCACACTGAATCATGGAAATTAAATGACATCCATACCAAATTGATTGTGTCCATTGTCAACAGTGGTTGGCTGCACCAACAAAGACGATGAAGAGGTTTTTAAAGGGAAAGTATATTCTTTCTTTCTCTTGGATTTTGAAACTCTCAGCTTAAATTCTGATCATTCTCCAGGTGAGGGGAAGTGGCTGATACCCTAGTTACACAATCACTATGATACTGGTTACTCAATCTATAATGCACATTAGAGTGTGAACTATACAATGCTCATTTCAGCAAGGGCTATAATGCACGTTAGAGCTTTCAACTGGAAGTATAGTTCCTGGTGCTTACAAGGATTTAAAAATTGGCTCTAATAGCGGCCTCACCTAGTCGTCCCATAAAAGCCAAATGGTTCAGAAATTATGCTAAATTATCCTTATTGGTTGAACTAATTCAGAATCATACACCAGAACTTGGAAATCTTCAGTGTGTGGGTCTGTCCAGTTCATATCAAGTTCAGTGTCATCTCCATTACATAGAAGGTGGCAATTGGGCAAACTCAGATGTACATTGAATTCACATATAATATTACATAGCTTCTGAAACATTTTTGCCTTAACAAAGGGATAATTAAGGGATACAATTGTGAGCCAAAGCAAGGGAAATATTGCTATTTTAATTAAGATAGCTAGATGTAGTGAAAAGAACCACCAGCTTTGAAGGCTGACTCCATGTGCCTCTCTCTATTCTTTCATTGACTACTAAAACATATGAACTTGTGCAAATCAGTAAACATTTCCAAGTATGTCAGGCACTACTTGTTGAATGGCCTGACCCCTTTCCACAGCCCCCTCTCTCTGGCCACTTCCCAGCTAGGGGTGGCCAAGAAAAAGTTCTGGTCAATGAAATGAAAGTGGAACAGCCTGCAGACAGCTTCTGGGGTAGCTTTTATGTGGGTGATACAAAAGGACACACTCCGCAGGTGTGGCTACTCACCCCTTTGCCCTTCACCTTTTTGTCATTCTCGAAAGTCTACAGCATGATGGTGAGGAGAGAGATAACGGGTCTATGTATTTGTTGGCACAGTCTATTCTGAAAGGCTTACCTCCAGATTTCTTGTTATGGAGGACAAATAAACCTGTTTCATCACTTTAAGTCTAGGTGTCTATTCCTTGCCCATCAAAGATTTTTTTTTAATTTTATTAAATTTATTGGGGTGACAGTGGTTAATAAAATCATATAGGTTTCAAGTATACAATTCTACATACAATACATCATCTGTCCATTGCATTGTCAAACCTCCTTCCGTCACCATATATTTGACCCCCTTTACCCTTTTCTACCTCCCCCACCCACCCCCCTTTCCCTCTGGTAACACCATACTGTTGCCTGTCTCTATGAGTTTTTGTTTGTTTGCTTGTCTTTTTTGCTCACTTGTTGCTCTCTGTTTTATATCCCACATATGAGTGAAGGGAAGTGAAGGCAAAAATAAATGAATGAGGCTATCTTAAACTAAAAAGCTTCTTCACAGCCAAAGAAACCATCAACAAACAAAAAAGCAACCTACCAAATGGGAAAAGATATTTGCAAACAACACCTCTGATAAGAGGCTAATATCCAAGGTATATAAGGATTTTTTTTAATGACATATGAGCTTCCTGGATGCCCTAACCTGTAAAATGGAGATAGATATTGCTGCCATACAGAGATTTTTGTGAGAAGTGAATGGGATGATAACAAGGAAAAAGTAAACAGCCACCCATATCCAGGCTGTTGGCATGCTCCTCGATAAGATATGAAGGAGCATTTTTATCTTTGTGTTTTATTTCAGTACCCTGTTATTCTGGTTACCTTTCTAAATAGTTGGCACTTATTTCATCTTAGTCAGAGGAAGGAATGTGGAGAAAGGGTTTTGATGAGGAAAGGGGACAAAAGTTTATATCAATATTTTAGAATCTAATATGGCTTCTGATTTTTCCAATCTTTTTGCTGTGACCTAGCTTTTCCTGTTTACACACACACACACACACACACACACACACACACACGTTGATATGTTTGATATATGTTGATGTTTCTTGATATCTACACACACATATGTGTACATGTGTGTATCGATATTTGTACACACATTATGACAACATAGTGAGTATGGTATAGCAGAAGTCACTAGTAACAACTTCAAAATATGTGCTTTATAAAGCTTCTTTGGGAGTGTGTTGAAGTTTGTTGCTAAATTCAAATTCCCTGGTGACTTCTTTGAAGGTTGGAACAAACTTTCATTCTAAAATCTTGTAATTGGCCCATTTAAGTCCTACGATTTCACTGTCTGAAGTGCAGTTTAATGATATGTGGACTGAGTGACGAGCTGACCAAAGAGGACATTTGTTTGTTTTATTTTTAACCACAACTGGGAAATCAGCTTACGCCATAAACTTGGCTTTAGGGGGATTATTTCATTAGGTTTCAGGGTAATGTTATTAGCAGGCAGAAAATTCCTTTTGGCTTCTGAACACTCTTAATCCAACTCTGGGACTATAATACATTCCTAAGGTATTTTTCATTGTTCTCAATACACTGAAAACATTGAATTTAACTAGTAAAGGCATAATATATTTGCAGTTATTTTCAAGTAACAATACCAGAAAGCCTGCATCATGCTGGGTTAATTCTTGTTTGATTTTATTTGGTTTCATTTTGTTTCCCAGAAAGTGGAGTCTGAGACAAACCCCAGCTCCAGGAGATAACACACGATGTGCCCTCGTATTCATTTAGCAATGTGCATAGAAGATTCAAGGGAGGGATTCTGAGAAAATGAGCCGCACATCCTCCAAGGACCCAGTCAGTCCAACAGTGCGGTCTGACAGCCAGCTGCCTCCCCCGGGGATCAGCAGCCTCAACCATTTCCAAGGGAAACCAAGGACCCAGTGTTACTTGGACAAGTTCCCTGATCCTGAATTCAATGATTGCCCTGGCCAATCAGGAAGCCAATTATTGGTCATATTTTGAATTCCCGGAGCTCAAGGCATTTTGATAATTCTCAAAGGAAAAATAAAAAGAGATTTATTTTCAAAATGCAAATATCCTTGGTGGAATTGCTGAGACCGAGGGTATTTCGGATCACAAGGTCAGGAAGCCATTTGAACCCACTACTATCATTTTCTATTGGTTTCCTGTTCCTGGAAGCCTGCTCTCTAGATTGTTTTGATTAAGCCCAGTTTGGGGAGCCAGATTGTTAGTGCTCTCTCCGCCATTTTTTTATGATAAATTTCATTCCGTTTCCCATGTAGGGTGGCAAGCTTTATTGCTTAACAAACATTGCATCTACTCGGCCATAATTTATATCTGAATGGGTTTATTATAGGCGTTGCATTTCATTCATTGTGCAGCTAATTCCATAACATGCTGCCTGCTTTCTCTATGGCTGTTTGGCCATTATCAGCTTCCAAGACAATTGAATCTTCCCTTTGCAGTTTCACAAAATGGTTTATGAATATGTAATACAAACTGTGTTAACAAGGCAAATATACTTCATTTCTTTTATGGCTATTTCCAGGCTGTGGCTGGGAAGGAGAGGCATAACAATGTGTCTCACTTAGAGTGTGTTGTGCCCTTAATAGAGAAATGCACTCCCCTTAGTGGTTCTCTTTGAAGGCCTGTATTGTCTTTGAGCGAGCCATGTGCTGTGGTACGGGTTCTGTGTGAAATGAGCCCCAGTCGACCTCCCATGGATTCAATTATCTTCTCTACACGGATGGCACGCGCTTCCTCCTGTCTCCCCCAAGCTCGCTCTCCTAGTGTGGTCCTACGTGGTATTCTGACTATGAAATAGCTCCATTTGGGCCCCCTGCCGTCATGGTGGGAACAGAATTGCTCATTTTCTGCATATGGCTCTTTCCCTCAGTACCTTTCCCCATGACCTTCACGCCCAAGGGCAGCTCTAGCGCACAGGGCTTATCCAGCTGGTGGGAGATGCTCTGATCAGGCTCCACTCTGGAGACGGCTCACCTGGTCGGCAGGTGTTTATAATTTCAGAGTGACTCCACCTGGATCTTAATAGCCAGAAGACTATTTTTCAATTCAGGTATAACTGGCATACAAATGATACTAGTTTCTGGTGTGTGACAATCATTTGCTACTTGGATGTCTTGCAAAATGATCATCACAGTAAGTCTAGTTGACATCGGTCACCACACTTAGTTACAGAACTTTTTATTCTTGTTGATGAGAATTTTAAGGTTTACTCTCTTAGCAACTTTCAAATATGCAATACAGTATTGTTAGCTATAGTCACCCTGCCATACATGACATCCCCATGGCTTGCTTATGTTATAACTGGAAGTTTGTACCTTTTGACTCCCTGCACCCATTTTGATCACCCCCACCCTCAGCCTCTGGCAACTACCAATCTGTTCTCTATATCAATGATCTTCTCTGGGGGGCGGGGAGCAGTGTTTGTTTTCAAGTAACTGTTTTAAGTTGGAGGCTTATAAAGAGTATGAGGCGTACCCTTTATTGAACACCCATCATGTCAGGGATTTCACACTATGAGATCCCTTTTGAAGTAGGTATTATTTCCACTCATAGCTGAGAAAACGGAGGCTCCAAGAACTTAAGCAACTCATTTTAGATAATGCTTCTAACGATGGAAACTTCCCAGTATCTGAGTACCAAAACCCATGGTTACCTCCTATGGAGATTTCAAACCTTCCTGCCTATGTCCATTTTCAATGCCACCATCCTTGCTTGAACTGCCATCAAACCCCACCTGGAATACTGGGAAGGTTTTTCCTATCTGTTCTCCCATATCCATTCTTATCTCCCTCCCCAGTTCATGCTCCCCTCTGCAGGTGGACTGATTCTTCTATAGCAGCACTGTCCAATAGAACTTTCTTCAATGCTGGCACTGTTCTACATCTATATCTATACTATAACTGTGTCTATCCTGTGTGGTTGCTACTAGCCTCGTGTGGCTACTAAGCACTTAAAATGTGGCTAGTATGACTAAGATTTTGAAAAGAATTATTTAATTGTTATTAATTTAAATGTATGCAGCCACATAGGTAGTGGCTACTGAATTGGGCGGCACAGATCGAAAGCATAAATCGAACCAAATCTCACTGCAGCTTAACACCATGCAAACTATTCCCATTTCTCTTAGGTTGAGAACCCAAATCCCTAATCCAGGGGACAAAGGCCCTACATGATCCAGCGCCTGCAGATGGTTTCCAGGCTGAGTTTGCATCATTTCCCCCTCACACCCTGTGCACCAGGCCCTCTGGCCTGCCTTCACGCCCTAATCTGTGCCGTGGTTCTCCCCAGCTTGGGGCCCTCACACAGAGAATGTGCTCTTCGGGGAATGTTCTCCCCACCCTGCACCTTGCCACGGTGCCTGTGTCTTTCTCCTTCAGGGAAGCCTTCCCCCACTAATAGCTTTCAGAACTTCTGCTGGTCCTCCTTAAAACACCCTGCTCTTCTTTTATCGCTCTCCACATTGTGAATTTATATATTTAGTCCTGTGATTTCCTGATTAAACTCTTAGTTTCCTCTTGCTGCTTAACAAGTTAACAGGTTCGCTTACCAAACTTAAGAGGCTCCAACCCACACACTTTTATTCTTTTATCGTCTGGAGGTCAGAAGTCCAACATCAGCCTCACTGGGCTAAAGTCAAGGTGTCAGCAGGGCTGCATTCCTTTTGGGGGGCTCTAAGGGAGAATCTATATTTTTGCCTTTGCCAATTTCTAGAGGCCCCTGAATTCCTTGGCTAGTGGCCCCTCCCCCCATCTCCGAAGGCTGCTGAAGCTTCTGCCTTCCTCCTCCACACTAAGGACCCTTATGATTACACTGGGTCCACCTGGATAATCCGGGGTAATCTCTTCTCGAGATGCTTTACATCCGCCAAGTCTCTTCTGCCACGTAAGGTAACGTATGCACAGGTTAGGACTTTGTTGGGGGGGCCATTATTCTGCCGACTATACTCCCCAACTACATTGTAAGTTCCATCATAGCAAGGACTGCCCACCATTGCCAAGTATAGTACACGGTAGAGAGAGACAGAAAGAGAGAGAGAGAGAGAGAGAGAGAGAGAGAGAGAGAGAGAGAGAGAGAGGTGAATGAACAATGTAATTCCTTTCTCAGAAAGACACAATCTTGCAGAAAAAATCATGAACTGTTTACTAAGCATCTACTTAGTCTATACATATATGGAGACTACAATTGCCACTCTGTGTCATACCAAGTATAAACAGAGGTGGTACTATTATACTAAGGAGCCTTTCTTCGTTAGGTATTGTCGACATGTCTGCCTTGATTCTGGCCGGACTTCTTTTCCCACGCCACCAGGCTTGTTTAGCATCGCCTTCTGCCCCTCATGGCTGATAACTTTTCATGTTGAACTGATTGTCTCCATAAATTAGAGAAGAGATGCCTCTTGAACAGGAATCTGGGTAGATCAAGACAAACATGTTGACAGTGCCCACGGTATTTGGTTTGATTCCAGAGCAGCACTATCAACAAGTCTTTTTTTTTTCCCTTGAGGATTTTGAGTGGGTATAGCATTCTTTAAAAGGTAGCCATGCGTCACAGTTGCCATTGTTCAATTCAATGGCTCATATGCATGTGAACATGTACACACACACACACACACACACACACACGTTGAATAATCTATTTTTAAGGCATAGAACAAAAATATGCTGACAGCTGTTGTCTCAATTACTGAATTTCAAAATCTATGTTTTTCATAAATTGTGCATAATTCAAGAATATTTTTGGAGCTGGATGGGCATTGCAATCACCTAATCAATGTCCAAACATCTCCAGCCCTTCATTTCAGATGAGGAAACTGAGGCTCAGAGCAGGGGGCTGATTTGTCCCAGCCTCACCAAGGTGCTGGTGGCAGGATGGATGTCTTAACTTCTAACTCAGTGCTTTTTCAACAATCCCACTCTCTGGAGCTATTTCTTAGAATTTTGTTCCTTAGGTTTCTCATATCCTGACCTTGCTGTGAATTTAGAGTCACACAGACCTAGATGAAAATCCAGGCCCTGGCCACTTACTGAGCATGTGACATGGGCCAAGTTAATGATGCTGACCACTTTTTCTTCATGTGTAAAAGGGAGGGAAGGAGAGGGAGAATAATGGCTCTCTCTCATGGCTGGTGTCGGGATCAAATGAGACAATGCTTATGAAACCACTTTTCATGGCATTTGCCATCCTAGTGACGGAGCAGTCTGTTTCCCTCCTCTCTTCTTTTCTCCCTTTTGTGCCTACTTTTGTGAAGATGCGTTCTCCTCTCAGGCATCTGTCAGGTCATTTGACCAATACTTATCAAGGACTACCAGCCCTGGGAGAGGAGGGTGAAGAAGGCATCGTCCAGGACCTCATGGGACTTAGAGTCTAGGAACATGTCCAGAGAGGTGAAGAGGTGATGGGGTGCTGACCAGTCAGGGTGATTCAGGAGGCCCAGGCGACCAGAGAGGAAGAGCCACACCAGGCTTTGGCATAAGAAACACATCTTGGGGGGAAAGTGATGTCCACGCTGACACCGAAGGAATGTGTAGGAGCAATTGATGACGAACGGGACGAGAGTTCGTGGCAGAGGGACAAGCATGAGTAAAAGCCAGGAGGTGAACAGCACGGCACATGAGGAAGCCAACAGAGGTTAACTGTGGCTGGAGCTCAGGTTTTGGGTGTGGCTGAAAGGTGACACTTGAGAAAGGAGCAGGGATGCACGAAGCAGGACTATGAGATGGCCGGGCACGGAGAAGGGCAAGGTGTCCTCTGAGGCCAGTTCATTCATGCACCATGAACCAGGCTGGGCCTTGAGGATACAGCAGGGAAGAGACAGGCCAGTTCCCTGCTTCCACGGCCTTACCTTCTAGGGAAGGGCACAGCAGGAGGCAGGGGCTGGTACTGTGGGTAGGAGGCGCTCCAAGCAGACAGGAGCTACCAGGCAATAAAGGCCCTGTGCCTCCAAGCACTCACAGACGGGATTTTCACTTGAGTCCAGCTCTCCGGGCCACCTTGGGGCTTTACGAGGGTCCTCGGGCTTCAGCCTTCCTGGCCCTTACATCAGTGCTCGCAGAATCAGGAATGCGGGGTTTTCAATAAAAGTGCAGGCAATGGGCCCAGAGGGAGCCCTGGCTCAAATGAGCTTTTATATTTTTATGTGGAATGTAATCACGTTTGGTCATGATGGAGGCTGCCCCGTTACTGCTATTAGAGCGTTTATGGTTCTAAGGGGGATACGCGTCTTTGGTGATACGTGCTTGCAGCTGAAAGCAACAGGGTATGCTGATTCTAGGAGCTGCTGCGAAAGCCTAAGAACACAGAACCAGGGCTGATGGGCGTTGCCTGCGGGAGCTTGGTTGAGAGGGCTGATGTTCTCCACAGGTCCGACTGTGGCCAGACCCAGAGAGGATCCTCTCAGAAGGGATAGTTTGGCTTGGTAGTAGTTTTCACAACTACCGGGCGTCGTGAAAAGTAATAAATACGTGTAGGTGTTTCTCATGCTTTATCGGCACTTTTCGGAACGCCACAAGGTGGTTCCCATTCATTAGCGCCACTTTCCATGTCGCAACCTGAGGCTCGGAGAGGCCCGCGGTTTCCCTGGGAGCACATAGCCTGTCAGTGTGTGAGTTTCATATGATTCCACAGCAAATTTCCACAAACTGGGTAACTTAAAACAACAGACATTCAGGCTCTCCCAGCCTTGGAGGCCAGAAGCCCCAAATCAAGTGTTGGCAGGGTTGGTTCCTTCCGGAGGCTGCGAGGGAAAAGATGCCTCATGCCTTTCTCCTGGTTTCTGGTGACTGCCAGCAATCCTTGCCCTTCTGTGACTAGCAGCGCCTCCCCCTGATCTCTGCCTCCAGAGTCACATGGCCTCTTCTTTCTATGTTTCTGTGTCCTCTCCTCAACTGACAAGGACGTGTCATTGGATATAGAGCCCACTCTAAGTCCAGGGTGATTTCATTTCGAGGTCCTTAACTGTTTACACCTGCAAAGGCTCTTTCCACATAAGGTCATAGCCTGAGGTATTGAGTGGACGTGACTTTTTTCATCCCAGGGCCGTAAGTCATGGGGGCAGAGGCTGCACCAGGTCTCGCTGGAGGCAAGGCCAGGCAGGCAGGAGACATGCAGCTTTGTGACGCTACCTTTGCTCACAGCACCTCTGGCTTCCTGGCTTTCTACTGAGTTCCCTTCCATTTTCCTTATTTCCTTACTGCAGTCTGGCTCCAGACCACTTCTTACACATGCAGACCAGGCCTCTGCAAAATTCTCCCTAGCCAGGGACATGGAGCGCCCCAGAAGAATCACAAAGGCCCAAAGACTCTAGGGAAACACTATGATGCAGGAAATACGAGGAAGGTACTGCTCTGGGAATGAGACCCAACACTGGGTCTTGTCTCTGCTTCTCATAAGCTGGTGACCTTGGGTAAATTGCGGTACCTCTCTGAGCCTCAGTTTCCCTGGCTGTAAATTGGGCATGAAATCCCTCAGGTTTACTTCATGAAAATAATGGGGCGAATGGGTACAAAAGTTCTGAAGTTTCCTGGCAGCGAGTAGTTGATCAACAACGTTTGTTTAATCTGAATCTGCTCGCATCTCTTCCCAGACTCTTTAGCAAAAATTTAATCTAATCTCTGTTAAGTGGAAGGTGATACATGATTACGGATGTAGATATAACTACGTATGGATCAGGCACAAACATACATACATGCATACACATACGTGTGTACCCCAAATTATAATTAACCATTGTCTGTGGGGATATCTGCTTTCCTGTCCATTGGTCCATCCATCTGTCCATGATCTATCTCTTTTGTTGAGTGCCTCTACCATGGTCCAGATCCTGTTTAAGCATTGCACTTACGTCAAGTCATTTATCTTCACATTATTATTATCACCCACCATCATTATCACCCTTGTTTACCAGCGGATAAGCTGACCTTGCCCCAAGTCCATGTGAACTGAGAGGCCGAGCTAATGATCAAACCAGTTCTGTCTGACCACGGAGTTGGCCCCTCCACCACCTGTAACACTATCCCTGACAGTGGCCACAGGGACACCCAGAGGGTGCCTGGGGAGCAGGGAACATTCCAATTCATGCCTTCTGGCTGGGTCAGGAAAGAGCTGGTGGAGAGCTAGCATTTGAATGGGGCCACACAGCTCAGGAATGATCTGGGGCTCACTGTGTGATGGAGAGCACATGGACAGCAGGTGGAACATCTGCACCGAAAGGTGGATGTGAGAACTCAAGAAAAAAATATACATAAAGGGTGTAGAGCTAGAAAAGGTGTAAAGTTTGGCAGGACCTGTTGAAGCAGAACACAACTCGTGGGGATATTCCCCATCAGGAAGAGGCATGTACAAGAAAGCCCACTGCTGCACCAAGCATAACAACTCCAAATATCTCAAATGTCCATCGATAGTAAAAATGATAGACTGTGCTATTATTTGCATAAGGAAATAATTTAGAGTAATGAAAATGAAGGACGTACAGCTACGAGCAACAACATAAATGGGTCTCACAAAATCTCATATTGAGCAAAGAAACCAGTACATACTGTACAGTTCCATATATATAAAGTTCAGACACAGGTAAAAACTGATCTCCTAGGTTAGAACTGGGTTAGTGGTTACCCACGGCAGGGGAAGGGGTACAACGATGTACCTTGGTTGTTGGCCACGTTCTCTTTCTTGATCTGGGTGCTGTTCCCGGTGAGTTCCGTTTGTGAAATCCATCACTTATGATTGGTGAGCTTCAATAAAAATTTATACTTTAGTACAAAGGTTTTTTTTTTTAATTATACAGAATAGCATCTGGCATATAGATCATTTTCGGCAAGTGCTAATTTTCTTTCCTCAAATGGTTCAATCATAACTTCTGCAAGAAAAGAAACCTCCATCTGTAAACAATGTCTGTAATGACATCAACCCACTGGGGCACCAATAAAATGGGGAAAGGCCGCAGAGGGAAGGTCAGGAATTTGCATGGAGTGGATGAGAAGGCCATATTTGTTTAAGTCTCTCTGGATTCCCGGAGCTGGGACTTCTGATCCATGTCAAACTGGGAATCCATTAAGGACTCCATCTATTTTCTCCAAAAGCTTTGAAAAATCAAGCTGGGTTCGCAGTCAGGTCCTCCAAAGCCCTGTTGATCTGGCCACTGTCAACGTCACCAGCTTCCTCTCACCCACTGATACCCAGCCTCGCTGATCTTCATCTGGCTTCTTCTATATCTCTGATTCTCAGCTTACACGGCAACCCTTCAGCCTAAAGTAGCTTCCTCTAAATGGCTCTTTTTCATGAAGTTTTGTTCTTCTATGACATTGGAACTCTCTCCAATGTTAATTTCACGAACATGAATTTGGCTGTTTGCTTATTTACTCCCCATCTTCTCTTCTACCAAATTTATGTTCATCTTGTATTTCCCATAGTTGCTAACAAACACTTTTCATAGAGCAGGCTTTCAAAACACAGTTATTGAATACATTTAATCAAAAACATCTTTGGTTTTCATAGAAGAATAATGGATTTTCTCACCAAAATATTTGCCAAGAGTATTTTCTTTCAGATAATTCCAGATCACATGGATCCTCAAAATCCTAAATCATTCAACTAGAAGACTTTTTTCAACACAGGGATTTCAAACTATAACACAGGAACCAGAAAATACATGAACGAACAGTAGAGGCCAGATGTCATGATAGTGAGTGGTGGGGACAGTGGCAAACTGAAAAGTCAGCATGTGGTCAAGCAAATGCAGCAATAACTGATCAGTATTATCCGACTGCTGCTATTTTAGAATATAGACCTTATTGCCCAATCCCCCAGTTTGCTAAAAGCAGCCAAAAATATGCATTTTTTGGACGTACACTCTGCCAATTTTTTAGAATTGGTAATAAATTTAATGTTTCTTAAGAATGTATAGTCAGTATGTAAGCAAACAACCTCTGCAGGCTGCCTGCAGTTGACATTCTCCATTCTGACCCAAATCAGCCATTTTATAAAAGGAGAGCAGGGCAGCAGAAAACAGGAGATGGCTCATTACAGATCTCACAGTCAGTATGTGGCAAGATGTGTTCTGGGACTGGGGTTCAGAGCTCAAGGCCACTGCTACTCCACCCATGATGAGAAAGGCCTGTATGCACACATCTGGTTTAATTGAGATAAACCAGCCATCATAAAATTCAGTTATGTTTGGAATAACACACTATATTGAGACGATCCTATGTGCCTCTCTTTATTAGCATTAAATGAAAGCTAAGTAGCCCAGTCTCCAGGGCCCATCACCGCAATCTTAGGAGAGGGGAGTGAGGCTGTTTTAACATTTGATATTAACTTGGAGCCAACCTGCAGTCAGGGTTGCACACTAGGTGCCCTATTTAAAAATGTTCCTTTGTGAAGACCTGAGCCCTCTCGGCTCGCAGCAGCCCCCTTTTTAATTCTGTCTCAGCAGCTTGGACCTAACTCTGTTATAAAAAGAGTAATCGTAAATCTGCATGAAGTTTCTGATGATTAGTTTTGCTTGGAATTGGGCCAGAGAGCCAGACTTTTGCCAATTCCATATGTACATGTAAGTTCTTTCAAGAAAGAATGCATTAATCCTTCCCACTGGGCTGGGGATGAGGAGTTTAGGGGCCTCGTGGAGGAGCGCGCCTCCCCGGCTTTCGTTATGTGTTTAAAGGGTGTGCCAGAACCACTTAACAGGCATTTTAATAAGTGGTCTCACTTTATCCTCACTGCAGCACGGAGGGGCTCAGATTATGAATTTTTTAGACAGATGAGAAAACGGAAGCTGAGATTTTAAGTAACTTGCCCAAGTGCATGCAGCTACTAAGATGTCAGTGGGGTGTGAACCCTGTCCTATATGATGGCCAAGTCCCTGTTGCATGGACACAGCTGACATGGACAGTTCATTCTGTACCAATTGATGCCAAGGACTGCGTTGTGCCAGTTAGCCAGTCATCAACCATCTCCCTGGCTCCCCTTCTCCTCCTTAAAACACTGATTATACACAGGGCATGGGAGCAGTTAGCTGACTCAGAAAGGAGAGGGGAAAAAACTAGAGATGAAAGAAAACAACCAGCCAATGGTAAAAGTGCTTACTATAATACTTAAAAGAAAGAAGAAAAAAAAATGGCAATGCAAGAGCTCAAAACTCTGGGTATAAAGAGGACTTTTAAATGCAATTAATTACTCAGGACTCAATGCTGGCAATGAAGAGTTGGCTTTTGATAGGTTGCAATGACGGCAGTAATTTGAAGGTATTAAGAAGGCAGTGTGCTGAGGTCACAGAGTCAATAGATTGGGTTTCAGGCAATTGGGACTTGTACCTCTTCTCACCTCTCACTAGATGAGTTAGCAGGTAAGTTGACTTGTGTCTCATCATCTCAGTGTCTATACCCAAAACAAGGATAACATTAACTGGTAAGAGACTAGATTTCCAGTCCAGCATTAGGGGGAAATTGAAGACATCAGAGGAGAATTTCCACACGTTTTATCAACCTCTATACTTGTGTGTGCTCCTGTACACTCCACCTCCCTCCACTTGGCTCAGAACCATGTCTGCCTCATTCTGGAGACCCCAGGGAATGGGGACAGGGATTGGATTATGTGATTCAGTTGGCAGTATGGACTTCATAATTGCAAAAGGGAGAGAGGAGAGAACTTGCCTTTCCAAAGCTGAGATAGGCTGAATTTTAGGGTATTTGAATTCTGTCCTGACAGCTGCAGGACCTCCAGAGCAAAAGTCTCTCAGAAGAGGTGTGTGTTTGTGGGAATGTGTGTGTGTGTGTGTGTGTGTGTGTGTGTGTGTGTGTTGGAACCTGAAGCAGAGAAGAGACCCTTGTTTGGAAGGATGTCCTGCATGAGTCCATTTGGGCGACAATAAAGAATTTAGAATTTAAAAAGAACTTAGACTTGATTCCCAGCTAGGCTACCAGGAGGAAGGTAGAGCATGTGGGTGCAAATGCAGGTGGAAAGGTAGTTAAAACTTGTGGACGTTCTCTCCTGATGGCTTCTATTTTACCACTCAGGGCTGGAATGAGAAACTAATTTGTGACCAGGGGAAAGGATGGGGGTGAAGGGAGTAGAGTGGTTTTAGAGCATGGAGCAGTCCGCCTTTCCAAGCTACTGGATCCCTACCTGATTAAGGACAGAGAAGCAAACGTCGGCAAGTAGGTTTACATGCCAGAGGGTTGCAAGCATCCTTTAGAGACCACTGTCTTTTATTTTACAGTAAGAAAACCAAGTTCCAAGGAGGTGATGTGACTCCTCACTTCTAATGATAGATGAAGGCGGTGGTTCTCAGCTAGGGGCTATTTGAACCTCTCATCCCCCAAAGCACTTGGCAATATTTGGAAACAATTTTGGTTGTCACAGCTGCTGGGGAGGGAGCAAGTATTGCTGCTGGTATCTGGTGCCTAGGACCAAGGATGCTGCTAAACATGTTACAACACACAAGGCAGCCCTGCGACAAGCAATGACCCAGGCCAAAATGTCAGGAGTTTCCAGGTTGGAAAACCCTGGATCAGAGTAAGATTTGGCTTGTACAAAGATCTATCACCCTCTCAAAGCGGCCTGGGCTCATGGTCATCTAGAAATCCTTGAAAGACCCCTCTCTCCAATTGGGTCCCCCATCCTCCTTAGATAATCGGCTTCTCTGGACCTCAATGTGTGAATTCACATTTCATAACCAAGAGGTTAACCTCTTGGTTCCTATCTTGTAGAGTTAAACAACCAATTATTGGAGACATTTGGGTATCATAATTGCTGGATAGAGGTTTGCGGTTGAATCAGGAAATAACAAAAGTCAATGTCCAACTGAGCGAACCCCTGAAGAAAAGAAGCTAATAGAAAAAAAATTGGACATTCAAGGGTGTGTTACGAGTTGCAGTGAACTGCGGGCTAAAATAAACTAGCTGCTCACCCAACACAAATGGTAATTGTGGATGGAATTTGGTTTAGGTATACTGCGCTTGTAGGTAAATACACTGACTCCTAATGGTTTTATAATAGTCTTATTAATTCACCCTTCGTAGTTAATGTCTAAGATAAACTCTGCGTCTTTAGAGTAATTTATGCATTCCGCTTTTAGAGAATTCCAATTGAATGAATATGAACATAATCATTTTACACAAATGTTCTCCGAGGAGGGAGCAGGAAGTGTGAACCCGGGCAGAGGTTCCCCACTGCTTTATTCATAATGGATCAGCCGATTCATTCCTTATTAATTTAATGGAGAACAAGTAAGCAGCGTAACAGCTTGAGTTTAGGAGTGTTTCACAAATGGGGCTTTTTGTCTGTAATCGCTTAATCCTGCCGGCTAGGCCTCATAAATCGAATAAAAGAGGGAAACTGGGTTTTAATTAAGTCCCAGGAATGAGGCTGCGTCAAAGACACAACCACCCCGGACAGACACGGGGGTGAAGTGTGTTTGGTTCACATCCCATGCTCACAGCCTTCTGGGCCGGGGAGCCCCTCACGGGGACCTTTTGATGTCTGGCTGGAGAGAAAATCTTTTCCCCTTCATCTGCTTGCTTCTCGAACGGCAGTGAAAAGAGAGCAGATGACGCTGAGCTCTTGCCAGCCCACACGTCCCCATTTTGCATCTGTCCACATCTGGCTGGGAAACAGAGATGGTTGACCAGTATCCCAGCCCATGGGAAAAAAGTGAGGAACTCTTTCCCAGGAACTTGTGTGCCCTACAGGAAAAACTTCAGGCTTTCAGGCCAGGCTGACTTGGAGTCACATCTTAGATGGCACACCATAATAGCTACAGGGCCTCAAGTAGGATGGTGGTAATGCTTTCCTCTGTTATTATAAAGATTAAAGAACTTTCTGTGGTCCAGCCCTTTGCAAACTAGCGACTTGTTCAGGACGTTCCATGAAGGGCAGTTAGTATCGTGATTATCACCTCCTACGTGAAACAGAAATGTTCTTTTATGAAAAGTGTGATAAATTCAAATGGAAACATTTCCCCATTTTTTTCCTATAAATATGCCCAGAAAGCCCCCACGTGCCAAAGCCGCTGGTGGGTCTCTCTGTGCTTTTGCAAAGCCCACCAAAGGCCTCTAGTGGGAGATCTCATTTGTCTTGCGGGACGTGCGGAGGACAGAAAAACGGCCGCAAAGATGTCCACGAACTACTCCCCGGAACCTGCGAGTGTGTTTCCTTATAGGCCAGAAATGGCTTTGCAGATGCGATTTTGAGGATGTCATTTGCAGGTGTAATCTTAAGGCTATTGATAAGAGGAGATTATCCTAGGTGACCCGAGGCAGCCCGATGTCATCCCCTGGGTCCTCATAAGTGAAAGAGGGTACCAGGAGAGTCGGAGCCAGAGACCACATGAGAAAGCCCCTGCTGCTGGCTTTGAAGATGGAGGAACAGGCCAGGGGCAAAGGGATGCGGGCACCTCTTGAAGCTGGAAAAACAAAACAAAACAAGGAACCACATTCTCCCTCAGAGCCTCCAGAAGGAACGCAGCCCTGTGACAACTTACGTGTAGAGCAGTGAGACCCATATCAGACTTCTGACCTCCAGAACTAGAGGATAATACATGCGTGTGGTTTTAAGCCCCCAAGTGTGTGGTAATTTGTTATAGCAGCAAGAAAAAACTGACAGAGTGCCCAAGCCTCACCATGCATATGTCTTCTGGTTCTTTGGGGCTTGGCCTCTGTCTGATGAGTTCGGCCTGATGCTGTGGCCCTCACTTCTAATTCAATTTCTAGTTCCCCAACTTAGGATTATGAACTCCTCCATGCAAACACAGGAACATCTCAAGCTCTATTCAGGGCAGGGTTCAGCATGTGTTTAAGTAATGTTGCTGATTGGAGAGATGGGTTCAAACTGCAAATTTGCCAGGACTGTGTTTTCCTTGAAGCGCAAACTGTTGGGATAGAAATAGCTCTGCTCCTAATAAAAATAGAAACAACAGCAGCACCAATGCCTACTGCGACGAGGATGATGAGGACATTATTACAACTCATTGAGCAACTAACATGGACCATGCCATTCCCATCGCTTATTTCTAATTCTCACAACAGTCTCACATGGTAGGCAATTTGAATACCTATTTTACTGGCAAGCACACAGAGAGGTTCGTAATTGGTTGAACCAAGGTTTAAACCCAGTGTCTTTTGGTTACAAAGCTCCTGGTCTTTCCATTGCCCAGAAAACTTGAAAATAAATCCTGGTTTTGCAAATCGTTTATTGTCTAACTCATTTCTTATGTGATTATGACACTCTTGTTGTTAAACTTTGAGGAACAATTTTAAGGAAAAACAAAAAAGAAACATTACTTTAAATTCCACCCAAGATAACACATTCACTTCCTTCAAATCTTCTTTCTTTAGTTTTTCCCTCCAATATTTATTGCATGCTGCTTAGCACTCAAGCCATCGGAGGACCTGAAGTTGTGGGGCTCATAGAGCAGGCGGGGTTCATAGTCACAGGAAGAATAGGAGACAGTGCTGTGTGGCAAGAGCTGTTATACACGGATGTGCTTAACCAGACCCGCTAATCCAGACCGGGGCTTGGGGAGAGGGGTCAGCTGGCTTCTGGAAGGAATGACAGGCCGAGGCTTACAGGATAAGGAGAGGAGATGGCGTGTGCCGGGCGTACGGAGGTGTTTGAACACAGACCTGAAGTGAAATAGCGAGGGGGCAAAGTGGAGGAACAGAGGTACCTGATGAACAAGAAACCGTGGAGGGTTAACATGGCCGTGTATTTGTTTTACCCAAACCTGCCAGTTCCTCAGTGTCTGAACTTGGAGAAATACCTGTTTCTTTCTGAGCCTTGGTTTCTTTCTAAAATGGAAATACTTACTCTTTACACCCACACCTAGTGGTCGTGAATAACAGGATTTGTTTTCATTGTTGTATTTTGGGCACTTTCTTTGTGCCACGATCTGTCCCAGCCCTTCACTTACATTAGCTCATTTCATTCTCATCCTTACTGTGTGAGAAAGTTTCTATTATTGTCTCCGTTTTACGGAAGATGAAAATGAGGCGCTAAGGGTGTCAGAGACAGAGGGGACAGAGATGAGATTCAAACTCAGGGTGTCTGACTCCAGACTTCAAATCCTAATCACTAAGTTATATGCCCATCAAAGGAGACAGCAGCGTACCTTATATTCTATACAGGAAAGTTGGGGACAGTGATGATGAGAGGCTCTCTCCTGAGTCACCCACACAGGCTCAATTTTTGCCTCTTGCATATCTGTTGAATCAACCTTTAGCTATTAATAATTGCTAACATTTATTAAAAATGAGCTAGTTGCCAGGCACAATACTAGATCGTTTGCATGAATTGCCTAAGATCATTACCCTAATGATTTCTCTTTTAATTTATGAGGAAACAAAGGTTCAGAGAGGCCAAGTTATTTTCCTGAGGCCATACAGCTAGAAAGTGGTAGAATTTTAATAGGAACCAGCTGGGGGCCTCCAGTCTACGTACCGGACCACATCAATACATGTGGCGTTAGATATCAATGAGCGGAGGAGGTGAGACTTTGGCTGGGCAGGTGCGGAGGCCAAGGGGGTTACAGAGAATCACTGTGGCCCGGTACCGATGCAAGCTGTGCCATACCTGGACGTATAGAGAAAGCCTTCTCTCCTGATCATGCCAGCAGGAAAGCCAGGGAAAATGGTGCCCGGGGACAATGCATCATGCATACACCCTCTCTAGCCACATTCCACTGCAGAATTTGCAAAGAGGGCTGACTTTTTTGGTGCTCCCATAGACTGGTCCCTGAGAATCACCTGTCCCTCTCAGGCTTTCTTGTGCTGTGCCTGCTCTGGGAGCTGGTACACGTGGCCTCACACAACCCTGGCACCGGACTGAACAACCTCTTCTACTTTTGTTGGTGTCAGACCACTGCTGTGTGTCCCCTACTGGCCTGACTGGGCCCCACAATGGCTCCTGCTAGTCCTTTCAGGGCTGGGGGGCTTCTGTGGTTCTCCAGGACTGGGGGAGTGGAGAGCGACTTAGCATATAGGATCAGCAGAACCCTGCAACTTAATTCCAGGAGGTGCGCTCGGTGGCTAATTAAGTGTGCTCTGTTTACTCTATGCCCTTGGTTGGGTAATCGGAGCTCTTTTATTAAAGTTTGTACAATGCTTCCTACTCATTAAAGAAGCATTTGGTAAATGAGCTCACTTCGGGAGGCTGAGACGCACAGAGGCTTTAAGGCACCTGTCTGGGGTGGAGAGACCTGAGGCATTATCACAGATTTATGTATTAAACAACAACGCTCCTTTCCTATTCCACAGAGCAACCGTTTTTTAGTCGTCAACCTGGGAGAGGGACCTCTTTGTGCCTAAAATTACCCTCCAGCATTGTGATCAGTCCAGGAAAGGAGCAAGGGGTGATGGGAAGGAGGGTTGTACTCAACACCTTCTATGTGCCCCTTGCAGCGCTGAGCTTCTAGTTCCTCGAGTATAACTAGGGCTCTGAATAATGACGATAATGGTCCTGATTCCAACATCAACTAACACTGAACAATTATCGAACACTGCCAGACACTGTGCTAATTGCTTCACGTGCATCCTCTCACCTCACCCTCACTACAACCCTGAGGGAGGTGGGTACCATTTTATAGACGAGGAGGCTGAGGAACAGGGAGGTTAAGGGAATTGCTCAAGGTAGCAGAGCGTCTAGGGTCACAGGCCCTATTCTGTACTTGGGGGGTTTGTCTTCCAGAGCCTGTGTGTGTAACTGTGACACCTGCCCCCCATTTTGAAGGCAGGGTTACTTGGGTTAAGACAGTGAAGTGCATAATGTACTGTCTTCCCCCTCCAAAGCAGCACTGCATAGTGGACATGAAAAATTCCTATAACTGGGGAGGTTAGGGAAGCCTTCCTGGAGGCGGTGACTCCTCTAGTATCTTGCTTTTACTGCCAACATCCCTCCCTGTAGGCCCAGCTCCAGGTGGGCATGTAGGTGCCAGGTAGAAAATGTGCTTTTGTCTCCTCCAGTGAAGAGACTAGAAGGAGGACCCCAGGAAACAAACATATACAGTGGGTCCTCCCCAGCTTTCAGGCCCTGCAGGCTGATTTCAATGCACCGGGGAGATCCATGAACACATCATTTCAGGCTGTGGCTGGAAGAGAACAGTGGCCCTTGTACAATCTTTTTCAGAGTTAACTTGAGACAATGGTTTACTCAAAATGGTTTTCACAGAGTGCTATCCCTGAGTCAGCCCCCCCACACACACACACACACACTCACGAAGGCCAAGGAGTTTGGACATCCTGGGATATGTCCTAGGTATCTATTCTATAGACTTTAGGTAGATAGGCATATATTGGACGATACCAGTTCTGGAAATGTATCTCTGTCTGATCACAGTTTAAAAAGCCCTTTTTATTAATAGCAAACCCTGTTGTCCCACCCCTACCCCCTGCAAAAACAAACAAATAAAAATAAAAAGAGAATGAGAAAATATGTTGGCTTTCATTCAAAAGGAAATTTTTTTTTTAATCTAGGGCCACCTTCTTTATCCAACTACTGACTTTCAGACAGACTCCTGGATCTTGTGCCGAATTAAGCGAAAGATCAGGAGAATGAGGACGTACTCTGAAAACATGCGCTGCCTCTTTAATATCTCAGGTTTTCTTTAAACATAAAATTATCGCACAATGCATGAAAGGACGCCGGCATTATCCTTTATCACAATACCCAACCAACTTTAACTCGTCTCAAGTGTTATTAGAAGAAATAGAATTTACTGCTATGGACTTCTCTTCAATAGTACTCCTTCCCTGTTTAATGAAATGTCATTATTCCAATACAAACCCTTTCTTTTTGCAGCCTGTCCCCCCCCCCAGCCACTATATTTCATTTCCTGCAGTTACGTGATATTATTGCCTTTTTTCCACAGCTATTGATTTAGGTGTGTATGGTTATTACAATGCAAAATAAAACAGCTCCCCCATCCATTCTACCTTGTACCATTGAACATTAACTTAATTTGTTTCAAATCTGCATTTGATTTGGCAAGGAAACCATTTATCTTTATGAAGAAAGCCCTCATAAAGTAGAGAGTTTAGGAGATCACTGCTTTAAAAATTTAATAGCCTTGTGTCTTATACAGTAGAAAAATGAATTAAACCTTCAAATAGTATATGTCTCAATGTAACCTTTTTGCATTTCATACTATGTTTAATTTATTATATTCTAGAGGAGGAAAAAAAATTAGAGGACCGATCGCAGGATGTGGCTGGCTTTTTCAGTGCATGAATAAAGTTGGGGTCTACCGCTCGTGCACATTGGGATTTGCTGCAAATCCACGTTCAGCTCACGCTGAAGTTGACATTGTGGTTTCAGGGGTGCAAGGATGGGTTTGGTCCATGGTTCTTCATGGTAGGAGAAGGGGCTCTATCCCTAGCATGTGGAGCGCAGCCTGGGAAAGAGGGGAGGAGGTGGAAACCAAAGCAAACGGAGGTCTGAAGGTTCAAAAATGACCACATGCTTTCTCTCAGAAGTCATGGGCTACCCCTAAGAGGGTGTGGCACAAAGCGAACCTGGGTCTCAGACAGGGCTAGACGACACTGGTATCAATGCTGAAAATTCTGTTTTATAAAAGGAAGGGCTGAGGCTCCAGCCTTTGCTATCTCTCTCTTGATTGTGAACTTCCTTCTTCTTTTTCTTGCCACCTCAATCTGTGCAACATGGAACACCAGGTCAGTGGAAGATGAAGCTTAAAGAATAGAAAACTATCAACTTCTCAATCCTCAGTGAAATGAAAATATGGTTCAATTGATATTTATAACTCAGGGTCGGTACCCACATTGCTTGTTCCCTCCCCTTCCATTGCCACCTCCATCACCATCACCACCATCACAAGTGCTATACAATACTCTCATGTGCTCAACATGCTGAATACTTGACATCCATTCTCCCCTTCAACAATACAACAATGACAAATTATAGGTACTCTATCCACCCTTTTTCTGCCAGAGAATACAGAAAAGTGCAGGAATGTGAAGTGAATTGCCCAATGTCACAAAACAGAAGAAGCCAAGATTTGAATCCAGGCATTGTCAATCCAAAATCGTGTTGCATTTTTGGTGTGCTTTCGCTAGATCATTTTAGCTCATGATAACCTCTCATTTATTTAGGACGTTTTCTTCTCCAAAGACTTGGTTGCTTGACTATAATCATCTGACATTTGAAACACAGTCTATAGAATTAGCCATGCTCACAGAAAGGGGGAGGG
>NW_017731369.1:1014985-1018000 GCF_001890085.2 Hipposideros armiger
GTGGCACTTCCACGTTCTTCTCTTTGGGATCATAGACATGCATCTTGTTATATGCAGCCCCTAATATTTTGATTATTTTGATGCAAATCCATCACCCATAATAAATTCCCCTGCTTTCCAAATGCAATCGATTTCAGAAGCATGAAAGCCAAAACTAAGTAAGCTCTGACAGTCTTTGCGAGTGTCCGTGACAGGAGAGACCTAAGTGGCTGAAAGCTATTTTCCTCACCGTCAATCTGCTGGATGATTTTCCTTGCATAAACACATCCCCATACGGTCTGGCTAATGCTTGCCTTTTTGGACATATGTGAGCAAATAAATGTAATTACGAGCAAGATGTAATCACAACTGCTTTGCTATTAAAGCTGTTGTATGCTCTCGTGGCTTGGTTAACAATATATGCAGAAGGATGGAATTGCTTGCTCCTCGCCCAGGAAGAAAACACGCCAGAAGTATGGCCTCCTTTATATTATATCTGCGAAAATACGACATTTAAATGCAGAATTTGACTCTCCAAGAATCGCACCAGAAAACCTTTTAACAGAAACAGCAGGGAGAGAAAGCTTTTTAAATCATGATACTCCATGAAGGATTATGAAAATGGAGGTCATCGCACGAGACAGAATTGCAAATACAATGAGGAAAATCTTCTCCTCTGTGTAAATACATGAGGACAATTTATTCTTCTCTGTTGAGCTATCAGGGGATATTTTCAGCCTCTGGAAAAAAGAAAAGGAAAGAAGCCACCATGTCCAAATGGATCAGAGTGATGTGTGTCACTGGTACCTGGTGGCAATGGTGAGCTTCTCACACACTGAACCAGGCTGCCCCAGAGCGGCTGGCCTAAGAGTTTCTCAGAGCTTGTTAAGCAGCTGAGCTAAAGACTCTCATCTGCAGTCAGTCCTTAAGGGAAGAACAAGAGTGGGCAAATCTACTCATGTCAGAATGCCCAAATGCCAGCTTGCCAGGCCAGTAATACATTTCATATGATCAGGCATTGGCCATCTTCATACTCAACCCATCTATCAGAAATATCTGACCCTACAGATTAGGTTACTTGGCCAGCCCTGAGTGCTGGTCCCTTTGGAGAGATTGTCAGGAGGAAAGCGGTTACTCAACAATGTATCTGATTTCTAAGTCATAATGGAAGATCTGTAAAAATAGCACCTTCATGTGGCCATCTGTGTGTGTGATGGTATACCCAAACATGGATATGACTTTCTTAGGAATCCTGATGGGTAGGTAAATAGAAGAGAGGGAGAGAGAGGGAGGGAAGGAAAGAGGGAGAGAGGGAGAGAGAAGGAGAGAGAGAGAGAGAGAGNCACACACACACATTGTTAGCTTGGGTTGTGGAGTGTAAGATCTCTTCATCTGAATATTTGAAGGGCTGCCAAATAGAAGAGGGTGAGACCTGTTCCGTGTGGCTCCAAGGGCACTGAGACAAACTTTCACACTTACATAAAACACTCCTATGATCATGCATTTTATCCACAAAACAACCCCAAGTGGTTACTATAAAGATAAAGGAATCTGTGACTTGAAGAGGAGAATCGCCTTGTGCAATCCACACAGTTCAAAAGAGCATGGGCGAATTTCAAACCCAATTCTCTTCACTACCTGTAGCGTTAATTCAACCAAACTTGACTCTGCCTGTGCCGTAAAGCTTGCACTCTGTGAAGCTCTCAGATTCAAAGATAAAACAAACCTGCTTTTAATACATTTAGAGTCCAGTAGAAGAGATGTGAAAGAGCCCCTTGCAATCTGACATTACAGAATCCATAGAAGTCATGCAGAATGTAAGGGAGAAGAGAGAAAAGGAAAGCAGACATTGATCTAGGGTGAGAAATCCAGGAAAGGCACTGAAGGGCAGGTGACATATGACATGGAGAACACATGGAGGGACAGGCACCACAGGGAAATAAATTTTGGCTCAATTTAAGAACTTCCCACCAAATTTGCCAAAGATGGAAAACTCACTTATTCTGACATCATAAAAAGATTTCAATGGCTTCTTTTTAGACCATATGGCCAGAAAAAAACTCTAACTATTGAATAAAAGGTTGAACCTTTAATCCTTTCCTAGCCTGAAACATGTATGAGATCTTGGCTTCTCCATGAATCATTGGATTATTTACACAGCTCAATTCCATCCTACAAGGTTTGGTGGGTACCAATAAGCTTCAGGCCCCAAGGGCTCTATCTCTATGTTTGAAAATTTCTCAGAGAGGCACATGAACCACCACAACATTTTCTTGATAGTGAGTCTCAGGAAATACTCATAGAAGCTCACTGCTACGTGTGACCCTTCTGCTGGTTACCAACAATTTTCTAGAAGGCATCCCTTGTCATTAGAAATGATCCTAAAAGGTAGGCTGGTACCTTCCAACACTGATTTACTCATTCATTCCACAAATATTTACTGAGTGCCAAACCCTCTGCTACTTGTTGAGAGCACCTTCTTCAACCCAACAAAATGCCCTCCTAACTCCAAAAGTGAGATAAACCGCCATCAACTGAGGCCTAAAGGGACATGGCTGGTGTCCAGCATCTTTGGACCATTGCCACAGAGGCAAAGAAATTAAAAAAAAAAAGTATCTGGAAGTTTCTTACTTGCTAGGAGAGTCTTCAACAAGAACTTTCAAACAGGTACTAAAAGAGAGTTGGTAACAATAAATAAGGTGGGTTTATTCCATAATAGAAACTTGGGGGAGACAGAATAAAGGTACCTCCAAAGATGCCCACATCCTAATCCCAGGACCTGTGACTGTGTTACCTTCTGTGGCAAAAGGGGGCTTTGCAAATGTGACGAGGTCAAGGCTCTGGAGATGGGGAGATTTAGCTGAATTTTCTGGTAGATTCAATGTAATTATAGGGGTCCTGACAGCAAGGAGGCAGGAATGTCAGGGTCAGGGACAGGTTAGTAGGTGGGTGTACATCTGGCTTTGAAGATGGAAGAAGGGGCCAGGAGCCAAGTAGTGCCAGTAGCTTCCAGAAGCTGGATAAGGCAAGGAAAGG
>NW_017731369.1:1020055-1039618 GCF_001890085.2 Hipposideros armiger
GGGTAGGTAAATAGAAGAGAGGGAGAGAGAGGGAGAGAGGGAGAGAGGGAGAGAGAGAGAGAGAGAGAGAGAGAGAGAGAGAGAGAGAGAAAGTGAAGAAAAAATCATGTGCATTACACTTAGGAATTATAACCTATGTGAAGCTATCAATATATCAATAATAATTATATACAGAGTACCGATTATGTACTGGAATGCTGACAAAGGTTTAACAACCAGATCTCTGGGGGGGAAAGTCCCTGATTTGTAGCATTTGCCAAATTTTCATGGTGTAAATATTCCTACCATGGTCAATTTCAAGCTGTCATGATGACATCATCAAATGTAAGTTGGGAAGAGATCAGCATCGTTGGCTCTGAAGAGCTAGCCAGCCCCAACGCACCATTGCACACACATGAATCTACGGCTATTTCCAAACTCTTTCCCAACCAGTGTGGCTCAGGAAGCCAGGCTGAGGCCAGCTGTAATGACCTGCAAAGCCCTTGATTTGGCTTAATATCACCCTGACAATATCAAGTTATAAATAATCTAAAGCATGGGTGTGATATTAATTTGCAGTCCCTTTTCTTTCTTCCTTTTTTTTTTTTAGCTGAGCCATCCTGTCACCTGTTGGCAGCTCAGAGGCAGCTCAGCTCGGGCCAGGAATTGAACCAGTGACCCTGTTGCTAAGAGCTCGCACTCTTAACCAACTGAGCCACTCAGCCGGCCTGCAGTCCCTTCTCTTTAGGCTCTTAATCTCTGTGAGGGGAATATTTCTGTCCTTAATCCTGCTTACATCCTGTTTTCATAATCTGTTTTGGTGTCGGCTGCTGACGCTAATTTTTGTGTAATGATAGTCCACATTCCACAGCAATCTTCATCAGAAATGGTCAAATATATACATCTGGGGCTTTATACAAACGGCAGAGCACAGGTGGCCTCTGTCTACAAATGCTCTGGGTTCACAGTTGAAGACCGAATTCTTTCCCTCTAGAACCAGGAAAAAGGATGTCCACCCACACCACCTGTGTTCAGCATTGTACTGGATAGTCTAGCCAGCGCGATAAGGCAAGTAAAAGAAATGAAAGTGACCCCAATTGAAAGAAATAATTAAACCTGTCCTTATTCATATATGACATGATCTTCCATATAGAAAATCTGGTGGAATTCCCCCAAAATGATACTAGAACTAATAATTGAGTTTAGCATGGTTGCAGTATATAAAATTAATATACAAAAATCAGTTATATTTCCATACACTATCATCAAACAGCAGGAAATAAAAAATTTTACATGCCATTTACAATATCATCAAAAATATAAAATATTTAAAAATAAAGCTGACAACTGACAACAGATGTGAAAGACCTACACTCCAAAATCTATAAAAACACTGCTGGAGAAATTGAAGACATAATAAAATGGAAAGATATACTCTGTTCATGGTTCAAATGCCTCCAATGTCAATTTTCCCCTAATCAAAATTCTAGCAGGCTTCTTATGGTAGAAATTGATAATGTTCCAAAAGTCACATGGAAATGTGAAATAGCTAAAATAGCCAAAACAACTTTTAAAAGGAATGAACTTGTAGAGCTAACATTCCCAGATTCCAAGACTTATAATAGAGCTCCAATAATCAGCATACAGACAACTGATTTTCTATGAGTCGCACAGGCTACCCAGTGGACGAAGGGTAGTCCTTACAACAAATGGTGCCGGAACAATTGAATATCCATATAAAAAAGTGTTAACTTCGCGCCATACCTTGAACAACATACAATATTAAGCCAAAATGGATCATAGACCTAAATATAAAACCTAAACTATATGACTTCATGAAGAAAACCTTTTCAACACTGGATTAGGCAATGATTTCTCAGACATGACTTCAAAAGCATGACCCATAAAAGAACAAATTGGTAAACTGGACATCATAAAAACGTTATATGTCTACTCGTTACAAGATACTGTTAAGAAATGAAAAGCCAAGCCACAAACTGAGAGAAAATATTTGTAAATCGTATATTTGGTAAAGGATCTGTTTTCAAAATATATAAAGAACGCTTGAGAGTCAGTAATAAAAAACAACCCAATAAATAAAAAGATCCATGGGGAGCAAGTAAGTCCATGAAAAGAAGCCAAATATCATTAGTCATTAGGGAGGTGAAGATTAAAATTATGAGATACCACTACATACCGATTAAAATGAGTAAAATTACAATGACCAGTCACACCAAGTCTTCGAATGGATGTGAAGGAACCAGAACCCTCAACCACCGCTGATGGGACTGTAAAATGGTATAACTGCTTTGGAAAACATCTTGGCAAGTTGTTGAAAAGTCAAACACCCACTTATCATATGATCCAACTATTCCATTCCTAGGTATTTGTCCAACAGAAATGCAAATATTTGTCCATACAACGTATTTTACATGAATGTTCATAGAAATCTAATTTGTAAGAGCCCTAAACTGGAAACTACCCAAATATCCAATAACAGGCGAATGTTAAATGGAGGGGGATAGTCATACAATGGGATATTTCTCTGCAAAACAAGAATGAACTCCCGATACTCACTACAACATGGATTAGTCTCAAAATAATTGTGGTGAGTGGAAGAAGCCAAACAAAAATGAGTACATACCAGACAATTCCATTCCATAAAATTCTACAAAATACAAACTAATTTATAGGGACAGAAAGCAGATCAGTGGTTGCTTAATGAGAAGGAGTGATTGATTACAAACGGACACATGGGAACTTTTGAGGGTAATGGATACATTCATTGCCTTGTGTGATGGGTTCCCCAATGTCTAAATATATCAAAACTTACCAAATTGTACATTTAAATATGTGCAGTTTAGTGTATGTCAATTATACCTCCGTAGAACTGTTTTTTTTGTGTTTTTTTTTTAAGTAGGTACTGGAATAATTTTAGTGCCAGATTCTTAAAATATGCTTATATATACAAAGTGGATTGGTGATTCAGAAAAAGAAGTAGATGGACTAATTTAACAGGCATTTTTAACAGAATATATTTGTTCTGCGTAGTAGAGTTTGAGTGCGAAGGTATTAAGTAACCAGTCTGATCACCCTCTTCCCTTTTAAATTGGTTGTTTGGGTTTCTGTGTATTCATCCATTGACTCATTCATTCACTAATTCAGTAAATAATTACTGAACACTCACTAGCAACCAGCACTCTTCTAATATGGTATTTTTTTAATCAAGTCTCTATTTCATGGAGATTGCAATCTAGTGAGGCAGACAGACAATTAAAATGCAACGCTAGTAGATATACTATGCCCTTTATTGGAAAATCATTTTGTGTTCCTACTATACACCAGACAATGTCTAGTAGAAGTGAAGAAACAGCTAGGTCTCCTACCCCTGGGAATATACTGTCCAACCTAAGAGATGGGCATCCAAGGAGTGATTAAGATAAGGGGCATGCCATGGGCTGTGTGCTGGGGAAGTAACATCACAGAGAGGTCATCCCAGACTCCTAGAAAAAAATGATGTTGAAACTATGGTTTTGCTCTCTAACCATTCCATGCTGTCTCGGGTAGGTGATCAGCAGCTTTGTTTCCTAAGGTTTGAGGGCTGCATTCTAGGTTAGGCATTTGGATGTTCCTGCACGATCAACACCACAGTCAGCCTTCTCTAAAGCACCCAAAGAGAAAAAATGAATAATACAGAAAACACCAGGCTCTGTATCCCCAAAATATAGGCATTAACCCAATGCAGCCACGAGATAATTTGGCTGTGATTGGGGCATAGTTTAGTCATTCCTGAATTGATAGGATTTCTGTTCCCCGAAACTTTCCATTCTCCTATCTTTCGAACAGTCCCACATGGAGCTATAAAGCTACATCACCACAGTAACAGGCCAGTCATCTGGGGCATGAAATACGGAGTAACACCAATGTCCACCTAACCAGAAAGAATACATTCTTTAACTACAGCAAGGATAGGATGCGTATACATCAAAGGTGCTGTATCGAGGAGGTAATTCCCAGAGGTGCTTAAATTCCAAATCAAATCACCTTTCAGATGCCAGCAAGAACATTTATTCAATATCAGAGATCAGATTTTCCACACTCAGAATCATCTCCCTTCTAGTCCCTTACCCAGGAAGAAACATAAAGTTTGTTGTGTTGGGTGTTTTTTTTTTTTTAGCACGAACAGTGCATCAATAGTGTTTCATGAGATAACGTAAAAGGATAAAGCAATTTTTTTCTACAGAGCAAAGTGGTCTTACAGGAAATCGGCTGTCAGTTTCATCCTCTGAGACCAAGGCTTCACTAGAGAAGTCAAGTAAAGCCAGTGACAGCAGAGAATTAACATTCTTCTCATCACCTGGCTTTTGGGATAAGAGCAATTTTAGTGAGGCCAGAGGAGCCACTAGGGTTTCTCCTCTCAGAAATCATTTGTTCCTTGTCTTTTGACTTTACAGGATACCAAACAAAATGTTCCTATGCTGAGCACGCCATGCCATCAGTCAGTATAAGCCTCCAAAATAGGCAAGCATCACGTGGTTTTATTATTTGAGCTGGGAAGAATTCAACAGCATGTAAACCAACCTTCTCTTTTTATAGATGAGGAGACTATAGCCACAGAATTGGGGGTTTCTCTAAGATCTCATTTCCATTCATGCAGTGAAGACCTCAGATATGCTATGCCTTTGTCATTGAGGTCTCACAACACCTTGGGTTGTAGGAGTTACGCTAACATTTTAGCGTGACTATAAAGTCTTGTAAGTTGCCTAAGGTGTTAGATGACATAACTGAACTTCTCACTTGGATCTTAAGACTCCAAGTCCAGGGGGCTCTCCAACATAATGCTGGCTGGTGTCAGAAATGTTACAATTCATAACCCAGGTTTTGAAACTTTCTCTACCGGTAAATAATTTTGCCAGCTAATCCTAAGAGGTCCTCTGCTTACCAGTGGCTTCTGGTTAGGGTCTTGGGCTATGGGTATTAATGTATTTGTTATGACTTCAACTCTTGGCTGCAAACCTCTTCAGATGGGCTTACTGTGACTTTATTCTATTACACACAATATTGGAATAAGCAGAGTACAGAGGGTGTTCTTGAAGGAAAAGATCAAAATCATAGGGTGCAGCTGATTAGAGGTTGTTTCTGGGGAAAAGGATATTGCATGTGCGGTCTCATCAGGTTTTTGTTTGTTTTGTTTTTTAATTAAGGTATCGGGGTGACAATGGTTAGCAAAGTTACATAGATTTCAGGTGCACAATTCTGTAATACATCATCTATATATCACATTGTGTGTTCACCACCCAGAGTCAGTTCTCCTTCCATCACCATATATTTGATCCCCTTCACCCTCATCTATCATCTCCCTCCCCCTTTACCCTCTGGTAACTTCGATAGATGATTCCATAAAGAAGATGTGGTATATATACACAATGGAATACTACTCAGCCATAAGATGAAATAGTGCCATTTGCAACCAACACGGATGGATCTTGAGATTAAAATGCTACGTGAAATAAGTCAGACAGATAAAGTTGAGAACCATATGATTTCACTGATATGTGGAATATAACACTGAAAACAACAAAAGAACAAGAAAAACAAATGAAGAAACAAAACTTAGACACAGACAATGGTTTAGCTGTCAGGTTTACAAATGCATGAGATCCCCATAGAGGCGGTCATCTACGATGAGTACAGTGTCCGCAGAGATGTTTCCAAATTGTGTGCCTGGCACACCTCATCTCCCCTCCCCTCCCCTCCATTCTCCTGCCCTCTCCTCTCCTCTGCCATCAGGATAAAGCCCACGCTCATTAACAGATCTTACAAACTCCTTGTGATGACACCTGTCCTTCTCCACCCCTTTCCTTCCTTGACACGCTGGCCCTGTGCTCTGCTTCCTTCATATATGCATCCCTGCTTTCCATTCTCACTCTGCCTGACCTTTCCTCTCACCTCTAGACCCTTTTACAAACTCTTATTTCAGCCAATGAAGCTCTTCTCAACTGTTGGGTCTCAGCTCAGATGTAATTCCCCGTGAGGAGCCTTGCCGGTGCCCTCACCCCTGTAATAGGCCCTAGGTTGGGCCTCTTGTTCTCTCCATCTCGTACATAGCTCTTATCATGCTGTGATGGAATAGGCTGTTTAATTTTGTCTATCCACCACTATATTGTAAGCCCCCAGCTCAGCATGGTACCCAACGCCAGGCTCAATGTCTGGCACACAGTAGATGCACAACGTTCACGTCAAATGAATGTGGAGTGAATGGATGAATAATTCTATGACGTGGTCTATAAACAGTTATACTAAGGTTGCTTTAATTGAAGGCAACAAAAAATGAGTAGGTTTAGACTTCTCTTCCCAGGTGACTTTTTGGAGAGGTCATGGGGTCAGCTCAATGCAGTGATCTGTGTCACAGTGACCACCTAGGGAACACACAGAATGCGGATTTGCCACGTACACATGAGAGGCTCCAGGAGAATCTCTAAAGAACATCAGCCAACAAAGGAGGTGACTCTACATGCAAACGTGCAATGTTTTCTGTGCTATGGAATTTATTTCTCATTGATACTTAAATGGAACCTGAAATAGACCGAGATTTAATGAACAAAGACTCTAGGAGAGGCAGCCCATCCACAGGTAAAATGAAATCATTCTTGATTACCTCCAATGGATGGCAGTTATGAGCTCCTGTACACAATTTAAAGGTAATCATGTAATTCAAAAAGGGGAAAAAATATGCCAGTTGAACCTAATGGCAAGTGACATTTTGGTTCAGCCACGATTAGAATCAAGCAGCTTTCCTCTGGTGTTTCATTGTGGTGCCTTCCCTGGGTTCACAGAGGGTTAATTCTGCGATCCTTGGGGATGCCTTAATGGCCATGGTTATCCAAATCTTGATTCAGAGCAGAGGCCAAAGATTATGTTTTCTCGGCACATCCACAGACATATTAGGACATGAAGTGAAGATGACAGGAGGAGAATATCTCCTTTCTCCTCGGAATTGCCCCAGGAGAGTTTTCCACGGCGACCTCCTCAAACCCTGGCTTTGCATTAGAGTTATTGTCCTGAGAGGAGATTCAGTTAGCGCCCCTGATTCATTTCTTATAGTGCTCTCTTGTTTATTCTTGGTGGCAGCTAACTTGTAAAATTTTATTATGATTTTTTTTTCTTGGTTTGTGTCATGGAAGGGATAAAAAAAAAAAAACCCACAACGATTCTATCATCAGTCCTAAATGCAGTTGTGTAAATCTGCACGAAGGCCATGTGTCTACAGGGGAAGTGCTGGATAACAGGCTATTCCATTCCCAGTGGTCATTCTCTGGGTTTAGATTTCTTGTTTCTAACAGCCCAGAAGACCGAGGGAGGGAGGAAAGCATTGGTTCGTGGGTACTGTGGATTTAGTGGTCACCCTAATTTGAATTTCAAATTTCATCTTCTCTCTGTGCTGGTAGTAGCATGATCCTTATCAAGCACAATGCGATTCAATCATCACCACCACCAATTGGTGATTCACCAAAATTACCATGGCTCACTGCAATGGCCACAGTGAGCAAGTCCCAGATTCTGCTGCCCCCAACTTCAACCAAGTACTGCAATTACACTAAAACATACAAAGAATCCATTGTGGCTCCACTCTTTTATGACTGCACCTTGCAAAAGCTGTCCCCTTGTTTAGGACATCCTCCATTTTCTCTCTCCGTGCTTTTCCCCCAACCGCTGTTCATCTGTCCGGAAGTAACTCAGACATCATCTCCACCCAGCTGGTCCCAAAATGCCCCATTGAACTTCATCAATCAGTTGAAGAAGTCCATTTGATTATCTTTATCCCTTGTCAAACTATACTCTGCCTTAGTATTCAGACCACCCTCTATCCATCCTTATATTTCCAAAGCCTGGCCCAGTGATTGGCATGTGGAGGGTATTCGGTGCAGTTTCAGTGGACTCCATGTTTCAGCCTAGACATCATTACCTCCAAGCAGTGATCTCATCCTTAAGGCTTGGTGGCCATTCCTCCGACGTGCTCATGTACTACACTAATTCGACTTGCAACATTCATTGGTATTGCATAAAATGTCCCACTTACTTGTCTCCCTCTGGATCAGAAGCTTCTCAAGGGCAGAAAGTACATCTTCTTTGTTCGCTAGTGCATGCCTGCAGCATGTGCAGCACCTAAAACAAAATAGATGCTTAGTAAAAGCATGTGAAATAAATAAATGAACAAAGTATGCAGAAAACAAATGACATTGATTAAGATTCTAACCCATCTTTAGAGTGGCCTCTGGCGACTCCCATGAAGTCTTTGAAAACCATGATCCCACAAGCTTCCAAGGCATGAACAGATGGGAGAGAAAGCCTTCCCAGTAGGAGTGTCATGCTCCTGCCCTGCACCTTCTGTAAAGCCCAGAGCACCACATCGTCATAACATGATGACAGATGAAAACTGCAAAATTATATTCAAGCTCGTCTTGCAATTTCGTGTTTAGCCTTCTGCTGCCAACCTCAGAGGTGCTTATAAACCAGCTTAAGGATTTACCACTAATACCTTCCCTAAGATGGCATTGTCTTTTGGCACTCAGGGCTCCACCAAATTGCTGTTTTGGTGTTGGGTATGTTAAGGGAATAGGGAAGCGACAGAGAAAAACAAGAGAATGACTCTTTCAGCTGTCAGTTCATTTCAGCTGGGTAGGTGCAATGGTTTTTGAGTTTTAGGATGGCTCCAAATGAAATGGATGGAAACATCCCAGGCCCCAATCTAGATTATTGTGTCGTCTTGGTTTGGGGTTTTGTTTAATACAGGTTTCATGCTCTCCTCCGTACTTGACCATGACCATTCCTCTAGCAGAAAGCGATTCCATTGTCTTTTCCTCCATCCTCTGGAAATCCCAGATTTCCATTTGATTTTAAGGAAGAAAATTATCTTACTAAAGTCAGTATTAGACTGAATTGTAGTTGATTTTAACAATTCTCTCAAATTTGCTGAAAGTGTCCATCTAAACCATGACTCTAAGGAACCATCTTAATGGATGGGCTGTGTCAATGGAGTCGGAGTCAAGTTGGACTGTTTAAGGGCTGGGAAGAGCTTCAATGTGCTTGGGGAAGAAATGAATGCTACATGGAGAAAGATGGGGCGCTGGAATCAGCTCGATCTGAACCTGAAATTTATACTTTTGCAAGTTGTTTCTTTCAAGTAGACTTCATATTGAAGTATAACATTTAGAGAGCAATATGCAAAATTATAATTGTGTAGCTGGATGAATTTTCACAAATGGAACACAGCCGTAGAACTAGTTTCCAGATAAATGAACAATTACAAGAAAAACAGAAGCTCTGTTCACATACCCTCTTTATCACTACCAAACACCAAGGTAATCGTTATCCTGACATCTATCACCATAGATGACTTTTGCTTGCTTTTGAATAATACAGTATGAAATCATGCTTTGAACTCTTCTGTATCTGACTTTTTTTAGTCAATATAATATTTGTGAGATTTATCCATGTTTGTAGGTACCTACTATTTACTAGTATTCATTCTCAGTACTATAGAGTACTCCCTTGTGTTAATATAACACAATCAATTTCTCTATTCCATTGGTGGTGAATTTGGTTTTTTTCCAGTTTGAGACTTTTATGAACAGTGTTTCTGTGAACTTGTCTTTCGGTGAACCCATGTGTGCATTTCTGGGAAAGTACTCAGGCCCAGAATTGCTGGTTAAATTCACCTTTCCACTTTTTGGTTGAGTGACCTAAAACAAGTCATTTCAGATCACTTGGCCTGTTTCCCCATCAGTGAATGGGAAAATTTTACATTGCAAAGTTGTTTTCAAGATGAGATCAAGCAAGGTGAAGTATCTGACATAGTTCTGATATTTAAGCGATATTTTTCCCAAAGATGTTCAGTGCTCACCAAATATTCCATGTGCCCCTATATCTTTCACCCTTTGTTGCAGTTGGTTGAAAGTATGTGATTTGAGTTCTGGCCAATGGGATAGGAGTGGAAATGAGGTGTGCTGCTTTTGCACCTCCAAGCCACACTCCAGCTCTCTCTTGCCTTTCTACAGAACCTGGGAAAGCAAGTTTGAGTGGTGGCATCACAAGAGGATAGAGTTGCTGGGGTCCCTGAGTGACAACATGGAGCAGAAACTCCACCGACTGGCAATGGACACATAGCATGAGCAAGAAAGAAGCTTTTAAAGTTAAGTCACTGATATGTGTAGGGTACATTGCTATTGTAGCACACCATCAACAATCGGATAAATGCAGTGCTCAAATGACATGATATGTTTCCACCCAAATGAAACCATTAGAATTTCCCTTCAAAGAGTTATGTGATTCAGGCTCAACAAGACATTAGATATTACATATTACTTCACTTTGGAATGGCAAGGAAATATTTTCTTGGTGTGACTAATGAGAAAAAATTGAAAGTGATCTGTTGATGGAATATGTTAATTACAGAACCTCTCCTCTCTGTTGAGAAACCAGATTGTAATTTCAAAATTGTGTCTGATGTACCCCAAACATAGCACCGCCTTCACAAAGAGAAGGCCCTTGGTGATTATTAGTTAAAAAAAAAAATCCTCTCCCACCAGGTTCAAAGCCAGCCTCATTCTTTTGTTCCTATAAAGACTTTCTTTCTTCATGTTCCCTGGTGTCTACATGGCCTATGAGTTTTCTCCTAATGATTAAACTCCTAAAAATACTACAAAGAATGCTTAATAAGGCTTTTGTGTTTTGCTGGTTGCTATAGAGACTGTTTAGTGTAGGATTTAAAGTACGTGTAAATATGTATTTTGGACAGTGTGTAAAAACACGTATAATTTACACAGCCATAACAGCTACTTCAGTGTTGCAGTTCAGTGCAATAAGGCATATGTAAAGCATTTTATAGTGTGTTATTTATAGTTATTTACTTAATAGCCTACAACAGTCCCTTCCATTGTGTAAAGGAAATAGGTATTTACCCTGTTTTAACAATGAACATCATTTACTCCATTTAGCAATTGATAGTCTTGAGTCCCAAGCAGGCCAGTGAATATGCAATTGGTATAATGTTGATGCAACAAGGGAAACCATGTTGACAGAGAGTTACTAGGAAAACAAAGGGTCCAGCTGATGGAGTCTTGAGCTCATTAGGGAAGTTGTTGACTGAGCTACTCTGGCGCAATAGGAAACCCCTGGAAAGAGGCCACTATCTGCTTTGAAGTTACCCCAGGGATAGACCCAAGGGTGAAATAACACCGATAATATAGCAACAACAACCAACAGTGAGCAAACTTCACTCAGCTACAGGCATCGTGCTAAGTGTTTCATATTCATGATCTCATTTAATCCTCACAACATAGTGACTCAATAAGATGGGTACTGTTATTATCTTTCTTTGTTGGACAATGAAACTGAGGCAGAGAGGTTATGCAATGTTGACCGACATTATCACAGAGCAGGTAGACAGTGGATCCAAGGGTTGAATCCAGGCCTGTCTCACTCCAAAGCTTGTTTGTGCCCATAAGCCACCTCTGTATCACTCATGTTTTGCCAGAGAATTCTTAAGCCAAACAGAGGGTGGCTGTTTCTCAGTAGTGTATCCCCGACCTGTAGCATGTGTGCACATGTGGGCACGCAAACACACACACACACACACACACACACACACACACACACACACACACTTTCCAAGCATGTAGAGTCTTGGCAATGGTCAATTGTATTAGCCAAAGAGTAAGATGTGACCATAGTCATTGAGCTGGTGCATGGTCCAGGTCCTTTGTCATCTGTTAAACCTCACCACAGAATCAGGCCTCATTACCTACTTTGTTCAGAGGAGGAAGCTGACTCTCAGGCTAGGGCAGTCTGAGATCATATAGTACTTTGTATGCAGCAGAACCAATACTGGATTCCAGATCACATATAACTCAAGAAACCTTGTTATTATCAAAAAGTACAGATACAGTAATGTAATGTAGTGTTTTTTTACTGTGGGATGATTTTCCTCCTAGAGACATGTTTTGGTTGTCACAATTGGGGGAAAGCCACTGGCATCTAACAGATAGAAGGCAAGTATGCTGCTAAACATCCTACAATGTACAAGAGTGCCTCTCACAACAAAGAATCATCTGGCCTCAAAGTTCAATAGTGCCAAGGTTGAGATATCCTGGTCACGTGATTAAATAAGGTCCAAGATGGACTGGGCAACCTTA
The DNA here is from genome assembly GCF_001890085.2 of Hipposideros armiger. Classification (NCBI taxonomy): domain Eukaryota; kingdom Metazoa; phylum Chordata; class Mammalia; order Chiroptera; family Hipposideridae; genus Hipposideros; species Hipposideros armiger. The sequence goes on from NW_017731369.1 coordinate 1,032,229, forward strand.
TTTCAGTTGAAGTTAAATTGAAATAATGTTGGTTGTTCATTGATCAGCTTAGTTAAAAATGGAGTTCAAGATTGAAAAACTTTGAAAAGCCAACTCATCATTGTATACCCAGCTGTTTTAGAAAGACACTGAAAATGTTCTCATACCCCAGGGATGTTCAGTAACACTTGTGATCAGGATGGACCTTCCAGCACCAGCGGTGATATGGTAAAAGGCTTTGAGCTCATTCAGACACAGGGAGAACCAAGAAAGAATGTTTAGCTAGATAGGAAGCTTAATGAAGGCATAAATTAGTCTGTTTTGTTTATTGCAATATCCGTCTTTCCAATCATAATAGCTAGCACATCGTCAAAGCGCAAAACTGGTCTCATAATTTTGTTAACAATGGAATGCATGTTCTTGAGCATTCCATAACTGAGTGAATGGCTGGTCCCAAGGAGAACTGGAATGGCTCCAGGTTAATCCACCCACCCCATCTCTCTTTTCTCCCATCTTTTCTTTTAATTCCTTACAATTGTATAGTATTCATTGATTCCATTAATGAGCAAATAAGTATCCACTGTGTATGCATTCCTAGTGAGACCTCTACTGGGCTGGGACTCATTCTCCTCACCATCCTGATTCTTGGCTAAACGAAAAACCTACATCACTTTTACAAATACATTTAAGCCCCATATGCACAGGATCTTTCTCTGGCTTATTCAGCACTATATACTCAGATGTGTCCTGTCCTAGGATAGTGGCTGGCATAGAGGAGACGGTTACTAAATATTTGTTGACTAACTGAATTAAATTACCATATTCTATGATGATGAAAAAGCTTAGAAGACAGAAATAAAATTCAAGGCATCCCAGACTGCTTAGAAAATATAAGCATCAGCATGAAACCAGTTCTAGACAAATGTTGGGTGGTGTACACAAGTCCAAGCTATACCCACAACAAGGAGGCTGGAAAGGCATTACAGAAGAGGAAGGGGTCTCGGGGAGTCCTAGAAGTAGACAGCTGAGATACTCTGTTGACTAGATCTGTGGCTCACTATTCTTATTACAGGGACTCCTTGTGGGATGCCAGACTTGTGTTTTCACTATTTTAGCTATTCATACTCTGTCCCTTACTGGACCCAACCTTCCCTCTTCTATGATGTGCTGTAAGAGATATGATCCTGGATTCACTGGAGCCCTTCCCTGGGGCACCCTGGACTTGAGGATTCACCCTGCAGAAGTACAAATAAAAAAAAACTATCCTCTGTGGAGCATTTCCCATGATCTCCTGCTAAGCACTTTATGTCTATTACAGCACTACTTAATCTTAATTAAAACCTCACCAGGAGGGTGCAGCTATTCCCATTTTGCAGGTGAGGAAAGCGAGGATTAGATAGTTTGCATAATAGCTAATGGCTTTTGGCTTTTTCAAAATTCATTCTAAGGAGAGGATGCCAAGTTTCTGGGTGGGAACTCAAACTGAGAGGCTGATGATGATCTTATATTTCAGTGTTATTCCTTCATGTCATCACTGGTCTAGTTCCAGCTCCAATCATGCAGCGTTGCTGGGATTTCTAAGTAAGGAAGCAGGAAGGTGCCAAAAGATTTGGGGAAAATTAACCAAGCCAGAAGAGCTGTAATAGGAAGAGGTCAACAGTGTCAACCATGGAGCCCAAGAGGATAGAAGGCAACCTAGTGAGAATCCATATCTAGCTGATCTGGTCCATGGGCACGAGATAGGGGAACAGTCCATGAAAAGAGTGCCTCAAATCAGATAGGTACTCAAGCATTAGGATGAGGTTTATTCAAATCTAGGCGAGGCTGCAGGTCACATGGTGCAGCCCTGGACACCCAGGCTGTCTGGAATTAGGTGAGGAGTCAAGACTGCAGTCCATGGCATAAACACAGAGCCAGGCTCATTCACAGCATCATACTTCCACATGCACGCCTCCGTGAAAAGGGAGGGGGGAATAGGAGGCATTCTTTTGACAAACATTTATTGAAATGTTTTCTGAGGCACTGGAGCTATAGTTGCAGGCAAGAAACAGGTGCTGTCTCCACTTGAGTTTAGAGTTCAGCAAGACAGACAAGTGACACATAGATAGGCCCCTGTTCAGGCGTGCTATAAAGCCACCAGTGGAAAAGGTACTGCTGACCTCCTAGGGGTTTCCTACTCAACATGCGCTCTACAGGCCAGCAGCAGCAGCATCACATGGGAACTCATTAGAAAAACGGACTCCCAAGCCCCACCCCAGCCCTCATGAGTCAGAATTTGCTATTTGGCCAGACCCCAGGGGGACCCACATGCTCATTAAACTTTGGGAAGCTGTGGTCTACAAGCTCTCCTTCCAGAGTGGGGTCTTTGGTGTGTTCCACCAGGCACACAGGGGCTGTCACTTCCTGCCACAGACGTCCTCAGCGATGTGAAGGTTACACCAGAATCAGCAGAGATCAGGCAAAGGGGGAAGCAAAGTGTATTCTCAGGAGCTCCTGGAAATAATTACTGTTCTCTTAATAATAAATGAATAGGCCACAGTCCCAGAACACATCGAGAACAAAGCAAAACATGTCAATATAAAATCCAGCAAATAAAACAATCAATTTAAAATAGATTTCTCTAAATGGCTTGCCTGCCTGGGCTAAGTGCCCCGCCTCTGGACTCCCACAGCATGTGGTGCTTATATCTGCCTCAGCCTTTGTGTTTGGATCTTGAAATTTTCTGCTTCTCTGTCTGCCTCCCATTCTAGGCCATAAGTTCTTCGAGGACCCTCGTTCCTAAAAGGAAAAGACAGGGGTCCTGGCACTGAAAAGAAGGATTAGGGGCAGTTGTAAAAGATGGAAAGAATGGTTCTCTGTGTGAAACACTTTCAACAGAAGAATCACAGTACATACAGTTTTAAATTCCTTCAAGAGTATGGCTGAAAGGTCTACTCCCCACGCCCTAGCCACCCATCCACCCCCATGTAAAGTTCTGGATCCTCAGGGTGTCACCGTCAGCCATTAGCATTTGCCGACCCAGTGGCTAGAGTCTGCTGTCTTCTGAACTTTCTGAATGTCCACTGAAGACAACGGGATATAATCATATAGTTATGCCCTTTAGTGCTGCCTTGCCACACTGACCCTGAACTTGGCCACGTACTTACTCCAGCAGATGGAACAGAAGCAAACTCAACATAAGCAGATGCTTAAAGGGTCATTTCCATTTTCTCTCTCTCACTCCTGTACCTTCAGCATGAGGACAAGCCTGGATTTGCCTTCTAAAAGATGTGAAAACACACGAAGCAGAGTCCTGATCAGACAGAACACAGTGAAGGTCAGCCAAGTTGCCTAACTAACACAAAGCTGAGAAATGGGTGAGTTCTACCGAGCCCAGCTCAATCCAGTAGAACCACCTCACCATCTGAAAATTCAGAGCTAAATAAATGCTCACGACGTTGAATCACTGGGTTCTGGGTTGTTTCTTATGCAGCAATAACGAACTGCTACAAGCCACCAAGTAGAAGCAGCTTCCATTCAGAGAGCATCTAATTCCTTTCACACATAAATCCTTTTTGCATTTGAATTCTCTGCTCATGCTGAGGGGAGTGGGCTGTTGGTACCATTCAGGCAAAGAAAAAAAAAAAACATAGACACAGATCCTGCCTTCCAGCATGCTCACATTTTGGTGCCACCTGGAAAGTCACTTAGAAGCTGCTTTGAGTCAAGAAATGATCTCCAGAGGCAACTAACACCAGGAACAGTTTTAGAGTCAGCCTTGTTTCTTATTGTCGGTGAATAACTGTAAATGAAAGCTTGTATGAATATGAGGAATAGACAACAAGTGGAGCTAGTTTAAACAATTCAAAGGGGAACTTGATTAAAGATGCACTTATCAGGACTCTGTTAGTTGTAAAGGACAGAAATCATATTCAAAACAACATAAGGCACACGTTGGGTAACTGAAGGGGTCCAAGGATGTTGAGACATATTGGACCATAAGCTGCAATGCCTCCTCTCACCCGTATAACTCAGAGTAGTTTTTTATAATAGCTCTGGCTCACAAGGCCAAGGAAGGCCTCTGATTGGCCTGACTTGACCCACCATGGCTGAACCAATCATGATGGGCAGAAAGATACTGCTGCATCTGCTTGGCCAGGCCTGGTCATGAGGCCAAGCAGCGAGGTCGACTCTTCCTAAACAACAGGAAATGGGACAGGCATGGCTTCCCAAATAGGAGTTCTGTGTGAATTACACAACCTGACTACTGAAGGGGACTGGGGAACCTCACAAGATTCAAGGGACACGTGGGCAGACAGGGCTTGATCATGGGGAACCACAGCAGATGTGAGACCAGCAACCCCAGAGGGATACCGTGGTCCTACCTCAGCTCCCAAAGGCCAGGCTCTGGGTCTCTTGTTTCAAATTTGTAATTATTCTTTGAGAGGAAAGCTGGTTGTCTTACCACAGTCAGACATGCAGCCCTGACCCAATCCTCTGTCACACGGCTGTGGCAGACCTGGCCACTCGGGACTGGGAACATCATGCAGACACCACAAATGCTAGTACCACAGCCCTCTGCCTTCTTTCTCCTCCCCTGCTCCCTCAAGCATGCACTCCCTCTATGCCGGAGGGAGGTGAAAATGTTTGCAAAGTGAATACTTGTTAAAAAAAAAAAGCCATGGTACCACTGAAATTTTACTTTCTCCTTATGTCTGTTGTGCCTTCACATAAAGACATTCATCTCATAGAATGAGTGGGAAAGAAAGACAGGTAGAATAGAACTATCTGAAGACGGATAGTGAATAAACACCAGAGCTCTGTTCCCGACCAGCTGGGTGACTTTCTAAAAGTGATTTGACTTCTCAGAGCATGAGTTTCCTCAGCTATTAAATTCTCAGCAGAGATGATAAAGTCGACCTTGGATAGCTGCTTTGAAGAATCTGTAAAGCTCTCTATAAAAGCAAGTTCTACTTCTACCACGACAGCTACTATCACAACTGTTACTACAAATGATAACAACCACATACCATGTAGGGCTCAGCATTCAACAAGGCTCACTTTGGTCAAGAATCAATCAAACCGTGCAAGCCAAGTTAAGTGTCTCTTTCAACGCCTTTGAACCCAGCTCGGTCGCCTTAAATCTGAGGAGTTGGCTATGCCCTCCCAATTTCTGTGTTAGTGTCTCTGTGTGTGTAGGTGCATAGCTCTGATTTCCGACCTTCTTTATCTCTTCCTCTTTCTCTGTGTCTCTCTACCTTGTCCCTAACCACATCTTCCCAGGCCCCTCTAGTGAATTTGTCTCTCTTTTATCATCTCTTCCCTTAGTTTCCCATCCTGCCCCCTCAGGTCCCCTGCCTGGCTTCCTTTCCTCTTTCTCCTCTGTCTTTCACCCACACTCCCTGGCAGCCTTGGCACGCCCAGCTCAGATCCCCGCCCCCTTGCTTCTATGGTGCAAGTGGGCCTGTCCTGTGCTTCCTCTTCCTTGTCACAAACAGCTATGTCCTGTCTTGACAGCTTAAACAGTTTAAAAAGTAGCTAGTGCCAACCTCTGGATGCCCGAGCCAACGTAGCTGGCTGATCCCCTGCAAGAGTGAGGGTTCACCCCGCTTGCCAAACCTGAGGCCCCTGTGTGAGTGCAAAAGCACAGAAGAGGCCACCTGGCTGCTGTCATCCAGCCAAGGTCGCATCCACCACCCAGACACCTGAGGAGCAGCAACGCTAAAGCAGGCACCCTGCTATTTGTTAGCAGTGGGCCATCGGGGAGTTTCCAAGCTTGGCTTTGATGAAACTGAAAAGGTTGAATCATCCAATGTTTGGAGAATGTGAAGCTGGCACGCAGCCCTGTGTTTTCTGTAATATCAATTATTCCCGGAGACGCTGCTGCTAGCTGGGCTGGGAGGTGCTCACAAAGGGGAAAGTATCACCTGCTCCCCTCTAAGCTGCAGGAATGACACCACCAAGGGTGAGAAACGAAGTGTGTGGTCTTGAGAAAGACTCAAGAAATAGGAGAGGGGCCGCCTAGCCTGGAGGGGGCGAAGTGGAAAGAACAGAGACAGAGAGAGCAAGTAACCTGAATAATTGCTGTTGACCACTCCCCTATAACTGATTAGACAGACATCCAAGACACACCTATTATGTAGACACTGCTTGCATGTAAATGACCGGGCTCTGCTCACATCTCTGGGAGGCAGGCATAATGACTAGTCTAGTCCCAGGAAATTTCATCCCTGGGCACACCCTCACTTTCTTTCTGCGTACACTACTCCCGACTATGGTCAGACTTCTCCCAATTCCAGGATTCTACTTCTGACCACCTTCTTGCTGTCTTCCCTATGATGCATCAAAGGGACTTGAACTCAACGGGTCTAAGATTATACCCATGCTCCCCATGCCCACCTGGCCTCTGCCCTCTCACAGGAAGTGACCCCACCTCTCTGTTATACAAACCAGTCCCAGGACAAAATCCTCACCACCTCTGTTTCTCTTACCTCCATAGCCAATCCTTCCCAGGGACCATCAATTCACCTCCTGCCAATGTTTTCAGTACCTCCTCTCACTTCTTTGTCGCGGCCACACTCCCACTCTGACACAAGAGCCTCTTGTCTGGGCTCTTACAGCCCCCTACTGATCTCTCCCAAAGGCTCTCCGCTAGCCAGAGTGACCCTTCCAACAGGCAAATTTGATCAAGTCACCCCCTGCCTGCTCAGAACCCTTCACTTACCCTGAGGATAATAACCCAGAAGCCTTCAAAAAGTCCTACAAGGCATGCTCTGGACGCCCACCTTTCTGCTCAGCCTCTGACCCTCTCTCAGTACCCTGAAAATACCACACTCCTGTTCCACGTGCTACCCCTTCCCTCTGGAATACTCTTCTCCATGCTCTCTCTGCCGTTCCATCCATGTCATGTGATTTTTGCAAAGGTAATACATTTGGTTCATAAACCAAAAGTCTAAAAATAGATACAGAATAAATTATCTACTGCACTGTCCCCTGCCTACACAGTTCCCACCCCATACTCAATCCGCACCGCCATATGCTTTAAGAGATTGTAAAGCTGCATTCAAGCACATCTAAACATATTATCTTCGTCCTGGTTTTACACAAAGGGTAGCACAATTCTACACAGGTCTGTGCCTTGCTTCCTCTTTTTTACTAAACAATATACCTTAGAGATTGTCCCATTTCAGTACGCAAATGGACACCTCATTTTTTATAGCTGCATGGTATTCCATGCTATGGATGTTCATGATTTATATAAACCTTTCCCTATTCACAGAGCCGTATATATATATATATATATATATATATATATATATATATATATATATATATATTTTTAAACAACACTGTAGTAACTAATGTACACATAGCATTAGGAGCAAGTTTAGCTAAAGGACAAACTCCTAGAAGAGGAATAAATGGGTCAAAA
>NW_017731369.1:1039748-1059618 GCF_001890085.2 Hipposideros armiger
GCTGCTCAGCTCGGGCTGGACTCGAACCGCTGTTGCTCAGAGCTCAAACTCTTGAGCGAGCTCTTAACCAACTGAGCCACTCAGCCGGCCCTCATGCCCTCAAAATTTAGATAAATGTTGCTAAATTGCCCTCCTTGGGGTTTTAAGTGGCATTGTCACTCACAAAAGCCTGTTTTCCGTGACCTTGCCAAAATATTGCTTTTTTTTTTTTTTCGGTCACCCTGGTAGGCAAACAAAAATAGATTCTATTAGATATTTTTAAATGCCATAAAGACTTAATAATTAAGCAGTGCGACGCTTGCACATCATGATATCTGAGCAGCACACAGGGTATATACATGAAGCTGCTTCTGGCCAGAGGCAGCTGGACTCAGGACACCTGGACCCAGATACCAGGTGGCCTAGGGCATCGAAGTCTCAGCCACCTGTATGTAATATCAGTTAGGAAATGATTAATTTTGAGGAAAAAAAAGATAGTTATTGGTCTGCCTTTATCATTTAAAAATGGGTCCTTCATCCAATGAACACAAAGGCATATTTGGGGGCAGATGATTTAGCTGGAGTGACAAGAGAACACAGGACAGAAAAGAGACTGCTGTGCACACTCAGGTAAAACCTAATATATCCCCAGCTGCTTAACGAAACGCCGAGTGGGCAGCTGAGAGGGGGGCTCAGACAGGGGTGTGGAGGCTCAGAGTGAACAAGAGCATAGACTTGGGATTCAAGAGCCCTGGCACAAGTCTCACCATTAACACCAGCTGTGTAGTCTAACAGGAGTTACTTGACCTCTCTTGACTCAGTTTTTTCATTTGTAATATAGGGGATAATAATATCACAGGGTTTTTGGAGGCTTACATTAGGAAAGCTATGTCGAGCGCAAAGCATGTGCCTGGCACCCTAAATAAATAGTATATGTTATTTTATTCCATAATAACCATGATGATAGTTATCATCTTATGGTATTAGAGTGTGAGCTACAGCTCACTCATCAGTGAAGGTACAAAGGTCTTGGGACAGGCAGCATCTTCTCAGGGTCCGGATTCACGACAGTTGCCTATCATGGGTAATTTTAATTCTCAGTTTCCTCACATCTCAAATGGGGGTGATAACAGGTAGGTCACATGACGTTTATAAGGATGCTGACATAATATAAAAAGAGCGCTTAACACAGAAGAGGCTCCTCAATAAGTAGTAGCATAATTTTAAACTTTAGCATCCAGCAGAGAGTCAGGCACAAGGAAGGTGCTAGGAAATCTTTGTTGATTTTTATTTGTTAGATTTTCTTTTTTTGCTATGAGATGTTGATCTGGTTTCCCCTGCAGCTTGGACACAGATGCACCCCTCACAGGCACACCACCACCACCACCACCACCACCAGCAGCACCACGACCAAACAAGATCTGCAGCCACTTTCTTTCTGGCAGGTCTATGCGCCAGACCAAATGGAATCTGTAGCTGTGAGCCCCAAGCCCTTCCCATCGAGCTCCAGAAGTCAAAGCTTTAATTCACTCTGAAAGGGTTTCAGCACCACCCCTGTGAGGTCCTTAAATGTTTTATGAGCTCCCTGAAATGCTCAGATAATTAAAAACACTTTCTTAATTTAATAGCTTGGCTTAATGAAACCAGGACCTTATGTTTTATTTGGAAAGGGGTGAACATCCCAGTCACACTTATTAATATTTTTAAGAGTATGCCCAATTGTGTCCAGGGATGGAGGGAAATCACTGCTTCAATGGGGGAAACGAACTTTCCTGAGTCTGTGACAAGTCTCGGGCTTATTAGAGCTCATTACATCCAGGAAGCCTGAAAACCTAAATTAGCACTCATCACATATGACGAGGCAGGCTATTATTAAGGAGGCCACTTATTATAGAAACATGAAATTATCAATTAAAAAGTAGTCTGTCCAGGTCCCAAAGGTCCGATAGGATTACCTGTGCCATCTAGGAGGCCATTTCAAAGGCTAACGTAGACAGAAGAATCCTCTGAGAACAACTTTCACTGTCAACTCAAATAAGCATGATCCTCTTAGGAGGAAAATGGCATAATTCGAACAGGCTGAATGGGAACCCAACTGGTTTTGGGGAATGGAGGTATCAGCAAGAGCCAAGGATTCCAGAGTAGTGTAGGGTCACTTGGTCTCTAGAAAGCGGGGATTCTTTAGAAGGGTCTGCTCACTTCTTTGCGGGAGTGGCCACATGGTACAGTGGGATGCGCTTGGACTTCAAGGTCAGATGCAGCGATGCCCTGGAACTTGCACAGTTTGGGGAGCAGATTGTACGCATCTCTTCCCAACCATGTGGTCACTGACTTCATGGCGGTAGCTTGAAATCAGCCATGGTGGGAGTATGTACACCATGGAAATAGGCAGCACGTCAAACCTGTGCTTATATTTTCTTCAGAGAGCCAGGTGTCAAGCAGTAACCGCCACCACACTAGATGGAGGTTCAAATCCTGGCTGGCCCATTGCGAACATGATGATAGACAATTTAGTCAATGTTCCTGAGCCTTAGTTTCCCTACAAAAATTGGAGATGAAACACTTTCCACGTAATGTGGCATATTTTCCCTCATGGTTCTTATCATTACATGACATTATAATAAATCTATTAATATACCATGTCTCCCTGAAAACAAGACCCAGCCACGGAATAAGCCGTAGCATGATTCCTCCAGGCCAGGATATGGAGGGCACGCACCCCTCACATGAGGGTTGTACGACCTGTCTCAGGGAGAAAGGTGCCTTTTCCACAAACTTCTTCAGCTTAAAATATTCAGCATGCCAAAGTGCCATATTTTGGCACCAAAAATCATGCGAGGGCTTATCTTCCGGCTAGGTCTTATTCTCGGGGAATCAGGTTATGTTGTTGTTATTGTGCTTGCTGGTGTTATGTCTGTCTCCATAAAGCTTCTTCATTCATCCAAAAATGTTTACTGAGCACCTACTATGTCCCAGACACTCTTCTACGTACTGGATACAGTAGCGAACAAAACAGACAAAAATCTCTACTCTCGTGGAGTATACGAACAGCAAACAAATAAATGTGGAAATGGTATGTGTGTTCGATGGCGATGGTGCTTAGGGGAAAAATAAAGTAAGGTGAGGAACAAGACATGATAAGATAAGGAGTGGGCATTACAATTTTAATTAGGGTAGTAAGGAGGAATCGTTAAGAAGGGAACAGGAAAAAAAGAATTGCAAGAAGCAAGGGAATAAGGCAGGTGGCTGTGTGGGGAAGAACGTGTCAAACAGAGGAAGGCACAGCCGGGTAGGTAGGACTGTGCCTGGACTGCGTGACATCCACACGGGGGGGGGGGCACTGTGGTTAGAGCGGAGGTACTAAGGGCGAGAGCAGAAGACAAGATAAGAATGCAACAAGGGCTAGAGTTTACAGGCATTATATGACCAATAGAACTTTGTGTGAGGATGGAAATGTTCCTTAACAGTGTTGCCCACTGCGGTAGCCACTAGCCACACAGCCTGTGGAGCACCTGACGTGCAATGGGCGGACTTGCAGTATCCGTTTTTAATTTTAGTTCATGTTAAATAATTTTAATTTAAACAGCCCCATGTGGCTAGTGGCAGCAGTTCAGGGCAGCTGAGTTATAGACACTGTGAATGATTTTGGCTTCCGCTCTGTGTGAGCTGAAGGGCCATGGCGGAAACTGAACGAAGCAGAGCTTGGATCTGCCTGCGCTTGTAAAGGCTCGTTCTGGCTGCTCTGCAGAGAAGAAATATTAGGGTAGGCAAGAGAGGAAGCTACTGCAATCATCCTGCAGGACGGGAGGATGGCTCCGTGGCGGAAGGAAGTGTAGTTTGCTCTCTCCACTATTCCCAGCACCTAGAACATTCACTAGAACATAGTAGATGTTTAACGATTGGGTGGGGTGTGGGGGTTGAATTAAGAAAATAAGCTCATTATTGGTTCGTTCGATGTAGTTCTTTCTGCTGTGCCTAAATTTTATGGCTTGGCAATGACACGTGGAGCAGCTTCTCTGCAGGGTATGTAGATAAGAATTTTGCTGAGAATAAATATCATTCGATACAATCAGTATATCCTAAAGTTTATTCCATAGACGTGGGTTTCATGGAATGCTAATGGGTGCTACATCTTAAAAGACAGACAAAAAGTTCTATCAGAAAATTTGGGAAATGCCAGCTTAAGCAAAATAAGGTTATCTTTACTGCAGTAAATAGTTATGCCTTTAATATACTAATATAGATTATGTAGTTCCAACAGGGGATGAATGCGTTGGATGTATTTTCTACCTCTTTTTGCCAATAGGGCCCTTGTTTTTCCTTAGTTGAGCACCTGGCCCAGTGGCTGATCACCAGAGCACTCCTTAGGAAATACTGTATTTGATTGCTGAGTAATGGAAAGAGAAGGATGAATGCAGGCTGCCACCCCCGGTCATTCTCTAACATATCACCATGCTGTGTTTTCTCTGTAGGGTTTAACATTCTCAAACGATTGCCTTCATTTACCCATTGACTTGCTTATTTGATGGTAACTTATACTAGGATGGAACCCATGGAGAGTTCAGGGGTCTTGGCTATCCTGCTCACACATGTACTTCAGTGCTTAGCACAGTGGAAGATGCCAACAAAAAGAATTAACTGAAAGATTGACCTGGAAGCTATGATGACCAAGTTCCTACGATTGCATAGGAAAACCCTTATCAAAACTCTAAGGAGAATCCGGCATAGTCTCTGCCTTTAAGCTTCTCACCGTGAGTCTGAGATTAAATATAGAGACTCGAGAAACAAACAGGTGAGAAAGAGTACAATTTGACAATTAGTGATTCCAGATAAATGCTGTGGGAATTCAGTCCCTGGGATCCTTGGGCTGGGTGGATCTGGAGATACTTTGGAGGAGGTCAACCTTGGCAGTGAGGGTCAGAGTGCCACAGAGAGGCTGGGGAAAAAGTATGCCAAGCACAACAAATGGTGTTTGCCTGGCACAGAGCTGGGGACATGCAAGTGGACGGAGACCAGTCTCCTTGGGGTAGTGGACTTGGGGCACCATGTCACATCAGCCTGAGCTCAGCTCTCTGCACAGAGTAGGTGGTCAAAGGGGGCCTGGGGGCACTGAATACCCAGCAAGACAAATAGATAACACTACCTGAGGGCACCTATCATATTTCCCCATGTATAAGACGCTCCCATGTATAAGACACACCTTAATTTTGGGGCCCGCAATTTGAAAAAAAATGTATTACATAAAGTTATTGAACTCAGGTTTTATTCATCATAAAATCCACACAACTCCTCATTGCTGTCAAAACTCCCAACCATTAGCTTGTCCTCATCTGTGTCTGATGACGAATCACTGTCTTCATATATTGCCTTGCCCTCAGTTCCATCTATGGCATTTGAAACCTACAACCACTGTATAAGACGCACCCAGTTTTTAGACCCCAAATTGTTCGAAAAAGGGTGCGTCTTATACATGGGGAAATACGGCACTCAACATTTTACCAGAACCATCTATCTCATTTAGCTCTCCCAGCAACTCAAAGGATGGAGATGATCACACCTCTATCACTGAGAAAACTGAGTCTGGGTTAGGAGTTAAACAGTCTTCATCACCATGTGGTATTGCTGCCTCGAATAATGAGATGTCCTGTATGGAGATCCATGCTTCAATCAACACTACCGAACAGGGGATAGATGCTGAAAGCATCCTGAAGTTGGGATCTCAGAAGTAAAAGGACCCATCTGAGCTTGGCGGGGTCACTGGAAGGTTCAGAAGCATCTGCACAGAGAAGGGGATGTTTGAGCAAATTTTGAAGAAAAAATGTCTGCACCTGGCCAACGGGGTGGAAGGGAGGGTGTTACGGGCAGGAGGCACCGTATAGACAAGGCCAGAGGGCATGAGACAGCATGTGTGTTCAGCATCACAGGCAAAGGTCAACCTCCCACAATTCACGTTTCGGTGAATGCTTGACTATTCAAATCAATGTTCAAAAAAACAATGACTGCCACACTTCTCAGGGGTCATAAAAATTATTTCTTTAGCATGTCCTGGCAACAAAAAGCCAATTAAGACCCAGGCGTCGGTGACTGAGCATATAAAAACCAAATCCTTCTGAGGTCGCATCTCTTCTCCTCGGGTTCTTTCTGCTCATTGATCCAATTTAATTGGAAGAAGTGGCCATCGGTAAAGTGACTGTGAGAGCTAGTGTCCCGCTTAAGAAGGGCCCCATAATAATTATTGACTCTACCTTCTATAATAAGCCCTATAATTTATCGCTCCAGCTCTGCTTCCTGGGCCTCATATCAATACCACTCACGTGCATGGCTACTAGGGGAATAAACGTCAAGCAGTGAGCAGAGACATATTTAACACTTTATTTCTTAAATTCACTCTCTCTGCAGTATATTAGCCATAATCAGGAGCTCAAACAGCCTCTGGTCAGGATAAAAAAAACAGCACAGGATTGAGGAGAGAGGCAGAGCCTTGGTGTCAGGCTGGCTTGTCTTCATATACTGGTTCATCCACTTATTAACATCTTCCGACTCCATTTTCCCATCTCTAAAAAGTGAGTACTATCTCTCAGGGTTGCTGAGGAACCCAAAATTAATAATGTATGTGAAGAACCTGACCCAAGACCCAGCATACAGTAAGTGTTCAATCTACACTTGTTTCTTTTAAACCTTTCCACTTTAATGTCACTGTGCATGCGGCAGGATCACCACTGGTCCCCGCTGAGGGCTTATCCCATGCTCTGCTCTGGGATGGGGATGATGGAGGATACACAAGATGAAGAAGATGTGCCTTTGGCTTTACAGTCCCTGCGTGGTCTAGTTGAGGACACATGTTGTACAGACATGACAGAACGAGAGAGGGGACACTGCTCATTCAAAGATGGTTTCTGAGGGCTAAAGGAATTCCAGTGATGCACGATGGAAGGCTTCCAGAGGGAGGTGAGATTTACAGAACCACTAGGATTTGGACTGGTGGACAGTAGGGAAGGAGAAGGCCATGAGCAAAGACCTCAAGTTGAGATGGACTTCGGATGATTAAGAAAATGTAACTATCAAATCTGTTACTAGTCAAACATCAGTCCTCAAGTTGGTAACAGAGTGGGCTCCAGAAAATTCTAGGAAGGTGCAGGATTTGAAAAATGGAAATGTATGCTTCCTCAGACATCACAGTGGTGTTTTGTTGGCGGTAGAAGCCCTTGATTGTAGATGTATGTGCATGGCCCTCTGAGATGCGGTAATTAACCTTTGTGTCTTCACATAAACATCAGTCATTTTACTGAAGCCAAATATAAGGGTTCTCCCTGGCTTCATTTCCAAGTGACACTCCAGCCCCCACTGGGGAATGGGAAGTTGACACCAAGCTACTTAATCATTTCAACATTTCTTAATGTCCCCAAAGACCTCTCCATATTTAGAAAAATTATGCCTGGGAGTTTATGACAGAGTACATGTGAAAGTTGCTCATATCATAAGTTTATCTTCTTTCATGGCCTTTCATGATTTCAAAAAGAATGCACATTGGGAGGAAAAAGCCATCAAGTGCTTCTGTGGTTTGGGTTTTGCTGAATGCAATGCAGAGCAGTGAGAAACTGCTCTGGGAAGAGGAGATTGAAGAGACCGATTTATATGGGACATAGGCAGTAAAATATCATTAAGTCATAATCAGTTTATGCAGAATGGCTGCCAAGTCAAAACAAGAACCATTACCTGTTGTTCTACTGTAGCTGCTTACATAGACCCATGCCAGCTAAATCTGTCTTTTTTTCTTGTTCCTGAGAGGTTTTTTTTTCCACAGGACATTACTCCATAACATACTCTTGTGCCCTGCTCTTTGCAACCAACCAAACTGTAGCCCCAACATACATCTTGTTTCGTTGGGACCAACTGGTGACCATCTCAACACTTATCACCACTGCCTACCCCTCAACCTATTTCACACAAACTTAGTTCTATGACATCGCTGTCCTCTAAGGCTTGAATTATCTCTAAAGGGCCCCAGTTCAGATCCCACATGAGGGCCAATGACACTGCCCTCCACAGCTAAGGTGGTGAACAACAGCTCAACCTGGAGCTGGGCTGCCGTGAGGCGATGGCGATGGTGTAGGCTGCAGTGGGGCTGCAGTGGACTGCTGTGAGCTACCATGTGTGGCCAGCAGCCAGCATGAGCAGCCAGCAGCCGGTGTGAGCTGCCAAGAGCCACCTTGAGTGGCCGTGCACAGGCTGGCAACCGATCTGCCTCACCCAGGAAGAGCGTAATGATAATACCAACATGGGCCAGTGAAGCAAAGTCCTCCACAATTAGACTGAAGAACAAAAGGACAGCAACTTGTCTGTTCCCCTTAACTAATTCCCCAACGCTGTTCCCCGCCCCCAATTCCCCAATAAAAAAATCTTAAAAAAAAAATCTAATGCCATTCACCATACTACATGTTCTAGACATAAGGGCTCAACCAAGAGTTTAAAAAAAAACAAACAAGCAAACATTTATTGAGCAGCTACTATATGCAAGTCATTCTCCTGGGGATGCAAAGATACTAAGGCAAGGTTCCTGACTTCAAGAAGCTCAGTTTATTCAATCACAAGATATATTCTCTATGTCCTCCACTGACTCAATTGATGAATAAGTTTTACTACTAAGTGATTTGAAAACAGAGTTGAATTCATTGAACACCCGTATCCACTGTGATGTCTCATGATGACAATTGGGTTCCTCTTTTTTCCTTTCTCAGCTGGCCAACTCCCAGTCAGTCAGTCACCCTTCAAGAAGGAGCTCAAAGGTTTTACTCAGCTTGGGTAGGTCAGGAAGCCTTACTGACTCCCTCTTTTATGTCACTGCCTGGTGGAGTATGTAGTTCTCTTGTAGCCTTAATCACTCCCTAGTAAACTGTTTTGTTGATGCCTCTGCCTTCTTTATTAGACTTGAGCTCCTTGAGTGTTAGTCCTTG
This sequence comes from Hipposideros armiger, assembly GCF_001890085.2. NCBI lineage: Eukaryota > Metazoa > Chordata > Mammalia > Chiroptera > Hipposideridae > Hipposideros > Hipposideros armiger. The sequence goes on from NW_017731369.1 coordinate 1,048,682, forward strand.
ACTTTTTAACTTCTATAGCCATCATCTAGTTCAATGCCTGACTTTGAACACTTGATAGCTGAGCATGACAAATAAGTGAGGTTGTTATAATATGTTTATGTTCCTATGCATGGAAACATGTATTCAGTCCATCCTTCTAACTCAATTCCCACCCTTTATTCAGGCCAGCATAAAACTCACTGCTCAGATAATACCTTGACCTAAGCCACCCATTTTGGTATTTACCCAGAATTCCTGGGGAGATCAAAGGAAGGCCACATGTAGGCCAAATCATTCCAGTTAGATCGAGGTGTTTGCATATGTCTCTGGAATTTGTCCTTTGCTGTTGCACATACATCTATCCTATCTCTTCAAAGCAATGTTCTTTCTCTTCATTACAAGACCAAATATTATTGTTATTGCTCTTCTTTTGCACAATGAACCCATCTTCTAAACTTCTCTGTGTTTGTTTAGTTGTGTGGTATTTTTTGCTTGTTTGAATATCAAACTGCATTTAATAAGTAAAGGTTTCTATTTGCTTGTTACCACTCTGATTGGCCTGGGTAACCAGGATTACTGCTCTGGGTTACTAAAATCCTAGCCCAAACAAGGAAAACCAACATGTGTTTTTGGACTGTGTCACCATTTCATCAGGAAATGCATGAGTTCTTTCTGTGTTTGAAATACTAAAAATGGTTTTAAAAATCCCAGTAATATTCTTACAGGCCTCTAGAAGTGTGCAGAATGTGGATACCCAACTCCAACCTGGAAAAAGATTAGTAATCGTCAGTAACAGTGATTGTCTGAGTAATCATGAGTAACAGTAATCATAGGTAACATGATTGTCTGTCAGCTATGTGCCAGGCACTTGCCTTATCTCAGCTCTGCCACTTACTATGTAACCTTAGAAAAGTCACATGATATCTCCATGTCTTTATTTTCCTGTATATATATAATAGGGACAGTATCTCCATCTTTCAAGGGGGGATTGTATAGATTTATAGGATTCAATTAGAAAATGAATAAACTCCTTGCTAACCTGCCTAGTGCATTTTTTTTTTGGAACATAATACTGCCCAATAAGTGGTACCCTGTTTCCCCGAAAATAAGACCTAGCCGGAAGATAAACTCTCACATGATTTTTGGTGCCAAAATATGGCACCTTGGCATACTGAATATTTTAAGCTGAAGGAGTTTGTGGAAAAGGCACCCTTCTCCCTGAAACAGATCGTCATGAAGCTCTCATGTGAGGGGTGCATGTCCTCCATATCCTGGAGGAATCATACTACGGCTTATTCTCTGGCTAGGTCTTATTTTTGTGGGAACACGGTAGGTATCTATTACTATTTCGCACGCTTCCTTCACCTCGTGCTCTTTTTCAACTTTCATGCTGCATTTCAGAGCATGGAGCACTAGATTTTAAGGAAGACGTTTAATAGGATCACGTGGCCCACAAAGGGAAGAATTAAGGCAAGTGAGTGTGTGGGTTTCCATAAATCACACGGAATTTAATTGGAAGCAGTGGTGTTTTCTATGGCTGGAAGACAAGAGAGCAGAGGTAGTTCATTACATTGATATGTTGGCCCTGATCAGGTGAGATGGAGAGCTGGAGAGAGGGCCGGCAGACTGACCATCCATTACTTAGGCTTAGGCAAATCAATTAGTTGTTGATGAAGGCTCTCAAGGAATCTACACTGTGCCACGTTCATAAGCAGGATTATTGGCTGAGGTGGAGCTGTTAAGATGAGCTCGGAGTGACTTTCCCAGGGAAAGGCGATATGCTAGCTCTCTCTTGGGCTCACACTGAGAGATAAAAGAGGAAGTAAAAAAAGCCAACAGATTAATACTCCACCAATCCAAGTTTGCGGAAGCCTGCGGGGGAAGAAGCCAGAGTCGGCTTGGTTGGTTGATGCCATGTCTCCTGGCTCCATCATAAACGGAATGTATCGTTGGCTCTAAAACATGATGAAACTCCATCCGTTCTGATTTTTACCCTCACAATACTGTAGCTTCTAACCGGCCTCCTCCAACCTTCCCCGTTGCTCATTTATTTTCTCCCTGGAGGAGGTCGCTGGCCACCGGGTCACTGTTTTAGCGCTCTGTGTTGGGCTGTTTTCAATCATCTCATGGCCTGTGAAGTGCCTGGGTTAGAGGCTGTAGGCAACGCTGGTGAACAGCTTATGTAAGGAGCAAAGACACGAGAAAAACCCTTCTCACACGCTGTTTGTTGGAACTCTAGGCCATGAACTTTGTGGGATTCTAAACTGAGAATAGGTTCTGACAGAGGTCAATGTGCACATATACTTGTTATCACTGACTATGAATCTCCTGGGGCGACCCATTCCATTGAGAATAAAGATTTCTGTCCCCAGCTCGCTTTGCCATTCAATTTCCAAGCTGAATGGCACATTGAAAACTAATCCAAAATTTTAAGAGTTGGCTTTCATTTCATTTTGTGGGAACATGGTCAGGAGCTCTAGTACATTAAATATCTTTAGAATCTTACTGATCTCTTAAAATCTTTAGCAGTAGATAACCAGTTTTAACATGCAGCGAATTGCACCCACATTTCTGTCCTTGGGAATCATCGTTTATAAGTTACCCAACAGGTCTGAGAATGCAGAAGCCTTTTTTAAAACCGTACATCTTCAGGGCAGACATGTATTATTTTTATATAATGAAGCGGTTGTCTGACTAGCGATCTAACAACTCAGGTGTTTTTAAATAAGTAGAAAAAATGTAACATGGAAACTTAATTCTGCTCCTGGAGCAGGTTGATAAATCTAGCCAAACATCTTTATTTTTTTTACGGTACATTAAGGGAACATTTTTATTTAGTAGAGTCATAGATCTTCACATTATTGGGAAGTGTGTTCTTATATTGCGTTTTTGTCTTCAGAACTGCCTTAGGAAGACATCCTTTCCCTGGGAGTCCTACTGATATCATTCTGGGGAATGAAACTCTGCTCAAACTTGATTTGAATTCATTGGGCATTAAAGGATGGGGTCTTTATGCCCTCCACCACCAAAGGCTTTCTCTGCAGAAGAGTCTTATTTTGAAAAGGAGGGACATGATTTTTGAAACTAGATGAGGAATACATGATTTGCCAAACTATTCTCTCCACTTTTGTGTATTCTGAAAATTTCCACAATAAGTGTTTCTTTAAAAGAAACTGGTGATAACAGGAGAAAAGGATATCTATGAGAAAACTATTAAAATTCATTTCCCACAGATACATGGGCACTCACTGCGTCCCAGAATCTGAGCAAGGAGTGTAGAGTGGAAACAAGCTATCCTCAAGAAACTCAGGCCCTGGTTGAAGTGATAGATACTTGTTAGGGACTGAATGTTTGTGTCTTCCCAAAGTTCATATATTGAAATCTAAATCCCCAGCATGATAGTATTTGGAAATGGGGCCTTTGGGAGGTAATTAGACCATGAGGGTGGAACTCTCATGAATGGGATTAGTGCCCTTATAAGAAAAGGCACAAGAGAAATTCTCTCTCTCTCTCTCTCTCTCTCTCTCCTTCCCTCCCTCCCTCCCCTCTTTCCATGTAAAGATACAATGAAGAAACAGCCACCTGCAAACCAGGAAGAGAGCTCGCATCAGACACTAAATCAGCTAGCACCTTGATCTTGGACTTGCCAGCCTCCAGAACTGTGAGAAATAAATGTCTGCTCTTTAAGCCAACCAGTCTGTGGTATTTTTGTGATAGCAGCCTGATAAGACGCTACCTTAACTATAGTTCTGGAGACCACATAAGCTGTGATATGCTAAATGGTATCCCAGTGAAACTGCTCTAGGAGCAAAGTTAAAGGGGAAATTTATCTTAACTGTGGGACTCTGGGAAAATTTCCTAGAGAAGGTGATAATTGAGTGGATATTAAAAGATGATCATGACTTTAAAATTCCAAGGAAAGTATATACAAAATAGTACAAATATAGATTAAGGGAGGTGGAGATATAGGGAGTGTCTCAGAGTTCCTGCTCCCACAAAAGGGGTCTGGAGTGGTCAGGGTTGGATTTTAGTAGGATTCAGGGGGAAATGAGGCTAGAAAGCTGAATTAAAGGCATATAGCCAGAGCAGGGGTCGGCAAACTTTTGAGATGGAAGAGCCGCCAGGGGGCAGCAAACTGCGGCTCACGAGCCGCAGGCTCTGAAGCAAAATTGAAAATGAAAATAAAACTATCATAGTTTCATTTATAAAATTTTTAAAAGATATTCACATAATGGTGATTATGTAAAAATATATTTATGGCTCTTGAATAATTTTTAAATTATTGTAAGGAACAGGATTGGCTCTTCCAGGGGTTGGCACACTTTTGAGACAGAACGTACCCAAAGAGCCGCATGTGGCTCGCGAGCCATAGTTTGCCGACCCCTGATTCCAGGGCATTAAATCATAACATGAGGCTCATGAAATTTAACTTGAAGAATTAGAAACTCATTCAAGAGATGAGGTAAAGGGAATATAATGCTCCCAGTTTGGTTTTAAAAGAATAATGTTGGTAGCAATGTAAAGGATTTCAGAATTTAAAGTGGATTTCAGCCAGAAATTAGCTCATTAGCCAGAGCACCAACAATGATTTCAGAGCAAGATGGTGAGCCTGCGTGAAGCAGGTTGGTGGCAGCTCAGAGAGGGTGAGCTGCATGCCGGACAGAGAAAGGTTTAGACTCAACTCAGCACACTAACTGGGTGGGATGACACAGACCCTGCTGCTACATAGCTAGTTGCCAGACTCCCAAATGCTTCCCCCTAACTTTGATTTCAAAGGGTTTTCTTGTTCTGCACAATCTCAGCTGGAAATTATCTGCTAGCTCTATTGGAGGATGATAGAAGAACAGAAAAGGTGAGGGTGAGAGAGAGAGAGTGCATGAATTAACAGGCCATGTGGGATGTTAAGTGACAAGGTTCCAGGAAGAAGGAACCACTGATGGTCAGAAAAGGGACAGCTCATTCAAGACCTCCATCAGGGAATATGCGGAGTTGAAGGGACCAAGGGCGAGCCTTGTTGCCATAGCAATGCAGCCTGTTCTTTCTAACCAACTCTCTCATTTAGGTACCACAGCTCCTGCAATTTGAGGGTCACCCAGGTCCAGAACATCTTCCTGAGCCTCACCTGGGCCCAGTTCACTGCATATTGACTACCATTCAAGGAAATAGTCAGGATGAGGGTGTGAGTCAAAGAGAGAGTCCTAACATCAAAATGGCGCCTCCAAGTGAAGGAGGAGCTTTCCGATTCATTGGGTCTTTATCCTTATTAAAATCCCTGAGATTTTTCTCACATTTTACAGATGATGAAATTCAGGCACAAAGAGGTTAAATTTTTTTTTCTTCTCCCCAAGGACTGAGTTGGAGTTAGAATTTGAACCAGGTATGACTCAGTTGCATGGTCGTCTATGAAATATAATGACATTTCCCCACAGGCATAAGCTTTGAATCCCAAGTCCTAATGCCTTTCATTCATTCATTCATTCATTCATTCATTCATTCATTCATGCATTCACTCAGTAAACATACATTGAGTGCCAACTAAATAGCAGGCACTGCGTTAGAAACTGGGGTAAACAGTGTATATACAAGCATACGTATATAGATGCAATTTCTGTTCTAATGGAAATTACAGTCTGATGAGAGAAAGATACATTTCTCAAAGAGTAAATAATACAAGAGAAAGAAGATCTGAGACAAGCACTCGAAGGAAAGAAACATTGACCCATTAGACGTTATAATGACCTAGAGATAATTACTAAGAGATAATTACTAAGCACCTACTCTATGCCAAACCCTCTACTAAACCCTGAAGATACAGGGAGAAAGCCATGTGTGTCCTCTAGGAACTTGCGGTTTAGAAGGAGAAGGTGCCATGTAAACACAGCAATGCAGTGTGATGAGTGCCAACACGAGGCCCCAGCAGAGCACTCAGCTACTTGGAGTCACAGATCTAGGATCAGAGAAAGATTTCCAAGGGCTGTTGCTGCTGAAATGGTTTGCAAAGAAGAAGTATAAGTTCCTCAGACACATGTGTGTACAATACTGTGCACAGAGTCAGAGCGTTAGAATAACAGACCTTGAAAATAAAGAGGGTCTCTGAGTTTACAGCATGTTGGTGGAAGTTTAGGGATTGTGTGCATGTGTGTGTGTGTGTGTGTGTGTGTGTGTGTGTGTGTGTGTGTGTGTGTGTGGCTTAGGGTGAATTTTCATTGCCATAGAACAGCTGTGTGTTTCTAAACCAGTGTGCATCAATATCTCCTTGAATTTGACAATAATAATAATAATGATGTTGTGATTAAAAGAATCTGTATTCAGACCAGGAAGGAATCATCAAACTTGAAAACTAAATTTTTATCTTAATACATTAAGGGGAGAAATTCAGCACCATGTCCCTCACTGTCTCCTGATAGCCAACAGGAAGTACTGAGTCTAACTGTGTATGACAGAGGTCCTCAGATTTGCAACGGGGACACCCAGTCATGCTGTGTGGTGAGAGTCAAGGTCAAGAACTCCTCCATGATTGGAAAGAGTTTGTTTTAACCAAAGCAGCTAAGGGTCAATGGCCTCTCAAATGAAACAGATAAGGCAAACAGAGGGTTCTTGTCAGAAACAAATGTTATGTCTCTCCCTCCTCAAAAGCTTACAGATATTATCAGTAGGAGTCCAGTTGGGCCTAAAACAAGTCCCTGAGAAGTAATATTAACCAGACAGTTGGCAGATTGTTCATTTATCTCCCATTAAATTCAATAAAGAGACCCATATATAAATAAGAGAAAATAATGCGACTGTTTGTACTTTATTGCTGCATAGAAAGCCATTGTGGTCCTTATCTCTTCAATGATGTTCTATTTCTAACTGGTAATGAATTACAGGGTTACCACATCCTTCCCCTGTGACATGGAGCCAAGCTAGGTGCTGCAGCTCATACTCTGTGTCCCGGGGACCTGGTCACAGCCATCTTGGGCCCATGCCCTCTGCCCTTGGGTTCCTGTGTGGGCAGTGCAAGGTCGAGTCCTGGAATGTTCCACTTACTCTCCTTGGGAGAAAAAGATATTATTTCTAAGAAAAATGTATTCCTATCTTTTAGGTGCCTCTGAGGGAGGCATGATTAAGGGCTCATTAATGAGGCAGCATTTTACTCATTATTTCCAGAATTTCAGTCTTCTTCTTGGTCATTTATTAAAGGCATGTGTTCAACTTGGTTTCAGAGAACTGGGTAAGAGAGCAAAATTGGGACTCTAAGAAAGCTGGAGGTCTAGGAATCAAAATGGTGGCTATTTGTTTGATTTTTTTTTTTTAAGATTTTATTGGGGAATGAGGGGAGGGGAACAGACAAGTTGCTGTCCTCTCATTCTTCAGTCTAGTTGTGGAGGACATCGCTTCACTGGCCCATGTTGGTATTATCATTGCGCTCTTCCCGGTGAGGCAGATCGGTCACCGGTCACTGGACAGCCACTCACAGCAGCTCTTGACAGCTCACGCCGGCTGCAGGCCGCTCACAGTAGCTTTATGGCAGCCCACTGCAGCCCCACTGCAGCCCCACTGCAGCCTAGGCCATCGCTGGCGACTCATGGAAGCCCAGCTCCAGGTCGAGCCATTGTTCACCATCTTAGCTGTAGAGGGTACAGCATCACTGGCCCTAATGCTGAATCTGAACCGGGGCCCTGCTGCTCAAAGGTGGTGTCTCAAGCCAACTCAACCAACGTGCCACTCGGCCAGCCATTATTTGTTTGATTTTATTGGTGAAGATGACGATGATAACAGGTAGTCTTTACTGCATACTTAACCACACTCTAGGCATTACTTAAAAGTATTTTACATGGACTAATTTATTTAGTTCTTCCCACAAACTTATATGTGGATATTTTTAATTTTTGTCTTACAGAGGAGGAAACGAAAGCCTGTGAGAATGAGTATCTTGCCCACTGTCACAGAACCTGTCAGCAGTGGAAGGGAGACCTGAATCCAGGAGTCTGACCCCATTGCCTTGCCTATTAGTTTAGTTGGACAAACCTAGGATATGCCTTCTAGTGGTTGTGCATGATGAGGAAGTGAAGTCAAAACCAATGGCTGGCATCTCGAAGAGCAGAGCAAAGCATATGGATTTCTTAGGACTATTGGAGTCACTAACATTTTCAAGAGTGAAGGTGATACGGCCAGGTTTGAATTTTAGGAATCTCAGCCTCTGACAGCACTAGAGGAAACAGACAGGAGGACAGGGAGCCCATGAGGTAGGGAGGCCACATCGTTGGGCCATTGAGTACTTGAGGTAGGAGAGGACGAGGACTAAAGAAGGATGGCATAAGGATGGACAGGAAGGCATATTTTAAGGGGCTCAGTGTTGAGATGTTCTAACCCCATGCATGAATTGTCCATGCCTCAAGGTCAAGCCCTGAGTCCCCTATCTTAGTAGCATCTTTCGTTAGTCTCTTAATACAGCGTATCCTGGATGCTTTGATGGAATATCTGGGCACTTTCTCAACCTTTCTGACACTCCTGGGGAAGCAGAAGACCATCTTAAAGCATTTGTATTACTAATGGAATAGCCACCAATTTGGCTATATTCTTGGTATCTCTGCTGGGAGCTGTGCTGCCCGTAACCTCTGTCCATCTGGCTGACATGGAGTAGAATACAGGTGGTAGCTTACCCAAAGAGAGCTAAAATCTCTTCCCTGAGAATAGATACTGAGAAGATTCTTTCCTGGGAACAGATACTAAGAGACCTCAGCTTCCATCTACCTCAGCGTAGACATGTGGGTGGGCATTTTTAGTCATGATAAAGAAAGACTATAGCAAGAAAGAGGGTTGGACTAGATATGTAAAAAGGAGCAAAGACGAGATGGAGAGTGTCCTGATGACATGTGAGATTCAAATCCTTTGCTCATCGTGGCTCCCTCTCTGCCCCTGGAAGTCATAGTATACCCCATAGCCTTATAACACCAACTTCCCCCTCTCCAGTTCTTCTAGTTAAAGTTGATTTCAATTGATTGGAACCAGAATACTCCTAACTAAGAAGACACTAGTGTCTAACTTTGTTCTATAGGGCCATTAGGTAGATTTTCATGATTTTCTTTTCCCCAACTTCTTCCCCAGGGCCTCTCCAATTACCCATCTTCCTAGAAATGGAACGGGAGAAACGATAGAAAGTATATCCTCTGGGGTAGTATTGTGTCCTGCGGGCAAAGTTAAAGGGAATGCTCAATTGTTGAGCATCTACGAATTCAGACACAAATACTAGGTCTGAATTAATTAATGATAAGCTTTAAGAGACATCATTAGAAAGCATAAGTGCATTACTTGTGCTCTTATGGACTGACCTATGAATGTCCAGACCTTCCCAATAAAAGCAATGACTGCATAAGTCCAGACCAGCAAAGAAAAAGCCCTCTCGCACTGTCTCTGGGCTATGCCATCATAGCTGTGCCTACTGGATGCTGCTGGCTGAACTGATGACATTCCCCAGACCAGACAAGTAGAATCCAGAATCCAACACTTTCGGGGACTCTGAGGCTGCCAAGACGCAACACACCTCACCTTTAATGGCAGTATCTACATCCCCCTGTCTGGAGTGCTGAGAATGTAACTTCTTGTTAGTCATGGAGCTAGGAACCCTCTTCTTAACACTCCTTTGAGTGGTGGAAGATGGAACTAAATTGCTTTCATTTTTGGACATCCACTGAGCCTTTTGCTGTGTATAAAAGCTCACTCAGAGACAAAACGCCTGCCCATAATTCAACCTCCAAGGCCAGAAAAGTCATCATTGCACAGATATAAATAAGGAATGTTCTACAAATAGTTCTTTTTCCCAGCATGGGTAAGGAGGCAGACTGAGAACACCCAGCTTCCAGTTTGATACTGGGCTTTTGCCACAGATGTTACTTGTCTTAATGTTTCAACACCACATGATCTCAAGAGATTGTGTCACAGACCCCATGAAAATAATAAGAAAAAACAGTGTGTAATTTATCCTGACCCAGAGATGAAGACATGAGAAATGTTCATAATTCACCCATTACTTGGGCTAAATAGAATGATGTTGGTGTTGTTCTGGATTCTATGAAGCATGTGTTCCGCATCTAATTGATACTGGGAACACAAAGAGTTTGACCTTGAAGAGTTGAGCCATCTCCACGACTCAGACATCCCTCTGAGGTCCTAAGCACTTATTTCCTCTGTCTCACCATCTGCTGGAGAGGGATTCTACGTAACACCTGACAATGGTCACTCCATAGCGATTGTAGCTAATATCTCTTCAGCTCTCACATATGCTCTACCACCACTGTGCTAAGCACTTCATGAAGATTATCTAGTTGTTGTCACAACAACCTTATAGGTTAATTCTGTATTTTGCGTATGAAGAGACTGAAGCACAGAAAGATTAAATAAAACTTGTTCCAAATTACTCAGGGAGTATGTGTGACTTCAGTCCAAATGGCCTAACTCCAGAACCGGTGCCCTAACCACTACTTCCTCATGTTTTGTACCCAGCTTGGAGATGGCAACTTCTGTGCCTGGGTAAAAGAGATGAGGAATGGGAACAAATATTCGAGCACCTAGTATATGCCAGACACTATACTAGGTGCAGCTCACTTTACGTACATTATTTTGCTTCATTGTCAAAATACTTCTTGAAGCTCTGAAGCTGAGTGACTTGCTCATGCAGCTGAAAGAGGAGCCCACACGTGAACCCATGTCTTCCCAGCTCTAAAGCTCAGAGTCTTGGTGCTACTGAGTCATGATTTCCTGTTCTTTTCAAATAATACACCATTAGATGTACTCTTTAGGGGAAGAGAAAATTGGTTTAAAAAAAGAAAAAGTGACAAAATCCCTGACACTTGAAAAAGAGATCACATATATGGCGACAGAAGGAGAACTGACTCTGGGCGGTGAGCACACAACGCAATATATAGATGATGTATTAGAGAATTGTACACTTGAAACCTATATAATTTTACTAACCA
>NW_017731369.1:1059938-1061399 GCF_001890085.2 Hipposideros armiger
AACCAACTGACTGAATATCTGTGAGTCTATTTCTGCACATTATTCTGTTCCATCAAGCCAGCTGTCTATCCTTGCACCAATACCACAAAGTCTAGAGAAAAATAAAGGGACTCAGCAACTCATAGCAATAGGACTTCCTGCTATCCAGAGCTAATAGTGCCACCAGTTTGGCCTATTTTCTTTTACACACACACACAGGCACACATTTTTAATATAATTCTTATGCTATATACAAGTGTTCACCTTGATCTCTTTTTTAACGTAACATTGTAAGAGGCAAATTTTCCATGTTACTATGTATCTTTTGAAAACATTATTTTTATGACTGCATATGTGCCATCATTTCTATTTAACATAATTTACTTAACCATTTTGGCATGCATTCCATTCCCACATTTTGGCTATTTATAAATAATGTTGCAACGAACATATTTGTGCATAAATATTCATATGCATTTCTGACTTTTCTCCAAGAAGAGGAATGACTGTGTCAAAGGGCATGAACTTTGCTTAGGCTCACTATATTTTCTGCCAAATTACTTTCCAGAGCCATTGTGTAACAAACACCCCCTAGCACTATGTATGAATGCTTATTTTGCTGCATTCTTGCCAAACCTGAATCTTGCCATTTTAAAATCTTTGCTAATTTTATAGCTAAAATGGTTTTCTATTCATATCCTAATTTGCTTTAACTTACTTTTCAGGAAAACTGAATATTTTGGCATATTAACTATTTGTATTTCTTCTTCCGTATCTAAGTGTCTTGCTTGTATCTTTAGGCCAAGATGCTGCTATTAAGAGTTGGGTGATTTGTTTCCTTAATGATGCCTATGTACAAGGCCTCTTATAAATTAATTTTTAAAAACCCTCTGTCAGATAAGGAGTTCCGATATTTCTTTGGTAAGTTTTATCTGTACATATATAATGTTCTTCTCAAGGAGCCGATGAGGAAACAGGACAGCGGATGCTGCCTGCAAATAACTGTAGTGCCTATAAAGAATAAATACTCTAAGGGAATGCAGATGAATTGCTATGGGTATTCAGATAAGGAAGAGAGCATTTCCAGCCAAGAGAAGCAGAGGATGTTGCAAAATGGATGGCGCTTTGCAGCTGTGCCTTGATGTATGAATTATCATGGTGAATCTCAAAATTTAAGTTTCATCAGAACCACTTTAGGGGTTTGTCAAAAGCGATGGCTGGTCCAAGGTGGGACCTGAACATTTGCACTTGTAACATACTCCCAACTAACTCAATGTTTCTGGCCCACACTTTGAGAACCACTGAACTAAGTAAACTTGGAAGAGAGCATAAGGAATGAAAGGGAAGACACTGCAATGAGAAAAATTGTCTGAACGAAAATTATTATCTCTTACTCAGGAGTTGCAGTTTCACTGGGTCCTGAGATAACCAAAAAAACTATGGTCATTTGGAATTTATTCCCCTTCTTATGAGAATCCACAG
>NW_017731369.1:1066169-1076234 GCF_001890085.2 Hipposideros armiger
GTACGTTGTTAGGTCTGAGTGGTGGAGCCTCTCCAGTCAGATGCCAAGATTTTCTCTTAGATTTGGGTATGTTTTCCCCCACAAAATAGGACTGAAGAAAAGCACTGGATATACTGTTACAAAGTACAGTAATACCTTCGTTTGCGAGCATAATTCCTTCCAGAAACAAACTACTCATATTGCAAGACATCGCTCGTTTACCACGTTAAAATGTATTAGAAATGTTTGCTCATCTTGCAGAACACTCACAAACCACGTTACTTGCAATCCAAGGTTTTACCGTATATCCAATCTCTAAGTACTCTAAAGGTTGACTCTTCCTAGAGACAATGATCTATGTTTGAATTTTTTTCTCTCCCTTCCATGATTATACCACCAGTCAACCTCACCTCTAGATCTGAGAAATCTGAGCGGGCCTTACAATCCGGAACCAAATGGGGAGTCATGGCCACAGACTGTCAGCAGCCACTTTTCGTTGAAGGCTGGGGGTCACTATGGGACAGAAAGGTGCCCATCTGAACACTAGTTAAAGTAACCTAATAAATTACATTACTCTACATAAGCAAAATGTTAAGGAATAAAATGGCTCTTGGTAACAGCAGTGTGGCGTGCCAGGTGGTTTACATAAACCAGCATATGTAGCTACTACCTCATTCCCACTTTACAGGTAACCAAACTGAGGCAAGAAAAACGTAAGTGGCCTACCAGGTCTATTGTCTCCAAATCCTGAGCCACAGTAAACAGAAAAGACAGCAAGAAAATGTCTAACCCCAGGTTGTCCCCACGTCCAGACTTACTTCCTGGCCGCCCTCTCCTCATGGAGGAGATATGGAAGGAAGGCCGAGTCGAGGGCACCGGCTGCTTCGGCTAGCCACTTGCTATGTTCTTACGGCACATTCACCAAGCAATCTTCTGATGGCAGTTTGGCTTCTCCTGCGACCATTCAAGGGCTAGTAAGTGGGCCAGTTTTGCCAACATGAACGTTTCTGTCCGCAAGACAATGATAAGTTTGGGCTTGCCATGATAAGGACTAGACCTTGGATCTCAATGATTTTACCAAGGTGTTGCCAATGGGGGGCGTGGGAGTCGGTTTCTCCTCAGTCTTGTGAGCACACAGGAACTCTTACTTCCTCCTTCTCTCCTTCTCTTTTCTCTTCCTCTCTCTAGACAGATGGGACGCCCAGGGAGTGGATGTGTGAGTGAGAAAGGGCCTTTTTTGTGCCTGGCAGGCCCAAGTCCACCTTTGTCCTCCTTGTTATTAAGGTTCAGGAAGGCAGTCAATTTGGAATAAGTTCCTAAACTTTCCTTACCCCTTCCTTTCAGACTCTGAAACATGACATCTCTGTGGGTACCGGGGGGGGGGGGGGGGGGCAAAGGCCATGAATATTCCGTGTCTGCCTGAAACCTTTATCCAGAATTGGTCAGGAACAGCTCTTTTCAAAACTCAAGGCAAGTGTCTAAAATGTTCATCCCTATGAATTCTTGAAGCAACAAAATCGAGACTGTTGAACCACTTCGTATTTCATCATTATTTATTTATTCCACTATTTGGTAAGCAGTTGTTCTATTACTTTAAAAGAGACCTGGACTTGAATTAAGAATATAGAACTATACCATATATTTATGGAAGGTAGGGTAGGTGGTTTAAAATTTTCTTTCTTGCTTTAGCTTATTTGTATTTTCTAAATTGTCTTCAATCACCAAGTACTGCCTTATAATATTCTAAAGTATTTTAAAACATAAATAAGAATGAAAAGAAACCCCAGGCAGCTTCTTGCATTACATCTGGGCAACTGTTGACATTCTAGGATCAAAACCTGAAACCAATATGTCTACTTAGTCCAGTGGGAGACAAGGCAGCCTTCATGCTGACCGACAGACAGGAGAGGGGAGTTTACTCTTGGTCTGGAGGGCCACACTGAGATCAAATTGATCCCCAGCTGCCTCCACATTGAAACTGCCATTGTGTGAAGGGCAACTGGGTCAGTCTCAAGGTCAGACCAGGTGGTGACAAATAAGTGAGTTCCTCTGGGAAGATAAAACCAATATGTGTCCTTCCTCCCAGCCCAGGGAGTCCAGCCAGCCTCTGGGGGGCCAGGGCATCTCTCCCTTGTGTCAATGATCTCTCTGTCCCCCTGCCTCCCATCCCCTCCCTCACTAATGTTTGTGGGATGCCAGCCAGGAAGAAAGCCCTCATTGGGTTTAGGGCTTATGGCAGGACTAACCTTGGGGACAGGCAGGCCCCGGGCTTTGGGGGATTTTTTCTGTAAATCACTATGATAACAAACTCACAAAAACATCCAGCTTTGGGTTGAAATAATAACAATAACAACACATTTGCTTCCTGCTTTGTCAGGAATTTTGCTAGGAGGGTTGTGCATGGTAGTTTATTAAATCTTGGCTACGATACTGTGAGCTAACATTATATTGGGCATTTTACAAGAGCAGAACAAAGTCTTAGGCTGAACGATTTGCCAGGGTTGCAGAGCCAGAACTGGACAGAGTGGGGCATTATTTTAGCCTGGACCCCATTTGGTCCCGCCTGGTCTCAAGCTTTGTGGTCCTGGAAATTACATCTGGGGCAGGTGAACAGCAGCAGTGCAACACACAAAATGGTGACATCCTAGTGTTTCTACTTCTACTTCAGTTCTTTGTTTCCGTCTAGCTCTTTCCTTCATTTCCTGTGATATTGGGCAAGTGCCTGAACTTCCCTGAGTCTTACTTTCCTCAGTAACACAACCGGAATCATTATCCACTTCAGAGGACTTAAGAAAGGGAGAGACTATGCCCAGATGTGAGAGGCAGCTTCACCTCATGTGGTTAAGACTTCGGCCCCTGGGGGCAGCCGGGCCACACTGAAATCCCTCTCTGACTTCAGACAAGTTGCTTCACTCTGCCCCTCAATGGAGAAGAGAATATCTAGCTCATAGAGTTAAGGAAAAGGGGCTGGAAACAGTGCCTTGTATGCTCTTCCTCTTATGCTGCTATGATTTGTTCTCAATAAGATCACCTTACCACAATAAACAACACGTTAGACGTTCAATCATGGGTAGTGACTTCCCTAAGCCTTTGATTTGCACAACAATTAGACGTCATCACAGGCTGTGTATGGATCTGAATTCCATAGCAATCGTAATACAGCATAACTTCAAGAAGCCGATGCAACAGCAATATTGCAGCGTCTTGCAGTAATCCCTCCCATCCTTCCCAAGCCTCCGAGGGAAGCTCCGCGGCCCTGCAGACAGGCAGCTGTGACCCAAAGTGGTAGGAAATGCCTGTGTAACTCGGGGGGGGTACAGCAAGGGATTCCACTGTCAACCTGAGCTTCTCAAGGAGTCACTTTCTCCATCTCCCGGCCCCCACTGGGGGCCAACACAAAGACACTCTACACAAAAAAAGCAATTTACTTAGCCAGTCATTTTCTAGATTTGCTCAGCAATTATTTCAGCTATTTGTGTTTAAATGAGAGTTTTCTCCGTCCCTACCCAGCGTCTTTCTGCTTCATCAGATAGGGAAGCCTCCGCAGCACTTTCCCTCCTGATAGCCGGCACTTCCTTCATGGGCACAGAGAGGCTGGGGGCATGTGGGGTTGGATGTAGCAGGGAGAATGGTTTAGAGAATGCAAAATCTGCAGGTCCAGAGAGTTTCAGAGGCTCTGGGCAGTAATTAAAATGTAGACTGAGCAGCAAAATCACCTGGGTGGCAGCTTCCTAAGCGTGGGTGCTTGGGGTCCTGCCCCTAGAGTTTCTTACTCAGTAGGTTTGGGGTAGGGGTCATTGGAATGATGGTAAACTTTGGAACCAGCTTTCTTGAGGGGGTGGGGGGACACCCTGATTTGTGGCATTTGCCAATTTCCTGGTGTAAATTTTCTCACTGTGGCCAATTTCAGCTACTAATGTGATGACACTGAACAGAGTTGGGAAGAGCTGTGCCCAATCAGCTCTTGCGAGCTGGGTAAGAGCTGGCTCCTGACACTGGAGCCAAAAATCTGCATGTTTATTAGTTTTTCCTGGCTGATTCTGACACAGTGGACATTGTAATCAGCTTTTCAGGAGGAGAAGGAATAGATAGAAAAACACGACAATTCTGAGTCTAGAACCAAGATTAATTTGGTTTTCTTTTTTGGAGACAACATTTCAGTCTACCAATATTCATGTGCCACCATCACCATTTTTGTCAGATCCATACACACTCTGTACTGTTTGGTACTTATTTTTAATCTACTCACTGTTTTCTCCTTTTCCTTAATTGTATTGTACAAAAAACTTTAATCACCACTTTAAGTGTAAAACTATTACTATGTGCTATAAATAAAAAAGGAATTGTGAAGAAATTATAATAAGAACCATACTCTTAAATTCCAGTTATATAACATCTCCTATGTAGACTTCTGAGACTAAGGCCTGCTCTCGCTTTGTTAACAAGCCTTAGAGAGGCATTAAAATCCTGTTAGCACCAAATGGTGACATTCTCCTCCTGATAATTAGGGTTGAAAAGTAGTTGGAAAGGGAGTAACTTCTCTGAGAAACAGTTATATAAAGCAGCGTATTAGCACAATTTAAAAACATTTCCCATACCAAATAACACTGTGCTTCAGCTCACTGAGCCCCCGAGAAAATGGGGATAATGAAGGCTTATAGTTGTGGTGGTGATGATGATAATGATAATAATCCTGATGGTGATAATGATGGTGATGATTGTGATGGTGATAATGGTGGTGATGATGATGGTGATAAAGATTAGCTATCCATTACTGGTGTCTTACTAGATAATGGACTTTAGACCAAGCACTCCACTTATATCACCTCTAATTGCAGGTGAAGAAACTAAGGCTCAGAGAACTTCGTCTGTTTGTCCTCAGTCACATATGGATCGTGGAGCCATGATCTGATCCTAAAGGCAGGCTGACTCCACAATCCATATTAAGAATATCTATGTCAAGTTTGCAGTTGGTTTCCTTTCCTTTCCTCTGACTTTGTGGAAGGGTTAAGTAATATGATGTATGCAAAGCACCTGACCCATTTCCAGCCCACAGGAGGCTCACACGAGATGTTGACATCCATATTTCATATGATGATGACCTTGTGATATGTTCAAGCTCTCCACATTCCCTGGACAGAGCGTCATAACTGATTCCTCCCTTAAAATTACTCCCAAAGTAGCGAACTCTTTGGCCCCCAAACAAATTAAGGCTCCTCTGTGACATGCCAGGTGCTGTATACCAAGGTCTTATCAGGACTCATGGACTCCTTAATCCCTTTGATCCCCAATCTAGTGCTTAACATCAATGGAGAAACATTAACTTGGCTCCAGCTGATAAGATGTTGTTTTCCTTCTCATGACCTCCTCAAGATAACAGTTTTGAACTTTGATAAGGTGTTTCTTCCTAGCCAGCCAGAGGTAGTTCTACAATAAGGGCTAATGAAAAGTCGTTGGCATCAAATTCTGAAATCAGAAAAGGAGAGCACACCTAACAACACTTTGGGTTTTCTGCACAACTCATTTTTTTTTTTTTAAGATTTTTATTGGGGAATTGGGGGGATGGGAACAGTGCTGGGGAATTGGGGGAAGGGGAACAGACAAGTTGCTGTCGTTTTGTTCTTCAATCTAGTTGTGGAGGACGTTGCTTCACTGGCCCAAGTTAACACCATCATTGCGCTCTTCTCTGGCGAGGCAGATCAGTCGCCAGCTTCTGGACGGCCGCTCACTGCGGCTGCTGGCCGCTCACGCTGGCTGCTGGCCACACACGGTAGCCCATGGCAATCCACTGCCACAGGGACTGCAGCCCACGCCGTCGCCGGCGCCTCATGGCAGCCCAGCTCCAGGTTGAGCTGTTGTTCAGCATCTTAGCTGTGGAGGGCAGTGTCACTGGCCCTCACATGTGGGATCCGAACTGGGGCCCTCTGGCGTCCCAAGTGAGTTCTTAACCATCGCGCCACTCGGCCGGCCCTGCACAACTCATTTTACAATAAGAAAGCATGATGGAAAGAGCATGCCAAAGCCACAGACCCTCACTTCAGCTCTAAGTACTGGCTAACAATTTATGCCTCCCACATTCCTAATCAGAAGACCAGCACACACAGACCTCCCAGAGCTGTAGCTGAGGTTAAATGGTGAGACAATCCACCACCAGTTACTGAAATCATGAAAACTGTTAGCAGTAACGAGATACACAGCCTGGATGGGTCTGTTTGCATCTCTAAAATGAGAGAGCAAAATGTATTTTCCTACATCTCAGATGAGTGTAATGATGGCACTAATAACAATGATGATATTAATAATAACAATCTCACAAATTTTGAAATTATTAAATAAACATACTGTACCTGCAAAATGTGTTTATAATTTCTAAATAATTCTATAAATGTTGGTTATTAATGTCACCCATCCCAGAGGAAGCTGTTTAACGAGAGGTTGAAATGAGTGGTGGTTATTCATCCACAGCTAATGTATACAAAGTACAGCACTTGGCATACACAGCAGTTTCACGTTATCAAAATCCTGCCCATCAACCCTGTGAGCTAAGTATTATTTTTTTAACTTTCATTTTGCAAATAAGGAAACTGAGGCTCAAGATTAAATAACTTACTTAAGGTCTGATGACCAGTAAGTAGAAGAGGCACAACTCAAACCCAGGTGTTATGGGCTAAATTGTGTACCTCCAAAATTCATATGTTGAAAACCTAACCCCAAGCATCTCAGAATGTGACTATATTTGGAGGTAGGGCCTTTAAAGATGTGATTAAATCAAAGTGAGGTCATTAGGGTGGGTCCTGAATAGGTATGACTGGTGTCTTTATAAGAAGAGGAGATGAGGGTACGGAAACACTGACAGACCGAATGGTGACCATGTGAGGACACAGTGAGAAGGCAGCCATCAGCAAGCCAAGGAGAGACAACGCAGAAGAAACCAAACTTGATGACACCTTTATCTTGGACTTCTAGCCTCCAGAAATGCAAGAAGACAAATTTCTGTTGTTTAGACCGCCCAGTCTGTGATGTTTTGCTATGGAAACAATAGCAAACAAATACACCAGGTCTCTCATTTCATGTCTAATGTACATTCCACTATGCCACCCTATCATGGCGTGTGTATGTGTGTGCATATATGTGTGTGCATATGTGTGTGTGTGTGTGTGTGTGTCTGTGTTTGGTTACAATCTAGTATAAATCCAATTACAAGTATCGTACTTTTTAGTTCCTCTATACATATCCCTAATGTCACCAATTTAGACTGCCAAATATATGAATATTTCAGTGGATAAATCAAATGCTCCCTAGGCCTTGCTCCCAAGATTCACAGCTATAATTTACTGAAATTTTCTCGGGCACCTTCCAAAGTTGATGATCCTTTTTCAGTACAGTACTTCAACAAACCATCTAAAGTTTGCCTCACAATCAGTGGTCATTAGTAGATCCCCGTCTCCAGTCACAGGGAACCCAAGTTGTAGCATTAATTACTCCTAACACCCTCAGACATCACAAATTATTAATATTGCTCTTTCCTACTGAGCCCAGTGTTAGCCTCAGAAATCTTCTTAACACTGGGTTACAGGAAGCTGCAATGAGATGACTTTGTACTTGGTACATGAGATTGAACCCAGATGCCTTTTTAGTATGGTCTGGAACTCTTCAAGGCTACACCTGCTTCATTCATCGCTCTGCCCTGGTGATCACACAGATTTGTCCTGTAAAACTCAGCAAGAAATCAACTCCAAAGAGGGACCACCCCAGGTCACAAAATCTCTGCTTCTTCATTTTCTAAATGAAAAAAAAAAAAGCCACTTTGAAGCTGGAAAAGATACCCAGGTAGAACACAAAACTGGGAAATTAGTCAATCAGATTAGCTGGATTGACGGAAATGAGGAGGTGTGTGAAGATCCGGTGACACAGAAATTATAAACAGGTAGCACAGAGCCCCTTCCTCCTTTTCCTTTATGATTAGGTGCACTGAGCCTTCTCAACACCTAGGAATCCCAAGAACTAACACTTCTACCTATCAAATGCTCTAGTTACTTATTGCTACATGCCAAGCTACCCCAACGATTAAAATAAAAGGCCACTTTATCTTGTTCGCAATTTTGTGGATAAGAACTTCACGACGGGTTTAGCTGGGTGGTTGAACTCTCATCTGGAGTGATACCCACCGGGCAGTGGGGGCTGTTAAGTCATTTCCAAGGTGCTGCCTCCACTCACAAGCCTGGAGCCTGAGCTGGAAAGGTGGCCATTGAGGCTGGCCGCTGACCTGGAGTCCATCTGGGGCTATTAAACAGACCACCTGCACGTGTCTCTCCTTGGGGCTTAGTTAGCACCTGGGTTCCCAGAGGGACCATCCCAAGGGCAAGGGTTCTAAGAGGTGTGGGCTGAAGCTGCAAGGTTTTTTTATGACCTCGCCTTGGATGGCCCTGAGCATCATCTCTGTTGCCTCCTATTGGCTCAGCAAGTCACTAAGGCCACTCAGATTGAAAGGGAGGGATATAAGAGTCCACCTCTTCCTGAGAGAAATAGCAAAACAACTGCAGTCATCTTTAGTTTCCCCCCACCAAACACACCCAAAGTGTGCTTAGGAAAATGGTCACCAAATCAAAGGAGTGAGGGACATGACCCTCAAGTCCTGTGAACCAGATCTTACGTGAGTTTTTAAGTTTCTAATCAGCCTGTAAACACTTGGTCAGTTGCTGTAGCAACTTCACCTGAGAAATGACTGAAAGGTTTATTTAGAAAGTTTCCAGAGGATAGAAAATCCAAGTGATAGGAAGGCCCCAGGCATCTAGGTTATTTGTAGGTGGAGTTTCACCCAAATAACCATAGGATTTTGTTTGTTTGTTTGGTTTGGTTTTTTGTCCCAAATCCTTGATTGGAGGAAAAGGGGATGGTTCTGATGACAGCCTGTGCAGCACCCACCCACCAAGCAAGAGACAGAAAGTGGGCTTTTCAGGAGCCATTAGCAGGCAGCAAACCAGAGGCTGCAACCACCACGTGGCCTTGACACCAGAGCATATTTACATGTTGCTCTGGAATCCTTACCAATTTAGGATTAAGAGCACACAGTAAAAACACCGGCAGACATTGCCCTGGGGCTAAGCATTACAAAGCTCTGAGATGCAGCTTTAACATGCAGTCTGAGGAATTTATATATAAGGGCACCATATTCAAGTCCCCTACCAGTACCGAGCAAGGCAAGTCAGATACCCCGGGGTCCTCCCGGCTCTCTGCAGCATCAGTAGGAACAGGCCCGCCCACTCACCACGCTGGACAAGTTTCTCTTGATGCTCAAAGTATTTACTCTTGAGTAAACAAACACCACTGACAATAAGCCACACCCAGGGCTTGGCTTCTCGCAGCAGCCCAGAAAAAAGAGGACTTGAGGGTTGTCAAGCTGCCCCCTGTTTGTGGACCGGGCACCGTGCCCTCTGTGATGGGAGGCCACAGAGCCCAGGAGGTCTGCCCTCACCCGGCCACCCTGGCAGAGAAAGAGATGGATGCTGGGTCAGCACACAAGCAGGGGAGAAGGGGGAGGGGGCTAAGAAGCCATGCCCTGCAAACATAAAGTCAGATTCAAGGTGACATGTGGGCCACAGGGAAAGCTCCAGGCCGTGGCAGAAGCAGTGGTACCACACTGACGGGTTGAAAGGCTGAACGGTGTTGACACTCGGCGAGTCTCCTCTTCCCCCTTGACCTACACCCGCTGCCTGCCCTCCCTCCTGGAAACCACATCCCTCTCCAGGCCTCTTCCTCAGGCCTGCAGAGGTCTGACGGGAAATAAACAACATCAACAAAACACAAGACAGCAGCAGTCTGCAGCCCCATCTCAGGATCTGATGACATCAAATGACAAAACAGGGATTGTTTTCTCTCTTTTTTCATTACCCTGAATCTTAATTGTCCCCACTGTTTTCTCACACTGAACACTGAAGGAAAGAAAAGATGAATCCAATAATTCAGTGGTCAACTCAGCAAGGTTTCCTCTTGTCTTATTCTTTCTTTCTCTTTCTTCCCTCTCCCTTCCTCCTTCTCCTTCTCTCTCTCTCTCTCTCTCTCTCTCTCTCTCTCTCTCTCTCTCTC
>NW_017731369.1:1077084-1169149 GCF_001890085.2 Hipposideros armiger
CCAACAGAGGAGAGGCCAACAGAGATGTCGATAAGAACAAATGCGTGTTTTGTTCTTGGGAATTCTGGACCTTCCGAAACAACGAGTAGCTGAAACGTGAGTAAGTTTTCCTATGACCTCATTCTTCTTTTATTATCATTGGCAGCATTTGCTGTTTTAATCATTACCTAACAGAGTTCTATAGTGTTTCACAGCCCATAATCTACTTTCACATTTCATAAAAGCACAGTGAGCCAGAGATTAAAGGGCCAACAAAAGGGTGTATCACAAGCTCATCTTGCTTTGTTTCTGATCGGTGACCTGTACCAGGGACAGGACAATAGGGGCACCAGGGGGAGTGTGCAGAGGCATTCTCTCTGCTGAGAGCAGGGCGGAGCTGGGTGTGTTTTCTGAAAAGTGCATCTGAGACTATTTTGAACAGGCACGTTTCAGATGCTGCAGCCTTTCCCAGCCAGGCCACTGATTGGGCCGTGCACACGACGCATGACACAGATGATGATGTAAATGGCGCCCCTTCAGGCTGCACAGTGCACAGCCTGCACAGCTGTACAGAACAGCCATGCCGCCCCTTATATTTGGTGGATATGAATGAATTCAGCTTGTTTGACTCTCAAAATTAATACCTGAACTTCTGAGCCATCCTGCCTCTCACTGAACAGAATCAATGTCCAACACTGCTTGGTCTGGTATTTCTTGCATCGGTTTCTCTCTCCATGACTCAGATTCCTCATCTGCAAAGAGCTAACGAAGTTCTGAGGGTTTCTGAAGGAGTTACCTAGCGAATGCCTGCAGGGTGCTTCAATTCACACTGTGCCTGGAGCACAAGGGACATGCCATGCCTGCTCTCTGAAAGTCACAGCTAAGCCAGGAGGCCAGGCAAGAAAAAGAAAGAAGCTTCTCTTGAGATTGCAGCCTGGCTCCACCCCTTCTGAGCTGAACTCCGTGTCCTGGGCTTGCTCCCCTATAAAATGTTTCTCATTACACTTCCCCAGAGGATTTCCGTGAGGCCTCGATATACGCGTGTTTGGGACACGGGGTGCTGTGTGAACTCCTGGCTTCTTATAATTCCCCTCCCAAGAGCAGAAGTCAGGGATTAGCGCAGGTGTCTGAGTCATGTTCAAAGCTCATGTCAAGTTAACCAACAATTATTGCGGCTCTGCTGTGTTTTTATTCTTGTAAGGGGTTCTGTGGTTGCAGAAAGTTCCATCCGTTTAGACCTGCACTTTCTCTAATCACCTGATGAAAAACCCAATTTTCTTTTTCTTCTTTTCTAATTCATTCTAATCCCAATTTATAAAAATTAATTACTAGGAAATAATATGATTAAAACAATGATATGCAAGCTCTAAGGCCAAATTGTTGTTGCTATTAGATTCCACATAAGACATAAGATGACAGCGTCAAATCCTCATAACAGTTTCTAAATGCCCACTCTCAATTTCTGTGCTTTTTCTTACCGTGGACGGTGACCAGCAATTTGCAGACTGGTCCCCGACAACAGATCACACTTTTAGTCAAGTGTGAGCTCAAGCAAGCAGTTGGGAAGTGTGTGTTTCCTGTGTGTGTCTGGGTGAATGAGTCGACTTTATAATTTCTGTCTGAGCCCATTGCACACTTGAATTTTCACATCACTTCTTGCTTTCTCTCCCAGGTTTCTAAGACCCTGGATAGAGACGCCATCCCTGGCTGAGCATAAACTCTTAATAAGTAGCCACCAGGAAACATGCTGAATATCTTTGAGAAGGTAACGCCTCCCCAAGCCTTCCCCTCCACCCTCTCGCATTGTAGCCTTTCCTTTCTGTCGTTGATAACATATTGAATCCTTCAAAATGATCAAATGCCCACCCCACTTCTATATACAGGCACACTTCAGAGAGATTGCAGATTCGGTTCGAGACTGCCGCAGTACCATGAGTATCGCAATAAAGTCAATTATAATCGATTTGCTGGTCTTGCCTTCGATTTGTAAAAAATGCAACATCTGTGAAGCACAGTAAACCAATGTATGCTATATTCTCAATTGCACACAAATATCCAAAGCAGGGTGTGACTGCTATTCATAAAATTTCAAGCCCGCCAAAAGGGAGGGGATAGATCGAAGTTAGGGTAAAGTTCAGAGCAAAGGTTGTTTCATGAAAACCAGACCTTCTACCCTAGTCAGGAGTGTTTCTTTAAAAGGAAATAACTGTACTCTTCTAAGATGATTTTAAAAAAAAAAATCTACCTTTTTCTGAAAGGAAGCCAGTCACTGCTTTTAATAAACTCTTTGGCTACCAAGATGAAACAGGCAGACAACAACAACAAAGAAGATATTATTAACATAATTTTATGTAATTGGATAGAGGGGTAATATTTATTTTAATATTACAGAGGAAATATCTCACAATGCAGACCCTGGATTAATTCTTTATATCTTTGGACTGCACTTATCAAATAAAATTGTACTTATGGAAAAAGCAAACACATAAATCTTGCCCCATTGTCAGCTGGCAACTCCCAGCAAGGGCTAATTGTATTATATATCTTCTGCAGCCATGCCTAGTGGTTGCCAGGGCCAAATGCATTATTATTTATTACATGAACAAATGCAATTTTCTTCTTGGAATCTGAGTTTGGAATTCCATGACGGCGTAAAATGTGCCCCTCTTCCATTCAGGAGGGAAAAGTCAGATCCCAGTGAGTGTAATCTGTTGTCGATTCTCCCATGAAGAGAAAAATCTAAGTTTCCCTTGAGAGACATCAAATCAAGTCTATAAGGAGTGGCCTCTGAAGGGCCATTAGGATGGAGGTGAAACCCTTCGAATCCTCCCCTTCAAAATGTTCCTTTCCCCCAGGAGGAAGGCTTGCTCTGGGTTTGCCAGAAGCTGAACCAGTATTTGACGTAGTTCTGTTTACCGGTGGGCAGGGTCACTGTGCACTCGAGTGCCCTGTTCCATGTACACGTATGATCCCCTCTCCTTTTCACCCTGGCTCTTCCTCTGTCTATCCTCTGTCCTTCTTGCAGGATCAGGCTAACTCCCCCACTGGAGGCTGATGGGTGGCCATCTTGCCCTTTCTCGCTCATTTGTCACCCAGACCCAGGACTTGCGCTCAGCTGCAGGCTGGAGCACGGAGATCCTTTCTTGCTCTCTGTTAACATTCTCCCAGGCCTAGGGGGTGTGTTATATTGGTCTGGAACACGTGTAAGCCTAACCATGGTGGTCAAGTGGATTTCTGCATGCTCCACCTCACCCCACGTCCCTGCACTGAGGTTAGGGCACCAATAGCAGTTATTGTAATTGGGGGATTCTTTGTCACAACCTTTGTATATCTGTCTCCCTTCAAAAATTCACAGGGAGAATACGTGAGCAAATGAGGCAAAATTTGGTCAACCCCAGATTCCTGCCAAAAGGATATTTAACAACAGTAGAAACACTAACAGTATAAACAGTAACACACACACACACACATACACACACACACACACACACACACACACACACACAAAACCTAAACATTTACTAACAATAAAAACACTAACACAGACTTACTCCTCCACTCTGGTTTAACTAAATGCAATTTGAACAGCTGTTATGCACTAGATGCCAGGTTTGGGAGTTTTCACAGACTGTGTCCTGTAACTATCAGAGCCACTCAGCGAAGCATGAACTTCGCTCCACCCCCGCTTAAGTAGGAGGAAGATGAGACTCAGAAAGTGTGAATGCTGCTCACACTGCTGGAACTTGAAACCTGACTTCCCAGTTGCATTCCTAACGCTCCTTCCATACCAGCTCCATTTCCTGGAAAGAGAGGCCCCCGGGTAGGAGAGACAGTGATTCCAGACCAGTGCTTTGTTTTGTATTTTCGTTCCTGTTTCTATGAATTTTTAAATTCATTTCTCCACCAAATCAAGAATGGGGTGAAAACCAAAGAACTCAACAAACAATCCTGCGCAGAATTCTACCCACTAAGGAGGAATTCTACAATGGAGCATTTTGCTGGAGGGGGATCATTTCCTTTCTTTCCTTCATTAACCCAATTAAAATCTCATCACACACAAAAGGAAATCAAAGGCAGAATCACAAAGAGAGGTTGTGGCTTTTGCCTCCAGGATGAAAAGCCAGCTGGTCAGCTCTCTCCACCAACCTGTCTGCCCCTTCTTCAATATAAGCTCCGTTGGCTGTTATCCCCAAGCTGGCCACAAGTCTCAGAGAACACAGAACTTCTCTAATTCTAGCAAAATGTCCTCCCATCCCTAACGTTAGGGACGTTCACAGAAAACAAACTTGTAACCAGACTGAAATGTGTCTTGAATGCCTGGCTGTGGAGGAGTTTGTTGGCTTTGTTTGTTTCCAGTTGGCAATGGAGATCCAACTAAAGGTTTACGACAAAGGTAAGGAAAATGGAAGGAAATCATTTTTCCATTGGCTTATCATAGTCTAGTTCCTGGACACGGCGTGTCCCATGAGAAGCAATGGTACATTCTTTGGGCGAAATTCACAAGTCATTTCTGCAGAGTTTTGGAGGACAGTGGGAGAAAGAACCACCAAAGGAAAATTATTGATCACCTGAGTAAAGGAGGACACAGAACCCCATACCAAACCTAAAATAATGCAATCATCAAGCATCCTAGGACCACAAAATTCAGAGCATTCCCCAGATAAGCCATGACCGATTTCCACCGGATTGAAAAGTACCTTGGACCTTGCTCCCTTCCATTCATAAAAAACGTTGCTATCAGTGAATGAGCTCACCACTCGATATAATTGTAAATTCTTTGGCACTTTCAGCTAAATCGCTGTTGAACTCACCTCTCCCCCTTTGAACCCTGGGAAATATTAACACCTTATCCCAGGTCCAGGGAGGTACATAGGTGTCCCTGGCCCTCCAGAGACGAGGAGGATGGGAACTCCCATTTATTGACCAACAGCATGTGCTGGATTGATGATATATATGCAAAGAGAAATGGTCAGAATTCTGTGTAGAGAATCAAGACAGGCTTTGTTATTTGTGGGGCCCAGCGTGAAATCAAAGTGTGGAAACCCTTGTTCAAAGATGAAGAATTTTTAAGATGGCAAGAGCAGAGCATTTAACCAAGGGGGTCAGGAGTCAGGGCGGTCTGAATATGGGGGGCACCTGCGCAATTGCTCAAGTCACAGGCCCTCAGAGCCCACCTTACTAAGAACCATCAATCAGCCACTGTCACAGATTTCTGACAATGATCTGAAGAGTGAACACAGCGAAAAGATATATATACTTGATGATTGGCTGGTTTTGGGGGGCTCTTTCTGGAGTGGAAGTGCCACTAGGATGACTTTGGTCCCGCTGATAAGGGGCAAACGAATGCAGGTTTCTGTAGGCCCCACATCTTGGCCCTGGGGGGTCTTTCCTTTCTGAGGTTATAAGGAAGAAGGGAGTGAGGAGTGTAAGGCAATCGCTAGAACAAAAGGAAGAGAGAGTATATCACTGAGGATTAGAAGAAATTGGCCTGACTTCCTCCATTCCAGCACGGTGCGCGGGCAGTGAGTGGGCAGACAGAGCTTCATCATGGCATCATACCAGGCAGATACAAGAGTGAGGAACAGTACAAAGAGAATGATTTTTTAAAAAAGGACTTGACATGGAATTTAAAATATCTAGGACAGCCACAAGCTATACCAAGGTTCTAACCTACAGCATAGATGCAGCACAATCCAACCAGCACAGAGAGCTGCAGCAGGGATCGAACTCTTAAGAAAAAAAAAAAATGTTTGAGAAAAATTCTAAGACTGAGACCCTTAAATCTATTTTGTCCCTGTGACTTCAGAGAAGACAGACATTTTTTAATGTTAGTAGCAGATACATGTGAAGGCTGAAGAATCAATGCTTTAGCCTATTTATATTTTTCCTCTGCATATTTTAAATAAACACATGGTAGACTTCATATAATAAAAATGGTCATTATAAAGAGAATTCAGTAACTATCTCTGAACCTTCAGCACCCAAACAAAACTAGAATATATAGATGTGGACACATCAAAGATTCAAAACATAAATATCCAGAACACACAAGACACAAACATAAGGGGAAATATTAAAATATTAGGGGAACAAAAAAATGGGGGGTTGAAACATGTAAACCAATAATTGAGTCAAAGCCCTTCTTCCTTTTTTAGGGTCCAGGTGGCAAAGGCAATATGTTTCCAGTGGGTTTTCTCAACGGTCCCCTTAACTTTGGCTCCGAAATCAAATGTGCTGAGATATCACGGTCTCTTCTCCCAGGGTGGGGACATTTAACGAAGGTACCATCCGCTCAATTTCAAGCAGGTGCTAAATATGATCACCTCTGCATTGGTTTGGGAATAACATCTCACCCCTCGATATTCAAAGGGTTTGGGGCTGGAGGCTGTATTGCAGGAACTTTCTTTCCCCCCCAAAAAATGTATACTTTGACATTTAACCAAATTAACAAACATTAATTGCACGTAAAAGCCACTTTGCTGAATTGCAATGAGCCATTTAACCCTATGGACCAATCCACCCGAGAGTTATGGTAGGAGAAGCAGAGTTGGCAATTCTCAAACATTAAGATACTTAGCTGCCTACACCCTGGCTCCTGCGAGGTCAGAGAAAGCTATGTTGCAGAAAAAGAACGTGAGTCCAAATTAGCAATTTGGCAGCATTCTTCAAAAAGAAAAATGTAACCTCAGGACTTTCCCAGTGCTCTCAATTCCATCTGCCAGGACGTGTCGGTGGAGTGCAGTCTTATTTGTACCCAGAGCAAAGAAGTTCCTCCCCACACCGTCCCCTTTCCTTAGCATATATGTAAAAATTAAGGAACTTTTTTTTTCCATCTTCAATTTTTTTGGGGGGTGGGGGTGGGGGCATGTCTCTCTCTGGCTAATTGCTGATTTTCTCTTAGCCCAAGGCTATGACACTTTCTGTCACATTACTTTTCTCGCCAGCAGTTCCTCATCACAAAAATCACCTCTCCGTACTGTCTTCTCCAAGATGTGAGGGCATCATAGGACTCCATCTCTACTTCGTCCCCCCCATGAGACTCTGAGTCTTAGAAACAGGTGACCTACAAACACAGCTTTACTTAATTGATCTTCCAGAGGGACAGGCTTTCCATCCCATGAGGGAGGAATGTGTGGGCCATGTCTGTTTCAGTCACCTTCCTATTTTCAGGGCTGGGCTCCTCATAGAGCCATATTACCTGCTCAATAAAAGTTTAATGAAGGAACAATGAGTGGTGAGGTGCCATGACTTATTTATTTCTTCCAAAAATGTCTTCCGAAGCACAGTGGATTCCAAAGAAATCACACACGGCCGCCAGCGTCAGCTTATACACAGACATTACCAGTGCGTCTTCTGCTCCTCCTAATAGTCATTTTCATTTTGGTGGTGCCCACACCAAAGGGCCAAAGCGGAGCGCCGGCCCACAGAACCCAGGGCATAGGAACCCAGCCATCGGGGTCTCCTTGTCTCACTAACAGCTTTTTCAGAAAGAGTGCAACCCCGAAATGAACAGTCCAGCTCATAAAACATGAAAACAATGTGCTCTTTTTGCCTTGCCCCCATTAGAAAGTTTCAAATGCTGGGCATGGCAATTCGTATCTCCCACATTTTTTGTCAATGTCTACTTTGATTTCTGATTATTTTGATTTTTCATATGTTGAGTCTACAATTTTGCCCAGAGAGCTGCACAACGATTACTGTATTTCCCCATGTATAAGTTGCACCCTTTTTCGAACAATTTGCGGTCTAAAAACTGGGTGCGTCTTATACAGTGGTTGTAGGTTTCAAATGCCATAGATGGAACTGAGGGCGAAGCAATATATGAAGACAGTGATTGGTCATCAGACACAGATGAGGACAAGCTAATGGTTGGGAGTTTTGACAGTGATGAGGAGTTGCATGAATTTTATGATGAATAAAACTTGAGTTCAATAACTTTATGTAATACACTTTTTTCAAATTTCAGGCCCCAAAATTAAGGTGCGTCTTATACATGGGGAAATACGGTATATTACATTTCTGTTGTGTTAGGTCACCCTGTTTGTGGTACTTTGTTAGGGCAGCCCTAGGAAATGAATACACCATCTTAAACCACAAGCCAACAGCACACTTAGCTGAGAAACACCAAAAGTATTACCATTAAGTTCAGCAACAAGACAGTAATTCCTGAAGGACAATAATAGTGGAGAGTGTGGCCTGCTAAACAGTAGTAGGTCCCCGTCCTTCGTGCGCACCACAACCCTGTGAATCCACTTAACTGGCATGCACAGAGCCTGAGCTGAAGCTCTGCAAACAAGGAGGGGGAGGGAACATTTACTAGCGACGCGTTTGATGACTGTCATGCGTTTACTCCTACAACCTCTCCTTCTGTAGGAGACAGGTGTCAGCTTGGATTCCCGAATCTTGCTTTTCCTGCTTCGTGT
Organism: Hipposideros armiger; assembly: GCF_001890085.2. Lineage (NCBI taxonomy): Eukaryota > Metazoa > Chordata > Mammalia > Chiroptera > Hipposideridae > Hipposideros > Hipposideros armiger. The sequence goes on from NW_017731369.1 coordinate 1,085,487, forward strand.
CTAATCACTTAGCTTTCCTGAGCTGCCTTCCTCTACTCCCTAAGCCAGAGGTAATATTTTTGCTCCAGGAAAGATGAAGACGAAATGTGGGTGGCTCAGAAAGGCATTTAGTTGAATACCCGCCACATAGTAGGTGCTCAATAATTATGTTGGTTTCTTCCCTTTCTGAAATATTGACATATCATGGTGAGCCTCAGACATGAGAATTACATTTGGTCAATTATGCTATTCATATTCTCCCAACTGTGGTAAAATTTATAGATTTAAAAATCTCTTTGTAGATCAATTTCTCTAAGTCTATTGAACTATGGAGAGGCAAATCACATGCTAAAGCAAAAGGGAGGAAAGAATGTGGTGGGTGGGAGTTGTTTTTGTTTTTTTAATTGGCCCACGAGGAAGAATCATTGAGAGGTAGGTAATGTTTCATCACTATTTTCTCTCTGTTTATAAAGACAGTGGTGGCCAAATGGTCTAAACCCACACACACCGGTGGGGGAAATTGAGTTTTATGTACCGAGTGTTTGATTTCACAGGTTGCTTAATGCACAGAAAGTTTTTAATTTAATATTTTCCCAAAGGCCTTTAAAAGTATTGGGTGCATTTTGAAAAGTCCAATAAATATTTGTCATTTTATATAGGGCCATCATTTTTTTGTTTATTTGTTTGTGGTTTTTCCCCCCTCTCGCACACAAATCAAGTGAAATATTTAAGGTCTGAGCCAAGCGCCCAGGAGCTTATTAAAAATGAGTCCAAATGAACATGCTGGCAAATCCTGGGAGTATGGAAATAAGGCCACATTTAAGAATCCCTGAGTGGGCCAGAGAGGAATGCTATGCATGATGCCCTTTGGGGTAAGCCAGGGCCAGAAACCTGAGTAGCTGAGAATTAGCCCAGAGAGATGTGCAGGGAGAGAGGTACCTCAAAGGTCAAAGGCCAGGGAGCACAGAATGTCTAGTGTCTGAAAAACAGGAGGGAGGGACTGCTGCCCCGCAAGCCCACCTTCAACACACACACACACTCACACATATACACAGACACACACACAGAGAGACACACAAACACACAGATACACACACACACACACACACTCCAAGTCAATTATCTGATAGTCAAAGGATATCCACAGTTAAAACCAACCTCGTAGCATGCCCCCTCCCTATGTTCTCCAACTAGCTGTAGCATATTTATTTGTACATCACCCAATCAGCGCCTTCCACCAATCCTATTTTTTAACATTACAAGAATCACTCCTGTTCCTTACTCATCGAATATATATTTATTGAGTGTCTACTGACCCTTTGTAGGTCTGGGGTAAAATGCTGGGGTAAAATGGCTACCACAGTGGCGGTGCCGCTGCCACTGCCCTTGATGAAAACTGCCCCATCGCTCAAGCTGGACCAGCCTCAGTGGAGTTCTCAGGGTATTGGGATGTGACAGGCTGTGTCCTTCCTTTCTGTCGACACACCTGGGATGGTGAAAATGACTACACCTATTCTTCCCAGGACTAGAAATCCTCCTTTCTCTCTCCTTCTAGCTTCTGTTTTAGTCATACCTGGCAGGTAAGTCAGGGTTCTCTGTGTACATTTTCAGTTTGAGAAAAATAATCACCTTTAGGTTTTCCTTAAGAACTAGGAAATTAGTTTTGAATTATACTAAAGTGTCCTGCTTTGTGGTTTATCTCCGTCTTCCCCTCACAGCACCTCCCCCTGAGAGACCCAGCATGCCCTCGGTGCAAAGATAAACCAGAGATGGCCAATGTCAGAGAGGGCGTGGGGCTCAGTCACTGGATCAAGCACCTGTTGCTTTTGGTTGCTCCATTTCCATCGTCTTTACTTCTGGTAACTGACCACTTTCTTTCTGTGGGGAGCCCATCCTATGGGATTTAGGTGAAGGGGATTGATTGACCTATGATCCCTTGTAAGAGAAAGAATTGAGCAGGTGATCCAGATTGCCCAATCATTTTAGTCCATTCTCCCAGCTGAAGTGACTGGCTTACGGTGGTCCAGAGACAGAACCCAGATCTGTCTGATGCTACAGCCCCACATTAAACTAAAATAAGATATGCAAAAAGCATGGCTCAAAGTAAATGCTCTCCAGTTGTAACCCTCCCATCTCTTGATCCTTTTGGATGTCCTCAGCTCTCCAGATGTAGGCACCCATCCTATCTGACTTGGAAATTCATCTGTTGAGTTTCTAGGCCAGAACCACCGTAGAAGTGCACCATCAGTGGTACAGAGCGCTCTGGTCTGCTTGACGCAACATTCTCAGGCCAAATGCAAGGCCATCGACCCCTTCCTGAGCCAGACCCTGTCCTGGCCTCCTTCTCCTCCTCCCTCGGGCCGCCAGGAGGTCCCAGCAAGCGTGCTGTCCTCACCTCCCATGAAATTGTACCACAGGATGCTAAACGCAGAGTCCACTTAGCACCTAGAGCATCACGTATCCAGCATGAACAGCAAAGGCAGCCTTGAGGCAGACTCTGTCATTCAAACTGTGTTTAGGAAACCCCAACTCTGTGGCCTTTGTGCTACATGAGCAGCATGCGCCCAGCCCCCTCCCGAGTGGGGATGGAAAACAGAAGACCTTCCGAGACAGTGCTATTATGTGTAGAAAAGTAAAAATTGCTGAAATTAGTCACGAAAGATCCAAATATCTCTTGTTGCTGATCTGAGGCATGTATATGTGCAGTGGGAATAAAGTTATTAAAAACATTTTTTTCACTATTTATATATGTCCTATCATCTGGCTTGACTCTTCATGGAGAAATTGGAGGAGGAGCCAATTACGTCCTTGTGGGAGGAAAGGGGCCCAGGAAGGTGGCCTTGGGTTAAACACCACATCTGCTGCTGACCCCAAAGAGGCCTGTGCTGGAAGCCTCAAGTCATGTCTCATGTGCTCTTAGTTTCTGGCTGTCTGTAATAGCAAGGGGACAGTCAGCAAGCTTTCTTCGGAGCAACTTAGTGACAGCAAAGGACATACAGCCTCTACATGATGTTTATCAAAAAGGTATATTTTGTGAAATGAAACCGCATCATTCTATCAAGTTCTGTTAGGTGAGATATTGGTAGCATACAGGGCTTATCATCGGACCTGGATTTGAGTCTCGGTACTGCCACTTACTAGCTGGGTGATCTTAGGCGATCACCTAACCTCTCTGAGCCCTAGAATCCTAAGCATGAGAGTGGGAACCAGAAATGTGTAGGGTCGTTACAAGGATTAGATGAGATAGTGCATGTAAAATGCTCAGCATGACCCTGGATGCATTGTAGGAGCTCTGAGATATCCGCAGTGATGACGGCAAAGGTGCAGATGATGGCCATTCGTCAAGCTACTTGCACAAGAGGAGTTAAATAAAACTGTCCCTATTAGGCCTTTTGGATAAAGGCCACCTGGACCCAAGAGGAGGCATCAGGAAGCTCTTTGGTGTCAGAGCAGATCATGAGAAAAAAATCGATTTCCTGGGCAATGGTGACAAACAGTAACAGGTGACCCTCTGAAGTGTCAGTGGCTCCCTTGTTCGATGAGCGGGCAAAAGGTCGACCACTGACACCAAATCTTGCAAATGCTCCTCTCTCTCGGGACTGCAGATTCCGATTGGAAATCTCTGGAGATGAGGATCTCTGGAGACCCTGGGTTCTTCCTATTTTAGGTGAGGCCAGAAATACCCCAGGCAGAGCTGACTTCTAGCAGATGTCCCCACAGCTGGCCACAAATGGCGATCGGGAGGGAAAGGCAGAGGCAAGTAAGACCAATAGGGGAGAAGTTGGGTGAACTCCTTTAAAGTTCAAACATTTAATTTCGTCCTGATTTTGTTCCAGGCTGAGGGGTCAAGTCATTTCTTATTTTATCCAAATAAGCTCAGCACCCTCTAGAGAGAAGACAAGGGCACTGTTATAATAATATCCCCAAAGCCCTCGACTAAATGTCTACAAAATGCCGCTGGAAGTTAGAACCTTACATAGCTTAAAATAAGAGTGTTACCATTCCTGTTTTCAACAATAAAAACACGGGGTGGGAGGTATCAGTGTTCTGTGATACAAAGATCGGCTGGTCTGACTCTTTTTAGTTGTTTTATGGGAAGATTGGGTTTGGTTTGATGCACAATTTCCTTGGGACTTAGGACTCGTTCCAAGAGCCATTTTAACAGAAAACTTCCATCTCAAAAGACTGCTTCAAGTTTGTGTGCCCATCACACTGGTCTCTGTACCATGCTCACAGGTTCACATTGGTAGTCACAGCCAAAATTTCTCTCTGTAGGCACCTCCTTATCACTTGTGAATCAGTGGAAAAGACTGGAAATGTCTCTCAAACTCTCAGGCTTTTCGCCTGGAACAAGGGTCCAGTTGAAACTTCTGAGGAAGTGACAATTGAGTGGAAATCTGAAGGATAAGTGGGCATTAACTAGGCAAATGAGGGGGTATATGTCCCAGTAAAATGTATTCTTAAGAACCCAAGAGGAGCACCAGTGGTGGGCTGGAGCCAGCATGGAGCAGTTCACCAGAACCAACTGTGCACAGCTCTTCCCAACCCCACGGTCCATGACATCACATTGGTAGCCTGAAGTTGGCCTAGGTAGGAGTATTTACATCACAGTAATGGGCAGATGCTATAAACCAGGGCTTTTTTAAAGGTGAAGGGCCTCATCTTCTCTTTTGCACCCTTGTGGGTAGCAGTCTATAGGGAAGATTATAGAAGCTCATTAGAGGTGAATTTTCTGGGGAGTTAGAGGTAGTTACAGACGTCATTTATCTGCTTTCCCAACCAATGATCTAACCTACGGAATGGCCGAGAATCAGGATGGCGGCATGGAGCAAAACCTGGACTGACAGCCCACACATCTCTGTTCCTGACTGATTCCCAGAGAAGCAGGTTCTCATCTGCCTTGAGCAGAAACTCTTCCATTTTTTGAGAACACGGGCAACCAGACATCTGAGCCTCGCTTTCTTCATAGCTTTGACAACGGTTCTCAGTTATAACTTTTGATTAAAAGGATTGATATGGTTTGCACTGGGTTTTTCTTGTGCTGAAGTAATCTAGGGACGACAAGAACTCAATAAGTCACTAGTCTGTCTCCCTATGGTACAGGAAGAGAAGAAAATTGATGTCCAGATTTTTCTACAAAAGCAATAATATGTGAAGATACATATTAACAAAGGCTTAATTTTTATGAAAACAGAAACTCCTCCCAAGAAGACATACAAATGGCCAACAGATTTATGAAAAAATGTTCAACTTCACTTGCTATTAGGGAAATACAAATCTAAACCACAATGAGATATCACCTCACACCTGTTAGAATGACTATCATCAACAAGACAAATAATAGCAAGTGTTAGAGAGGCTGTGGAGAAAATGGAACCCTCATACACTGTTGGTGGGAATGTAAATTGGTACAGCCAAATAATTAAGAATAGAATTACCATATGAACAAACAATCCCTCTACTGTTTAGGTATCTACCCAAAAAAATCTGAAAATATTCATTCGTAAAGATATATGTACTCTGATGCTCATTGCAGCTTTATTTACAGTAGCCAAGACATGGAAACAACCAAAGTGTCCTTCGATAGATGATTGGATAAAGAAGATGTGGTATATATACACAATGGCACACTACTCTGCCATAAGAAAAGATGAAATACTGCCATTTGAGACCACATGGATGGATTCTGAGGTTATTATGCTAAACAAAATAAGTCAAACAGAAAAAATTGAGAACCATATGACTTCGCTCATATATGGTATATAACACTGAAAACAACAAAGGAACAAGGCAAACAAATAAAGAAACAAAAACTCATAGACACAGATGACAGTTTAATGGTTACCAGAGAGAGGGTAAGGGGGGGGGTAGAGGGGATGTAGAAGTTAAAGGGGTCAAATACATAGTGATGGAAGGAGAACTGACTCTGGGTGGTGAGCACACAATGTGATGTATAGATGATGTATTACAGAATTGTACACTTGAAACCTACGTAATTTTACTAACCACTGTTACCCCAATAAATTTAATTTTAAAAATGCTTGTAAAAAAAGGGAAAAAAAAGAGTTCTGAAGTCAGTAATATTAATATTTAGATTCAAATCTTGACTCCATCACTACTTTTTTTGACAGGGGCAGCTTATTTATCTTTTCTGTGTCCAGGTGTCCTTATCTATAAAGATTTTGATGGCATCTACCTCCCAAAATCGTGATGAGGATTTAATGAGATAACGCAACTATCATCCTTGGCATAGACCCTACTATGTAATAAGTTCCCCACAAACAGTAGTCAAAAGGTTTGAGATACTAAAATTATAGACCTGCAAAGGATCTAGAAATTTCTTAGTCAAACATCCCTCATTGTTGAGCCACCACTTATCAGGAACTACTACATGCCAACTGCTTTCTGGATGCTTGCCATTTATTATTTACAGTTCATAAAGAGCCCTACAAGCTACATATCATTATCTTCATTTTCTTAATGAAAAACCTGAGCGTAAATGTGGTTAAGTGACTTACTTCAGACCACAGTTAATACCTGGCTAAGCCATAATTTTACTCTTGGTGTGTCAGCCTCCCAAACCTATGCTATTTCTCTATACTATACAGCCTCACAGGTAAGAGAGTCCAGAGAGAGGAACTAATTTGCCCAAGATTAAAAAAAAATAATAATAGCCCAACTACAACTGAATCCTATGCTGGTATAATTTGCATCGACCCTCAATGTCTCACCTAGCACCACACAAATAGATTTAGATAAGCTCTATTCAGGACATTTGTATGTCAAAAAAACTACATGTTACGTGTTGGCCAATAATGGAATTTGAAGACTCCTTTCGTAAGTGGAAGCAGGGGACATTAAATACCTTTTGACTACCCAAGGGTATGAATTACAACTTTCATTTTTTCTCCCATGAATCCCACATGTCTACACTTCCCAGCATTGCTTCTAGTCCTGGTGCCCATTAGATTTGTGCCTCTGTTTCCCTATTTGGAAAAGGAATCATGATGCCATTGTGAAAATGAAATAATCTGAAAGCACTAGGTATAATTCTGCATACACAACAGGTGCCCACCCACATTGAGTTTCGTTTCCTTTCCTCCAGCAGAAATACAATTTTGCCATATAGCTGCATCCTAATCTCAGCATTGGGGAGGACATGCAAGACAGTCCATAGAATATGCCTTGAACTGTGAGCAATCCCGGCCCTTGTTTACACCAAAAGAGATCCCTCTATCAGGACTCTCCCTCGATGACAGGTGGTGGTAACAAGGAATCAAAGTGCAGTCCCAGGACATTCAGCAAACATTAACCACTTCATTAGTGATCACTTCCCATTGAGCTCTGTTGTATGCCAATTAATCACTTACACAGGGCCATGATCGTGGGCACGTTAATCACAGTGATGAATGAGCAACACACTCAGGTGCTTTTGGAAACAAGTCACGTGGAGGTGGCAGGAGAACAAGGTTCAGTGTCCCCATTCTGTGATGAGTCCCTGTTCACATCTGATCTCTTTTATGGCTTTTGAGAAATTGTACTATTATAATATTTGGAGAATGAAGGCCACATCCCAGCCCAGTACTGCTGGCAACCAACTGTGGGCCCTTGAGTGAGTCACTATGTAGGTCATATTTATGAAGGAGTGTGGACATAGTCAGAAAGACCTGGAATTTGGATTTCAGGAACTGCACTTTGTGGCCATGTAGCCTTGACCTCACCAGGGCTGGCTTCACAATCCATGGCTGCTCTGAATGTTCCTCTATACTCCACAGTAGAGCTATACTTATTTAAATATTTATGATGGTATTTTGGTTGGTTTGTTTGCCATGGAAAGCCATTTGGCCTGATCCTCTGTATTAGTTTCCTATTGCTGCCGTAACAAAGTACCATAAACTTAATGGCTTAAAATAATATAAGCTTAGTGGTTTAAAACCCAATGCTTTACAGCTCTTGGGGGCAGAAACCCAATGGGTCTACTGGACTGAAATGGCAGTGTCAGCAGGACTGGGATCCTTCTGAAGGCCCTTGCCTTTCCCAGATTCTACAGGTCACCAGCATTCTTTGGCTCTGATCTCGTGTTTCATCTTCAAAGAACATCACTCCAGCCTCTGCTCTGTCACCCTGTCTCCTTCTACTTATGGGTTATACCAGACCTTGTGATTACATTGGGACCATCCACAGAATTGAAACAATCTTCCCATCTCAAGGTCCTTACCGTAATCATATCTGCAGAGTCCCTTTTGCCATGTAAGGTAACATAGTCATAGGTCTTAAGATTAGAATGTGGATAGCTTTGGGGGAAAGTATTATTCTGCCTATCACACTATCTTACAGTCAGTCAGATTAAAATTATAGTACAGTCATCCAGGAGAAACAGTTGAACCTCCAAGGGAAAACCATATTGATGATAACAAGGAAATGGAAGGGAAAAGAAGAGTCAGGATCAAAGCAAAGTATTGTTTAGCAGGGTTAACCTGAGCAAATTGGACCAATCTGTTCTTTTTCCATCTGAGAAGTGAGGATTATAACACTAGAAATCCCATAGATTTGATGGAATTAAATGAGATGATAGTCACAAAGCATTTGGTACAGTGTCCAGCACATTATGGTGATAGGAAGAATTATAACCCTGATGTCTCACCATCTTTGCAATTACTATGCCATTCACGCAGGAAGAGATTGAGTGATCAACAGGAAGTGTCACTGTGACATTCTGACACAGTATGACACCTCCAAATAACTCTCAGAGAACATTTTGCAGACTTCTCTTGCCAGGTTTAATCATAATCTTAGATTTTAAAAGCAGTTAAGTAACATGGATGGCAATTTAGAGTTGCAAGGTATTTTCTTCCTTCATCTTCACCCCATCTCTCTACCCACAGGAAGATACTAAGGGTCAGAGTGGGTAATCCCAAAGTCACATGGTTGAGAAGTGACAAGCCAGGCTCTAGCACTGCTGTTCCAACTCCAGACCCCATACCTTCTCCACTGTGCCATGCTCTCTGTGCATTATTTCATATCCAGGTCACACTCAGGTATTATATAGCTGGGGAAATAAGAATAAGAGAATCTAACTGAAATTAACAAGTGATTCAACTACAAAACAGCTGGGAATCACATGTACAAAATAGCAGATCATAATTTTTATTGCTGACATTGTCTTTCGAGTATGTTTCTTGGGTTCAAAATACTGGAGTTGGAGTGACCAGGGTTTGAATCCTGGCTCTGACGTTTAGAACTCAGGATATTCAGCAAGTCACAAGCTCTGCATCTCGATGCCAGCTCCTGCTCCAGGAAGGCCCTGCGTTACCGTCATTTGACATAAAGGTAAAAGTGAATGTAATTGTTGAGTGACAGATTAGTGGCATCAGGCAACACTTATGGAAATGTTCCAAGGAAGGTTTGATTGAATTAATTCTTCTAGAACCCTTGCAATTAAGTGGAAGCAATGATAGAGGCTAATTGACAGGCTTGGCTAAGGTGAGCTGGTTTCCTTCTATCATTCTTGCGCATATTTTCTAGGGGCACTTATTTGGGGAGATAAATATTTAGGTTTCAAGAAATCATACTCAATTTCTCTGAGGCCTTCTCACTTCAGCTGGATATGGAAAGAGTTACAATTTGGAAGGTGCATCATAAATCCAGTGACAGTTATTCTGGAACTGATTGGAGACACTTTCAAACCTAATTAAAGTGGTTTCCCTCTTTGAATTTGCTCCAGGTATCCATTTATTGCCTGGGCTAGAAACTAATTTGCAACAAGATTTGGGATCTGGGCCCTTACACAGAGAGGTTTGTTATATATGATTAAGCTAAGCCATTTAGTGTAATACTCAGAGAAGTAATTTGGAATAAAAGAAATTGCATTCTATATTCAAGAAACAAAATACTCCTCTAACTATAAACAGAATTAAACTGCATAAAAATATATTTTCTGAAGCTGAGTCCCTACTTCCGGTGCGCTCTTGATGTGCCCTTAGAAACCTTTACCTTAGACTCATCTCTTCAACCATAAACCCAATTCCTTCAAACACAAATTTGGTGCCTGCTTCCTCACTGCCTTTTGTCCTCCTCCTTTCCAAGTTCATGCTGACCTCCTAGTGTAGTGTCATTATGAGGAATGAATACGATGTTGTCAGTGACTTAGCACAGTACCTGGCACATAGAAGGCACCCACTGAATCATAGTCAACATCAACTCCACCAACACTATCATTTGTGTAGAGGCCCTACACCCCTATGTTCTGGAGAGTGAGAAAGGGTGGAAAATTACAACCAGAAACCAGAGACTCATTCACTGAGGGATCTAATCTGTGCCTAACAGTAGCTTTCATTGACTTTCCTAAACCTCTGTTAATGTGGATCTAACTCCCTGTTACAAAGAAGGACTGAGACATAGAGACATTCACACTATTGCTCATAACCAACTATCTACTGAACTCTCATCCAGCTCACACATCTCGGCTAAGCCTTGGCCTCCTCAGGGAAACCTTCCCTGAACCCCTGGACAAAGTTGAATCTCCCTGGTACACAATCTCCTAGCATCATGCACCCCCTTTCCCTTTTTTAATTCTTCTCACAATTGCATGTACACATTTATTTGTATTGTTATTCAATTACTATTTGTCCCGGCACAAACTTGATAAATTTTGTGTGTGATTTTCTCACTATTATATCCCAGTCTGTAGCACACATTAGTACTCACTCATTAATTCGTGAATGAATAAATGAAATAATGAATGAATGAGTCAAAAAGACTAAAAACAAGTGGTGGAGAGGATGTGGAGAAATTGGAACACTTACATGTTGCTGGTAGAATTGTAAAGGGATGCAGCCACTTTGGAAAACAGCCTGTCAGTTCTTCAAAACGGTAAACATAGAGTTAACATCTGACCCAGCAATTCTATCCCAGGTACATATACAAGAGAATTGAAAATATATGTCCACTCAAAAACCCTTTACATGAATGTTCATTACATTATTATTCATAATAGCCAAAAAATTGAAGAAACTTCAAAAGTCTATCAACTAATGAATGAATAAATAAAATGTGTTATAGCCATATCATGGAATATTATTTGGCAATGAAAACAGAATAAAGAACTCATACATGCTACAATGTGGATGAATCTTGAAAACATTATTTTAAGTGAGATAAGCCAATAACAAAAAAAAGCCATATATTGTATAATTCCATTTGTATGCAATGTCCAGAATAGAAAAATCCACAGAGACAGAAAGCAGATTAGCGATTGCCAGGGGCTTGTAAAGGAAGGACTTGAGAGTGACAGCTTAGAGATAAGATTTCTCTTTAGGGATCACAAAAATGTTCTGGAATTAGATAGTGGGGATGGTTGCACAACCCTGTTCATAAATTAAAAACACTGAAATGTACACTTTAAAGTGGTGAATTTGAGCACAGAGGATTTTTAGAGCAGTGAAACTACTCTGTATGAGACTATGATAATGGGTCCATGTCATTACATATTTGTCCAAACCCATGGAGTGTACACCAGTTGTGAGCCCTAATGTAAATTATTGACTTTGGGTGCTTATGATGTGTTAATGTAGGTTCATGGAGTGTAGCAAACGTATCACTTTGATGTATCACGTCCTTTCTAGCTGAGAACATCCTGTTGATAACGCGGGAGGCTCTATATGTGTGTGGGGGCAGAGGGTATATGGGAAATCTTTGTAGCTTCTGCCCAATATTACTGTGAACCTAAAACGTCTCTAAAAAATAAAACCTTGTTTGCAATGGTGAATTTTATGAATAAAACGTCAATAAAGCTGTTATTTAAAACTCAACCCCTAGAGGTTTAGTAGTGTCTTTTCTGAGCCCCGTCCTGGCTCAGTCTTTATTATAATTGACCCTTATTTAGTCTTCACGCAAGCTTTCTAATGTATATGTTATTACACTTATATTTTACAGATTAAGAAACTAAGGCTCAGGATCATAACGTGATTTGCTGAAGGCTACAGTTCAGTAGGTGGTGAAGGGCATGAGTTGATGCTTGTCTGATGGATCTCTAACATGTCTTAGGGCAACAATATGTCTCCTTCTTACCTATCTCTTTTAACTTGAGTTCCTCATTCTACAGTTTGGGGAAACTGACACTTGAGGAGATTGCCCAGATTAGATGCCACAGCGTAGACCTACCTATGACATCACACTGTTATCCCTATGGAGGTGGGATGGAGCCAAATCAATACATACCTTCCTTGTATCTATTGATGGAAGGTGTTACATAAACAAGAGATTCAACAACCTTACTTTTATTGGATGGAAACTAAGGACGATAAAAAGTCTGTAAAAATGATTGGAAAGATGACCTTTCACCAAATGTTGAAAGATTTCAGAGAGAAACTGTGTGCCACAGGGTGGCCAGAAAGTCTTTTCTAGACAAGGGCTGCCAACCTGAGTCCTGAATGAGGAACAGTACTTAGAACAGTCCCTGGGATACTGACAGATAAACCAAGTGTTATAGTGCTACATTTTGTCATCTCCACCATGAGCATTCTCTTCTTCCTTACAGGAACTGTGGAGGAGGAAGGCTGATTTTCTTCTTCTCCTTGCAGAGGAGTGGGGCTGGGGGTTCCAACCTTATTTCTGGGGGGGCAGTGCAGAGCAAGGGCCTCAGACTCTTTGCCCACTCCTTTCCCATCAGAGGATGACTTTTTAAGCTGGTTGTCCAGAGTGGAAGATAACCAAGCCACCCTCACAGTGACCCTAGAGCACTGGTTCTCAACTCTAGGGGGCCTATTTGGCAATGTCTGGAGACATTTTTGGTTATGACTTAGGGGGAATGGATTCTACTAGTATCTTTTGGGTAGATGTCATGGCTGCTCCCAAACATCCTACGAGTACAGGACAACCCCGCCACACCAAAGAATTATCCAGTCCCAATTGTCAATAATGCTGAGGCTGAGAAACCGTATCCAAAAAGGGATCTATTCTTAGTTATTCTTCCAATCCCAGCCTACAGGGGAAGCAGCCTTCCCTCTTCCATTTTACATTCTTCCTTAGACAATTATTGACCAAGTAACCCAGACCATCAAGGATGGGGCTGCACATGCCAGCTCCTTGCTGGCATCTGAGAGCATTGTCTCTAGCTATCCTCTTTATTTGGTGTTGATTTGGCTTTTTCTTGAATTATAGTCATAATGTCCCTACCTCTGGCTTGGAGGCAAAGCAAGCAATGATTCAGGAAGGAGAAGCAAGTCGTTTTCCTGAAGCCCCCTGGCCAAATCTCTGTTAATTTTAGGAATCCCACATTTCATGGTGTGTGGATTTCTGGTCAAGCCCTTCCTTGTTTTCTATTAGGTTCTGCCCTTGTTCACACAGCTACCTTGACTCAGAACACATGAGAACAAGAGGGTGAATGGAAAAATTTAGGTGCTACAATTGACAGAGAACTCCAATGAACATCACATTGCAGTCTGTCTTCCCAGCAAACCTTTGGCCTGTGCAAATGGGAATTGGGGGTCAGAGGAAATGGGGCAGAGATATTTCATTTGCAATGAAAATTCCAGATCATTCCAAACCCAATGGCTGAGATACATTTTCAAGAGGAACAGATGGGTGTCTGTGAGTATAAGGGCTTCAGATGTTCAGGAGAAGTCCATCAGGGAGTTCATCTGGTCCAGGCCAAGACAACTTACTCCATGAAGAGGCTAGATGAGGCCTGAAAATGCCTGCATCTCTGAGTAGATGGGCTCGTGGAAGGGCCCACGTTCTCATTGGCTACCAGTCTATTTGGGTCTTGATGGCAACTGATGGGTCATCTCTATGAAAGAAGATGCAGCTCTGTCTAAGGAGACAACCCCATGAATCCAATCCACACTTTATGAGTGTCCTTTATAGGAGGCCTGTGTAAATAACCCATATGTAGCCCAGCCTAGGTCCTGCTTAATGGAAGGTTGACAGTTACAGGTTCTATGAATACAGGGTGAAAGATTGACACATCCAAGGGCAAGTCTCAGTGGGCATTTGACTCTCACCAGCTGGATGGTATTATTTTTCACAGCATGGCTTTCCATGTTGCAAGTCATTAAGCCTTCAAAATCCTACATTCCTTAGCCCTGTGAAACTTCAGCTGATAATGTAATGTGATCACTCTCCGAAATGCACCACTCTCTGGGGTGGTGCACATTTGCAGGTTAAAAGCAAGCATAGCACATCGCTCTGAGCAGAGAAGATCAAAGAGGTGACAGTGAAGGTCTAGGATGGCAGTTATCAAACTTTTGGTCTTAAGGACCCATTCACACATTTACAATCTTTTGAGGTCCCCAAAGAGCTTAGTTTATGTGAGTCATATCTATTGGTATTTACATTTTAGAAATTCAAACTGATAAAACTTTTAAATATTTACTTATTCACCCGTTTTAAATAACAATACTAAGCCCATTACATGTCAACATAAATAACATAGTTTTATTTGAAAGTAGCCATAGTTTTCAAGACAGAAAACAATTTAGCAAGAAGGGTGGCATTGTTTAATATTGTTTGCAAATCCCTTTAATGCCTGGCTTAATAGACTATGGCTAGATTCACACATCTACTTCTGCTCCTATTCCATCTGTTATAATTTATTTTTTTGGTTGAAGTATATGAAGCAAATCCAGACTCCCATAGGTATGTAATCAGAAGAGAGGAGAATCTTTTAATAGTCTTGTCAATTAGTTATTTGATATTACACCAAAACTCAACAAGGGATAGTTCTTAAAGATTAGTTGCAATGTAGACTCTGAAACCATATCAATGTTTTTGTATTCTGTCCAATTAAAATTCAGTAGTCGAGCTTGCATTTTGAATGGTTCTTTAACCCATGCATGATGATTCATTTCGAAAATGTAGATTCCCTTATTCAGGCAGATTTTTTCAAATATTCTCACATTTCATTTATACATTTTTTTAAAAAAACATCTGTTAATACCACCACCAATCTCATCACAAAAGTATTCAAGTACTGGGAAGCTGTCAAGTTCACAGTTACAGATACAAGTTTTCTAAAATTCAAATTTTCACTTGAAAGCCTTTATTTTAGCTTTGGCAACAAACACTATCAGTAGTTTTCCTTGAAGTGACAGGCTCACCCTATTCATTGTCAAGACTCTGTCTGCCAAATACCCAAGTCTGAATAATTATAATTCACCTGTTAGTTGCTCTTCCAAGTAAAAATGATGGTGCATGAAACCAAGCAGCTAGTTGAGCTCACAACTCAAGCCATTCCACACGTGCTTTTCCTTGAGGGAACCACTGTCTTTTGCTGGGCAGAAGTGCTTTCTGAGTCCTTGACACTTCATCACACAAAACAGAAAGTGTCCACTTGTATAAGGTGTCATTTGTCATATACAAATCATCCACTTGTACACTCCTGAATGGTGAAGAGTGAATGAAATGACTGGTTTTTACTGCTTTTCAAGGATATTCTTAAGAAAAACCGGCTTTATTGATTTGCTTGATTTTATTGCGAGAGCGTGGTACTGGAGAGTGAAATGACAGCTTGCACAAGTGGATGCTGTACTGCTGCATTTTCTTCACCGTGGCTTTTGCACCATCAGGGCAAGTGTCAACACAGCTCACAAGGCAAATGATGGTTTAGTATTATGAAAATAGTTTTAACCTCGCAGACACTCTGAAAAAGTCTAGGGGACCTCCCAGGGTCCATGGACCATGCTTAGAGGACCATCCATCTAGGGAATAGTGGAGCCCTAGGAAGCTTAATGGACCACAGCAATGAGACGCCATTGGACAGTTTTTCCCGGGGGCTGGGGTGACCAGATGTTCTTTTGAGAAATCTTCCATTGGCCACAATATGGAGGTGCTGTGAAGGGAAGGCTGACAAGTAAACATAAGAAAACCAATTGGGAGCCCACTGCCTTCATCTGGATGAAAAATGATGAGGGTTTCAAGTAGGACAGAGGAAGTGGGGTAGAGGGAAAGCTTTGGAGAGCTGTGTACGAGTGGCTGTGTTATGAATCCTATATCCTATATCCAGATCTCAACCCCATCACCAAGCAGGTCATTAGAGCTATAAATTACAAATTAATCTTTTTTTTTTTTTTTTAAAGCAAGGGAGGAAAGTGTTGCGCGTGAATTCTTCCTCTGCCCTCTGTGTGTGTATTTGATGACTCCGGTTTTCCTCTGCAAAAGTCAATGAAACAATTAAGTCTCTGCCCATTTTTCCTCATCCTGATCTCAAACAGTGTTAAAAAGGCTTGCACGACACTTTTCACACCCGGGCCTGTTAATAATTCATGCGTTCGCCTTCTTCAGTTCTTTTGTCTTTGCTGCTTAAACCCGGTGGAAATGTGCAAGTGTTCCTTTGGTTTCTCAACGTCCCTCCTTCCAGACATTCAAACAGCCCCTTCTTTAACACCGATGACTTGGGGCTGGTGAGATCCTTTCTACCTTCCACCAAATCCCTAACAAGAGATGAAAATTGATGTTTGCTAATTTTGTCAGCTTGCTTTGTGACAGATTCTCCGTTTCATGTACCTAGCTTCTCCCAGGGTCGTTGTGGCTAAACTAGAGGAGGGGACTCTGTTGCTCCTCAGAGCGTGGTCTGTGGGCCAGGGGGCATCAGCTTTCTTCCAGAAAAGGCCTTCTCAGGCTTGCCACTACTGACACCTGGGGCCAGAAAATTCTTAGTTTGGGAGCAGCATCCCTGGCCTGCACCCACCAGAACCCCTGGTTCTGACAACCAAAAATGTCTCCAGACATTATCAAAGGTCCCCTGGGGGCAAAATCACCCCAGCTGATAACCACTCCCCGAGGCCCTGTTAGAAGTAAACACTCCAGCCCCATCCCAGAGCTAATGAATCATTGTCTGCATTTTCCCAAACACCAGGTGATTTGAAGGCACGCTGAAGTGTAACGCACTGGGCTGGAGCACTGGTGCCCAAACTTGGCTGCACACTGTGATCACCTAGGAATCGCTATGACAACTTTAGTGTCTGGCCCCCAGCCCCAGAGATCCTGGCTGAGTTGGGTGGGTACCATCTGGGCCCTGGGATTTTAAAGATATCCCCAGGTGATTCTGATGCAGCAATATTAAAGCCACCATTTCTCACTTGGTTTAGCCCTAATCCTCACATTTTGCAGATGAGCAAACTGAGGCATAGAAGGGTCCAGGAACTTCCCCATCTGATAATCAGTAGAGCCAAGATTTATACTGTAAATGTCCATTATGATTAAGGAGCCCTAGTAATGACCTACTGGTCCTTTCTAGTTCCCCTGAGCTAGGTTTGTGTATTTCTTTGTTTAATTTCTCTCTCCCTAATTACATGGTAAGGTCTCTGAGGGCAATCATACCTGTCTGGCTCACCATGCCTGGGTGTCTCCCTGGTGCTGAGAACATCCTGTGCACAACAGACAAGCAACATTGGAGCGAGTGAACGGGTGAACCAAATGAACCCACAGCAGCGCCTTCTCCTCCACCGAGGAAGTCAGAAAAAAAATGAGAGGTGTTCCGCCTGGGGCTGAGTGCAGTTAGATGCTCCTCCAGCTGGCTCACTGGCCGGCCTTTCAGCTCAACGTCTGCCAGCTGAGGCCAGAGCAGGCCGAGGTCCAGGTCCAGGCAGCAACCCCACCATCAGCATCTCCAAGGGGAGCCTTGACCACAAGGTCACAGTGAACCCAGCACTTACCCCTCAATCCCCCCATCTTTGTATGTGGCCAGGACAACTGTGTCTCTGTAGTTAAAGACACCAAGGTTCAGAGTAGTAGCAACTTGCTCTTAAGTGCTGGAGAGCTCAAATTCATAGGTACCTGTGATTCCAGCCCTACCAATAAACCGACAGAAAAGGGTCTCTCTCTCTGGGTGTCCTGGGGTCAGGGAAGAACTCTGGATGTCAGGCTCAGCTACCTTTCCCAGCCTCAATTCTCACTTTTCCCATTTTTTCCCCATCTCTTCTAACCCAACAGAACTCTCTCAATCCACTTCAGCCATATTGACCGCCTTTCACTTTCCCCGAATGTCATATTGTCTCTCACCTCAGAGCCTCTGTACATACTGTTCCAGTGGCCTCTAATACTCTCCCACAGCTCTTTCTTCTCCATTCTCCAGGTCTCAGCTTACAAGACAATTCTTACAGGAAGCCTTCCCAGACCACCCCTCTCCAGGGAGATGCTTCTGCTTAGGTTCCTGTAGCATACTCGGACTTCTACCACTGTGTTCACGACAATGTCTAAGGGTGAGTCCCTGTTTAATTGCCATCCCTGATACGTGATAAACTTTGGGAGGACAGTGACCATGTGCTTCACCTCACATTCCGACACCTAGCATAACTCCTGGCACAGAATGTGAGCCAAATAAGCATTTATTCAAGGAATCAATAAACCAAATAATGTTCACAGCATCCCAGTCAAGACTGGGGCCTATATGCTCCCTTTTGGCCGGGTCCAAGACTGGAATTAAAACAAAGGGATGGAGGGAGAAAGGGAGGGATGGAGGGAAGAAGTTTGTTTTTGTTTGGAAATTTGAAAAGTTGCATTATTTGTCAAGTGATCACGAAACAATCAGTCATCAGATCCCTGCTCCTGATAAGCCTCCTCTCTCTTCAGCTCTCCTGGATAAAACGCCAATGGTCCAAGACAAAGGAGATGTTGCAACCAAGCTTCCGGGCCATGTGTGAGAAGCGAGTC
The DNA here is from genome assembly GCF_001890085.2 of Hipposideros armiger. NCBI lineage: Eukaryota > Metazoa > Chordata > Mammalia > Chiroptera > Hipposideridae > Hipposideros > Hipposideros armiger. The sequence continues at coordinate 1,104,117 of NW_017731369.1, forward strand.
CTGCCCAGGGTGGGGGCTCAGAGCCGGGAGCAGCCCCGCTCCATGTCCGTCCAAGTTTACAAGGACTGCCCCACCTAAAACTGGCATTTTGCCCAGAGATGGAGAGCTTTGTAGGACACATGAATGCACATATTTGCACGATTAAAATTTAGCAAATGGGGATGCGCGTATTCCTGGGCCAACTCCAGGATACATGGCTGTATGTGCGGATGCAGATTTCTGTAGGAGCTCAGCTACCAGGGCAAGAAGTTCCACGTGGCCCTTTGGATGCAGATGGCTGCTTGGGATCCCACAAAAAGAAGTACAGACCTTCAAGGGTCATGTCTGTCCTCTTCTTCCTCCTCCTCTTTTTTGGGAAGCATTTATGGAAGGAAACTCACATAACATTGATTAACCATTTTAAAGTGAGCCATTCAGTGGCATTTGGTGTATTCACCATGTTGTGCAACTCTATTTACAATAGTTCCCAAATACTGCATCGCTATAAAGCAAAACCCCGTATCAATTAAGCACTCGTCCCCATTCACAACTCCCTCCAGCCCCTGGCAACCACTGAGCTGCTTTCTGTCTCTATGGATTTGCTTATTCTGGACAGTTTGTTATCAATAAAATCATAAATCTTTGGTGACTGCCTTCTTTCACTTAGCACAATATTTTCGAGGTGTATCCACACTGTAGCACGCTCAGTGCAATTTCCCCTCACAGCTCTTCCCACCTCTTATCATCCCCCGGAACATTCTCGGACCTCACACCTGCCAGGCACAGGCCAAGCCTTTCCCTTCAGCCACTGCTTCTGACAAGAAATAGCACAAGCTCTTCCAAGTGGAAGAAAGAATCGCAGGTAAATACAGAGATGAGTAAGCCCATCCACTATGTCACCTCCAAATGTGACCCTGTACCCTGCCATGGTGAACAGCAAGCAGGGGTGCCCTGGGGGGAGCAGATCTGACAGTACACATTGCTCTTCTCTGTTTATTTCTTGTTCCCTCCCAGCACCAGTGACAACAGCTGATGCTTCTGCACAGAGGTTAGGTTGAGTAGCTGGATCTCAGTGCATCCTAATTTTGTCCTGACGCAGAACTGTCAAGACCTTGAAAAGGCAACGGTTGTTTGAATGCCAACAATAAGCTCTTGTTTTTTGGACTCGCTCTGTGAACCCTACAGGGTTTTAGATTTTTTTCTTTTTTCAGTTTTTGGGTTTAGATCTTTTTAAAGCCAGCACTGCACAAAGCAGAAGCACATGAGTGAATTCCCTGATTAGAGCTCTGCGCTTCGCCAGCAATGAGCCTTACAGGGGCTGATTTGACAGTATCTGTGTGGAACCCAGCAGCTCATGGTCAAGTGCAGACTAGAACTGCTCGGGGCAGTTCCTGTGCACTTCTATAGGGAGCAGAGCTGAAAGTGTTAAGAAATGGAACAGAGCTGGAAAGGCAGGGAAATGCCCTGGTTCAACCTTCAGCACCTCTCCTCTGGGCTGTAGCTACAAAGGTCCCCCGACTCCAGTCTCATGCTTTCCATACCTGCACACTACCGCCAGGGCCAGTGTCCCCAGAGAGGGACTGACTGCTTCGCTGTCGTTTTTAAAACCCTTCAATGGCTCTCCAACCAGGGCAGCAGGGGTTAACTTTGGTCTAGGTGTCCCCACACCCTCAGTGCTCTCTAAACCATGGGCTGGGCAGGCAAACTTTTTCCTTAAAGGGCTAAAAGTAAACATTTGAGGATTTGCAGGCCATCACACTGTCTCTATCACAACTACTCAACTCTGCCCTATTGGACCTCTATCGCTGTTGGAACTCATAAAGCCACACATCCACGCCGATGAAAAAAATCTGAGGTTCAGATACTCAGTGTTCTTGTTTTGTAAACGAAGTGTTGGTTTACAGCAGAGAAGTCATTAAAGATCTTCTCTGAGCATCTCAGGACATGTGCAAAGACACGTGCAAATAAATATATGTTCCACCGGGTTGTATTAAAAAATGGATATTAAAAGTTTAAAATGCTCTATACCAGCATCACCAGTGACTTCTAAATGGGTGAATGCTTCTCCCCTGGCATAATAGATGGGTTTCTGCTGCCTCAGCCTGTTGGGAAAATAAGCACCCCAGAAGTCCCCGTGCCGATTTTATTGTGAATCAGGTGTAAAAATCAGATGGCGCTCTCCTTACCGCCTCCTAAAAACCTGCTGATTTATGGAAGCTGGGAGAGATTGCATTGCAAGGTTGAAATCAGTACTCGCCCTTTCTTCTGTTCCCCCTAACGCTTTGCAGAACTCAGAGAAGGGTCCGGGCGCTCAAAATGGGAAAATAAATAGCTCTGAGAGGGTGTTTGAGGAAAAACTAGCCATTTTCTCAACTGTGAAGATAACGGAAGAGCCGAGATTAGGAAAGTCAGAGAGTAAAAGGGAAAAAAATAATGATAAAAGTGAAGTCGCGGTCCTGCCTGTTTTAAGTTATATGGTCTTGGGCAAGTAAAGTAGGCACACGAGGACTGATGCAATGTTGCTGGATGCCTGCTAATATTCATTGTCTCTTTCTTTCTTAGCAAATGTTACTCTACTAACGGACTATTTTTCCAGCCTCTCTGGAAGCTGGGTGTAGCCATATGACAATGAGCTATAAATAGAAGTGTGGTAGCAAACTTCCAAAAATGACCTTTAAGAAGAAGGGGAATGGCCTTCCACTTCTTCTTTCTTGTGGCCTGGAATGTATACGTGATGGCTGGAGCTTGGGCAGCCATTTTGGACCATGAGCCAGCATGCTGAAAATAGCAGAGCCGTGAGGCTGCCCTGTGTCCCTTGACAATTTCATGAAGCTGCTGTACCAAACTGGAATTGCCTAGCTCCAGTTATTCTTTTACTTGTGAGAATAAACCTTGTAGGTTTAAGCCACTGTTGGAGATTTTCTGTCATGGAGGTCGAATTTGGTTGTAGTGATACAAGTACAACTTCATTGGTTTGCTGTGACACTTACAAAGCCAATGTGAGTGCAAAATGCCTGGAAGGAATACACAATTATACCTCTCTTTCTTTTTCACACACACACACACACACACACACTCACACACACACAGAGACACACCCTACCTCAAATGAAAGTGTTCATCAAAAGTTTATCGTAAGTATATAAGAAAAACGTATGTCATTTTGTCTTACTCTGAATGAAGACTCAAAGAACAAAGATTATTATTACACAGGGAGGATTTGGATTTTGTCGAGCTGGAAAGTCATTTTAACTAGTTCAAGTTTCAAATTTTGATCTTTAAATTATTAAAATAGCAACTAGTCTGGAGTGATATGGCAGGTCCTCAAATAATGTCATTCCACTCGATGCCATTTTGTTATAACATTGATGAGATGCCTTAGGGCCTTAACTCTTGTTTGTATCAACTAACCTGTGGTAACACTGGTTTTGGTACGCGTCATTTCACTTGAAGTTGCAGAGCCTATCAACAACATTAAGTGAGGACTTACTGCATACACAGCTCCCCACATGACTTCTGTACTTTAATGCCTCAAAACCAAGGCTCACACGAAAGTCTTGATTCAGTTTTTACGCCAGCTTCTCTCTCAGTGGTCTTCACCCCAGGAAATGGCACTTCCCTGTCACTGTGGCCCACCTCCCAAGAGCTACCCTCATTCCTTTTTTTCCCTTCTGACAGCTGATTCATCAGCAAGTCCTACTGAATTACCTCCAAAGCCTGTCTCTAATCCCTCCACATCCCCCTCTGCCTGATGCCAGACCCCAGCGTTCCCTCCCCAACAGTTGCCGTGGCTCCTTGGCTGGTGCTCTTGGTGCCAGTCTTGCTGACCTAAAGAAGCTAGAATGACCTTTTAAAAAACTGAGTATCTGGTTATGTCATGAGTCTGATGAAAACTGTCTAACGGTTTCCCAACCCGATTTAATATACAGTCCTTGACCTGCCCACCTCACCAACGTCTCCTGCCTCTCTCCCTCTTGGTTCCTCAGCCCCAGACATGTGGCTTTATTTCTGTTCTTTAAAGGCACTTCTTGAGTTTCTTCTTACCATGGGGCTTTCATATCTGCACTTCCTCTTTGCTCATAAGCTCTTCTCCCACATCTTTGCATGACATCCTGGCCACCCTCTCTGAAGACCCCCTTCCCCCCAGTTTCTAGCAATCCACTATATTGTAGCACCATCATAACACAAGTGCACACCTGATGTTCAGGGACCTGAAACCCCCACTAGGCAGAAGGTCCATAAGACTAGGGACCATCTATGTGGTGTTCACAGCTATACCATCTGTGCTCAGCACTAGTAGGTACTCAACAATTATTGGGTTGTCAGAAAAGTCATGACGTATTTTTTCTGTTTTTCATTGTAAAAATGCGGCATGACTTTTCTGACAACCCAATATTTCTTAAATGAGTGAGTTGATAGGTCATGTCAACCAAAATATTAAAATCAGCTTGGTTGACTTGACTCAACTACTGAAGTCAACACTGTTGATATGAAACTCAAAATAAATCCAAACAGAAATGCTAACATTAGTCCAGCAAGGATTCTGGACTTCAATGGACTTCCCACCACACCCACCACTCCACACCACAGCCCATCCCTCCAGTCAAAGGCTTTGCTTGGGAGCCGGCAGCCATTTACTTAGCTCAACAAGCTTAGAAAGGACTAAATTACTTATCAATAGTAGGTGGTGATCAAAGAGTAAAATACATATTTCTGTTTACATTTATGCCTCTTCCTTCTCTTTCTATTGACAAATGATAAAGACTGCTAAGAGATTATTGAACCACTTTCACCATCTATAGTAGATGTGCAAAACTTTTCTCTAATTAAGCAAATCCTAGAGATACAAGTCAGCTGAGGGAAGATTTTCATTTTGAATGTTAGGCAGCCAGAACCGAGATAAGCATTTTCCCACCTTTTTTGGTCTCTGCCTATGAACATGCTAAGTGCAGTCAACCACCACATCTGTAGGATACCCGCCCACACGCACACACGCCAGTATCAAGCCTGTCAAGCACAGAAAATAGAAACAGAGCAGGGGAAAAGTTTGACTCAAAGCTTGACAAGGCAGAATGATCAAAACATGTTAACACTTTTACTGAGCAGGAAACATGGTGAGTTAAATAGCAATTAAGTTAATAAACCATTTCTCATTTTCTTCACTGAATCAAAAGATCTCAGACTAATTTTCTAACTGGTGACTCACTGCTTATTAATGATTTTAAACAGTGGTTTTGATAAAGCAAAGATGGCAGTGTAGTTTAATAATTGGAATATCATTAGTTCAGGAGCTGGAGAGATCTGGGTTCAAATCTCAACGTATCCCCTTGTAACCCACTTAGCTTTAGGTAAAGTATCCAAACTCCCTAATCTTCCATGTTCTCATCTTGTCAACAGGGATGAGAAACCACCTTGCAGGTTGGAAGTATTAAAACGAGATGGTCCCAGGCATAAAGCACTTTGCCCAATAGGTGGCATGATGGAAGTGCGCAGCAAGTATTACTTCCTTGCCTTTTATCCCCTCCTTTATTATTGTCATAATTTTTTCAGATGGTTCACGTGCAAGGGGTCCAGTTTCTTCACATGGATTTTAACTTGAGTTCTTGCTCTCTCTTAAAATTTAAGGTCTCCACATAGCCTCTAAGAGCTCGTCGGCCAATCTGAGTCTGACCTACCTTTCCTTCCTTGGTTCTCGTATCAAATCCCATCATTCCTTGTGTTCAACATTCCGAACTCCACGTCCTCCTCTGTATTCCTTAAACGCTCTGGTGCTGCCCTAGTCTTTATATATCTGTCCCCCTCCTCCTCCAGGCTTCAGGTCACCAGCTCATAGAAGGCCACATCATGGCCACTCTACGAAAAGGTTCTCCCATCACTCTCCCATGTTTATTTCCAGCAGGACTCTTAGGTGCAATCAGGAGCTATCCTTTCCAGGCCTGTTTGCTTGTTTAACATCTGTCTACCCACCAGGGTCTGTGCTCCTCCAGGCAGCAGTATTTCCTGGTTCTCAGATACTTGCTCTTAAAAGTCTCCCAACAGGTGTTTAATGAATAAGCAAGTAAAAAAACTTGTTGATATAATGTTTTGATTTGGTTTCCCCCCAAAGGACACAAGACAAGGATCTGGGTACAAGTGGTTAACTTCGGAGGTAATTTCAGGAAAAACCAGCAAGGAAGTGGGAGAGTGAGCCAGGGAAGGGACAGAAACTGGGGAATGGGCGGTTTTGCACGTTCCTTACCACTTTGGGCAATGGGGGCTCTCTCTGGGGAATAGTGAGAGCAGACTGGAATAGCCACATGGTTGTCCACATGCCGCATGCCCACCCAGAAGTATGTCTCTATCTCTCCACCAATTCACATGAGTTACTGACCTACGGCTACTAATTCCTAAATACGCCCAGCTTGCTTCAAAACACAGGTACAGAGAAAGCATTCAAACAACTGTAGGGCTGGCAGGTGGAAATCAGGCAGGGTGTGCCCCGAAGTGCTAAGTTTCAATGGCATGTGTGATAGTGACCTTAACTGTTAAACAAAATTCAGGGCACACAGTCCAGCACTGAAAATCAGGGCCACCCCTGAACTCCAGTCTACGACCCATGTCCAAACACAGACATGACACACACATGATCCACAGAGGGGGCACACACATGGTATACCCAAGGCAGTCACCTTTTCTGCTCTCTTCCCAAATGACATCTTAAATAAAGCCTGACCAAAAAAAAAACAAAAAAAAAAACAAAGCCATTCTGTTTGCCACTAAAGAATGAGATGCATAGCAATGTGTGGTTAAATATTACTCCTTAAACATCTATTCAAACATGCTGGGACACCCCAACAGTGGTCTGGGAACTGGCTCCGGCCGGCAATCCGACATTTTTCTGAAATAACCAATACCACATTAGCAAGGTTTATGCTGCAAATTACTCTGTACAACGTGCTATTAAAAGTCAGTGATGAGTGAAACAGCCTTCAAATTTTCATGTCAACATGCAAACCCTAGATGGAGTTTCTCCTCTCCGCTTTCATTCGAATAATTATCTTCCCTGGATTAAATGATATTTTTTAATTCGATCGTGTCCCATAGCCATATGCTTATTTTATTTGGATGCGAGAGAAAGGTATCTTAATTTCTCATAATAAGAGCTTTCGTGAAAGCTGGAACTTCAGTGACATGGCAGTAATCAAAACTGAATCCTATACAAGAGGTAAATTATACTGCCTTCCAAATTAATTTGCAAACGGCCACAATGCGAATAAAAGGCAGGCGAGATTGCGATTTCCCTTTTGCAAAGCCCAGCTCCTCTATAACAGGAGAAGCAGACTCGCCGAGGAGTCACGTGCCACAAGGCTTGATTGAGCGTAGCCCCAGAGGTGCAGGGCAAGCGGTGAAGACGGAAGCTCGACAGGCTTGGAGGACATTCGCCTCTAATCCTTGGTCTTCGGTTTTCTTATTGCTCTGTGGCTGATCCTCGTAGATGCCAGGACCCGGGCCCAGAACCAGGAATGAAGAAAGGACCTCCTTTAGGGCAGGGCTCTGCAGAATTGCTAACCCTCTAACCCCTCCTCCAGCGAGGCCTTTGAGGCTGATCCCACCCCGAATAAGTGGCTTGATTTTATTCTTAACACCTGCAGCGAAGATTTTCCTTTGACATTGACTTCAGTTGCTAACTGAGTCTCTTGGCACACTGAGCAGCTTGAAGGCAAGGAGCTGGTCGGCGGGTGTTAGTTTCCTGTGGCTGCTGTAACACATTACTGCCACCAACTCAGTGTCTTTTTAAAAAATCGTTTTTCAATTACAGTTGGCATACAATATTATATTAGTTTCAGGTGTACAACACAGTGATTAGACATTTATATACCTCATGACATGATCACCCCATAAGTCTAGTACCCACCTGACACAATACGTAGTTATTACACTGTTACTGACTATATTCCCTATGCTGTACTGTACATTGCCATGCCTGCTTTTATAACTGGCAATTTGGACTTCTCAATCCCTTCCCCTTTTTCACCCATCGCCCAACCCCCTTCTCATCTGGCAACCATCAAGATGTTCTCTGTATCTGTGAGTAGAAACTCAGTGTCTTAAAAGCAACACAAATTTATCCTTTCGCCGTCTGGATGCCTAAGGAGAATCCCCTTCCTTGCCTTTTCCAGCGTCTAGCGGCCGCCTGCATGCCTCGGCTCGTGGCCCTGCATCACTCCAACCTCAGCTACCGTTCTCCCATCTCTTCCTCCTTCTCTGAACTCCTTGCCTCCCCCCTTGAAAAGGACCCTTGTCCTTATACCCATTTGGATAATCCAGAATCCTCTTCCCATTTCAAGGTCCCTCATCACATCTGTGCAGTCCCTTTTTCCACGGAAGGTAATGTGTTCTCAGTTCTGGGAATTAGGACGTCGACATCTTCAGGGGCCATTATTCTTCCCACCACAGTGGTAATCACCACTGCGTCCTTAGCTCAGGAAAGCCACATCCAAGTAATGTGGAATTACAGTGAAATGGCAATAAAGTGAGGGACATCGGTGCATGTGCTTTGAGTATGAAGTCAGACAGGCTTGGTAGGAAATCCTGGCTCTGCTGTGTTAGACTGACCAGCTTCCTGAAGCTCTATGAATCTCAGTTTCTTCATCTGAATAATATTTGGTATTACCTGCCTTGAGTGGTTAAGATAAATTCGATAATGTCTATCGAGAGTTTCACCTGTGCTTTTTACCCTCTGAGTTCAATAAGCTCTCACTGAGACACAGAACGAAACCGGGGGTCAGCAAGTGTTTTCTGTAAAGAGCCAAGCAGTAAATACTTTCAGTTTTGAAAGCCATAGTCTCTGTCACAACTCAGCCGTTACAGCACAAAAGCGCCCGTTTACAATACATAAATGAATGAATAAAGCTATGTTTCAATAAGACTTTATTTATGGGCATTCAGATTTTAATTTCATGTCCTTTTCACATGCCATACAATATTTTTCTTTTATTACTTTTCCCCAACCATTTAAAATTGTAAAAACATCCTTAGCTCACTGGTCATTCAAAAACAGGAAGCAGCCTGGATTTGGCCTAGGGGTCATGGGTTGCTGAACGCTGAACTAAGTCATCTTCAAACTCCCTTCCATCAAAGAGTCTATGATTCTATTAATCATAAGATACTGTTGGGAGGAAAGATGGGAGACAGTCAACCCAAGTTCATATCTAAATTTCACTTCTTTGATAGCTGGGTTACGTCCAGGAACAGGGCTAACCTCTCTGAGTATCTGTTTTCTCACCAGCCAAATGAGAAAAACATATCTCATACAGAAATTACAAAGCTTAAAGTAAGCAAATGATTCAATATAGTGTCGGGCTTGGCTGCTGTCACATAATAGGTGCTCAGTAAATGTTAGCCCTCATCCACGTCCACTCACTTGGAAGAAGGATGTTTCTCCATTGGAAGAATTTGGCTCTAAACTGATCTGCTTTCAAAGAGGCCATTTCCAATAAAAGACGTAAATACTGAAGGTGCTCTCCACTCTTTAAGAGCCTGTCAGACCCAGGGATTTACCCCAAGTCATGATCAATAAGAAAGGGCAGTGACAGCCCCTCCCCACCCCACCCCAATGATTTTGCACACTGCACTCGGTTGGCCAAGACTGGGACTGATAGAGGGACAGTGTATCTGCTGCCCAACATTTTGGAATGCTTTTCTCTCTACTGGAGGATGAGGCTTGGAGGAGAGTCCTTGGGCTGAGTCCAAGGTTAATTGTGGTTGCATTGAGGGTTAGGAATTTCTCAACTCATTGAGAGTAAAAGAAGAAAGACGGCAAATGTGTTTTGTCTCGTGCATCCTATTCAATCTCCCACCCCACCCCCCAACCCCCACACAGCAAATTCTGTCCCTTTCACATCCGCCGCAGCTAACGGAAGCACGCAGTGATAAAACACCAGCTAAGCGCTTACATCATCTTATAATCAAACATCCCCAAATCTGTTTATCTGATCAGCCCCAAATTCTGTCAGAGCGTTGACATGTGCATTTCTAAATAATTTCAGGATGTCAACCTGAATAGACCCACGGAATCGGAAAGTTAATTATCTTTGACAACTTTGCCAGCTAATTTCCGATTTATATGTACCAAACTGGGGGCCTCTTTCATCCCCTGTTGTCACAAAGGATTTATCAATCAAATCGAGGCCTAAAATTGTCTGTCAAGGCATTCCGGCTCCCCAAAGGGCCGTTTATCTGTTTGAAATCTTGCCGACTATCCAATGACAGCAAAGCTGACATGAAACAGAAAAGGAGCAGCTTCGTTTCCGGGTGAGGCCCTGGCAGCAGAGGGCCCCACTGGCCAGTTCCGCCCCTCTCCCCCCTGCTCCATCCACTCCCCAGAACCCCTACCCTTTCTTTCTCCTGTCTTATCTGGCTGTACTTGTCATGCCCCAATTGCCAAAGCGACACCAGCTTCACCTCTGGATTTCAGCTGACAGGCCCTGCCAAACACCAGGGCCCTGCCTGTCCCAGCCAATCCGCCACCCCTCACTCAGGAAGGTGCGCCCTGGGAAACCCAACGGGCTGGGCGCTGACAGGCGGTTTGATGGTGGCGACTGGGGCTCCTGTTGTTGCTACTTCCCTCTGACAGGCAGTCATGTTTAACTTTAATGGCTATTTCCGCTGCCGAACTCCCTCGACTGGGGCTGCCGCTTTACAAGATTGCAGCAGGCTGTCACTGAACTAGCTGCGGGGCGGGTGAGGGGGTGGGGGAAGCCGGCCTGTAATTCTGTTATTGGTTCCTCATGTGAAACTCTGGCTGCTGACGAAGCAGCTGTAATAATGACAGGCTAATAAGGCTGCCCTGGACCTACCCAGTTCCTACCCACCCACCAGAGGCACTGACTATGAGAAAGTCTCTGGAACACAGGGGGAAGGTGCTCCCATCATTCATTCATTCCTCAGTACATATTCACCCAGCATGTTCTCTGAGCTGATCACAGTGTACCCGAGGCCCTGCCTTTTCAGGAACTTCCAACGTAATGGATGACATGCATTCGTTTCTCTTGTTTAACACATCTATGTCAAGCATCTTCTACATGCAAGGCGCTACTCTAAGCACAAAGGAAAGAGTGAAAAAAAAAAGACCTATTCTCATGGAGCTTATATTCTATTGCAGGGATCAGCGAACTATGGCCAGGAGACAAAGTCTGCCCCCCCCCAGCTGTTTTTGTACATACATCAAGTTCTATTGGAAAAGAGTCACACCCATTCGTTTGCATATTGTCTCTGGCTGCTTTTGTGCTACAACAGCAGAGATGTGTAGTTGTAACCAAGACCACACGTCCTGCAAAGTCTGTTACTATTTGGCCCTTTACAGAAAGTGTTTGCTGACAAATGGTGGTCGTTCCACACACTTTGGAGTACCTTCCTTGAAATGGGCCTCAGTCTTCGTTTCTCCCTTTTGGAGCACTCTTGGGCCCTTTACCTCATATGTGGAGTCAAACTGGTGTCCCAAGAAGTTCCAGGGTTGATACCTGTGGTGTCATCCTGAGGCCTCACGGCCAGGCCCCAGTTCCAAAGGCATGGCCTGGCAAGGTCATCGGGAGATGGATGAGATACTCTTCAAACAAATGGACTGCTCTTCTTTCTCCACCCACGGTCCCCTTGCCTGTCTTCCCCGATGCATCCCACTGTGTGGAAGGCGGGATGCCATCAACATTGAAAGCGATCACAAGCTAGGCACACAGTGATTATATCCTCAAGAGTTCAAAAGGAAACACCACTGGAGGATGTGTTCTACGTTCTATGTTGATACAAAAAAATTCCAAATGGTAGATTTAACATGACCAGAAAATGAATCCTTATTCCCATGTTCCTGCACATTGGTAAGATGGCATTCTGGCATCGATGAAGCACAACCTTCAAATCACGGGAAGCCAGTCATCACAGGTAACATGAAGGATGAAGCAGCGTCATGAGTCATGATAGAACCAGAGCTAAACGTGGTATTGGGAGCCACAGAGGCAAGAATATCTGTGTTGCTTCAATACAAACTGGTTATGAAAAGCCATGGCATTATGGGTAATAACAGCATTGCTACCTTTTGCTCATGATGGAAGATATGACATCAGCTGGGCATGGCTTATAGACAATAAAGAACACAAAGAAGAGGTCCCCCAACCTGAATGAATGGTCCCTGGACTCTTTGCATGCACAGACTGGACAATAAACAAATTTATATTGTTCTACAACAGTAAGTAGATCATTATACCTCAGCAGTAAATAATACCTCATAAAGACCCATGAATTTTGAATTTTATAATCAAATTGTTTATATAGACAAGGGCCCCTCAAAAAAATTTTCCCAGAGTCCCACTCACCCTCAATAGGTCCCAAAGGCAGAATACAAAGGTGTGATAAAAAAAATACAGTAAATGTTTACATTTAAAAAAATTATTACAGTAAAAGAAACATTGCCATTAACCTCCCTCAAAATACTTCTCCTCACTTCGAACACACTTATCTCATTGTTCTTGCCACTTTCTGAAGCAGTTCTAAAAGTCTTCATTTGCAAGTGTCTTCAGTTGCGCTGGCATAGCTGCCTCGATGTCCTGAATCAATTCAAAATGTTTATTTTTCATGGTCATTTTGACTTTGGGGAAGAGCCAGAAGTCACACGGTGTGATATCCAGTGAATAAAGTGGATGAGAACACACTGTAATGTTTTTATTTGACAGAAATTGCCATATACCAAAAGCGATGTATGACACGGAGCGTTGTCAAGATGGAGGATGAAAACACTCACAAAACAGAACTTCCAGAACTGCCTCAGAAAGTGGCAAGAATGATGGGATAAGTGTGTTCAAAGTGAGGGGGAGTATTCTGAGGGGGATTAATGGCAATGTGTCTCTTACTGTAATAAATATTTTTTATTTGAACATTCACCATATCTTTTGATCACACCTCATATGTGCATTTCCATCTCAGAGACATATCATGTTTAAAAAAAAAAAGCCAACAATTATAGAGAGCCAGTAAGTGACCGGAAGGAACACCCCCTTTACTCATGTCCCCTGAAGGACATCTTGTGTTGACCAAACTTGTCTTGAATCTCCTTTCTCTTCCCTCCTAGCTCTCACCTCCTGTATTCTCCAGAGCTTTTCATTTACGGAATCTGCCCCAAACCCTCCTTTCCCCTCCTAGGCTACCCGCTTCTTATTTTCTGTCCCCCTACCGTTTGTCATGGTCCTGTGTAGCTCAGTTTGACTTTCCCTCAAAGTTCGTCCCAACCCAGTGTCTCTCATCTTCTGCCTCAATACCTGACTGTGTATCTCAAAAGCCCAGAAACAGCCTTGAACCAGAGAATCTCTCACCACTTCAGACCACAACTTCCTCTTTCATGGACATAGGAGGAAGGGTGCCTCGAAACACTCTTACATCACGACTGTCATATGTATCATATCATGGCTGTCAGACAAAGTTTCTGCATTTTCCCCCAAAGGCAGTGGGATGGAATAAGCATCAAAATACAGATGGTAGTGCTGGCCAGAGCGCTCACTTCCAGTGGAAATAAAGTTATGAGTAGCTGGGTAAAATGTGCACAAGAGGCTGAGCCGAGGAGACCTTGAAATTATACAAGAGGTTGGTTTATGTCAAAGGTGGATGTGGCAGAAATGATGATACAAGATTCGAGGCATTAATTATGTAATGTGTTATCAATTTCATCTTGATCCTTTCATAATGGGGTTTCTGCATATAAAAATTAATCTATGGAGTTAATATGAGTAAAAACTCTTGCCACAGGGATTTCAAATGGTGTATGAAGGGAGGCAAGCAAAACCATTCCTTATACTGATTCTCTATAGCCAGCTCTGTACGAACTACTTGAGAGTGTGTGTGTGTGTGTGTGTGTGTGTGTGTGTGTGTGTGTGTGTGTGGCCTTGATAGTAATCCTAGAAAGTAGGTGTAAGTCTTCAGAAAATAAGGAAACAAAATTTGTGTGTGTATTTATATTTTTTTAATTAAAAGACTATTTTTTAGAGTACTCTTAGGTTTGTAGGAAAATTGAGCAGAAAATACAGTAATTTCCCATGTACTCTCCTCCCTTTCCTCTCCTCTCCCCCCTCACCCCCATGTGCCCTATTATTAATATCTTATATTAGTGGGGTACACTGATGAACATTAACACACTATTAACTAATGTTCATAACTTATAGGGTCCATGCCTTGTGTTGTACAGTTCCACGGGTTTTGAGATATTTTGTTTCAGGTTGCCTTTTTTCCTCCTCCTTTTAACACCTAAGAACTCTCCAAAACTTTTTTTAAGGTGCTATACTCAAGCAACCACATTTAGAAACAATAACTGGACTCTTTTTTTAATTAAGACATATAATTGCACAAGAACACTTCCAATGAATTCAACCCAATGACACATACGTTATGAGGCGCTCACTGTGTGTCAGGTAGTGGGTGGTATGCTGAGGACACAAGAGTGAAAAAGAGAAAAGCAGTCCTTCCCCTCATAAAACTTAGAGTTTATGAGAAAAAAATGATTATTTGGTCAGTAATGACAAGTGGCAGCCCCTTCCAAGGGCACGTGCAGAAGCGGCAAGAGTCGACACAAGAGGACAGAATGATGGCTCGAACCTCACAGACCTCACAAGCAAAAGCCCCAATATTCTGGTCCCCTTAGGGGCCATCTGTGAGTAAGTGCATGATTTCAGAGGCCTTTGTTTAAGGCAGAAACCGACTCAGGTCCCCACTTGTAGTTTCCTGGGTCTCAGGTGGCCCCAGAGTCCCCAGAACGTAAGACCTTGTGCAGGTCCTGCGGGACTCAGGCCCCTGGCCTCCAGAGCTGCCTCCTGTCAAGTCCCCTATCTGTGGGAGCAAAGAATTCGCTGCCTTGTCACACTGACACCCTTTGTCTGGCAATGCTGAGTTGGCCAGTTCATGCCCAGGTTTATTTCAGTCACAAATTTCCTGAGCTGCGAGGACTAGCTGAAGGGACAGGAACACTCTGGGGCTGTTTGCCTTGTGTATGAGTTTCCTGAGGCTGCTGTAACAAATTACCACAGAACAGGGGCTTAGAACAAAATAAATGTATCCTCTCAGCGTAGAGGCCAGAAGTCTGATATCAAGGTGCCAGGGAGCCCACACTCCCTCTGAATCCTCTAGGAGAATCTGTCCCATGCCTCTCTCCTAGCTGCTGGTGGCTGAGGACAGTCCTTGGCGTTCCTTGGCCCGCAGACGTATCACTCCATGCTCTGCCTCCATCACCACATGGTAATCTCCCTCTGGGACTTCATGTCTCTATGTCCAAATTCCCTCTTTTCATTAGTCACTGGCTCGAGGGCCCACCTTAATCCAGTATGACCTCATCTTAACCAGATTATATTTGCACATTCCATTTCCAAATAAGGCCACGTGCACAGGTGCTGGCTTAGGACGTGAACATATCTTTCGGGGGAACATGATTCAACCTACAGCACCTTGAATTCCAAGAGTTGATTCACAACTGAAACTAAGTGGAAGCAAAGCTGAGACTAGGAGCATCAGTGGACACTGGTTCCTGACACTCCGGCTGCCTTGGTGGAGGGTTGACTGGGCCTACGAGCATTGTCAGTGCCAAATGTGACATATGTGTGTAGGGATTTAAAGAAGCAACAGGCAAGAAAGTGGGAAAGGCTGTTCTGGGGAGCTGAAAAATCCAAGCGCTACAATTTTCTCTGGTCCTAGAAAAATCACTTTCTCATCCCAGGTGAGACCCAGTTGCCAGGTGGAGCCTCCTGCCTTCTTAGGTTTAGTTAAACATCGCCCATAGGCGATCATTCCAAAACATATTTACTAAGTTCCCACAGCACCTACACCTTTCTAGGCACTGGAGATAGAGCAGGGGCAGGGAAAGTGCCTTAACAGGGGAGCTCACAGTCTAGAAAACGGAGACCGGCAATAGAGACGCAAACAAGTGGACAGTAGGGAAAGACACCGCTGCAGTGGGACATGCAGTGATGGGGAGGGACTCAATGGGGACAAAGGGGTGAGGCCACTCTTGGAAGTTGGGCTCTGAATGGAGACCCCAGAACCAGTGAGTGTGGAAGGGCTGGGGCAAAGCAGGGGCAAATTTTCTGACTTGGCTTGTTTTTCATTTGTGTCTTCAGGGGATGAAAATGACTTGTACGTGGCCAGGTACAGAGAGAAAGATTTGGTGAGAGAGGTTAAAAATCCAGGAAAGGGAAGGTGTTAGTGATGGCTGAAGGCCTCGGGGGGTGGGGGGGGCTGGTGTTGAAGAAGGCAGGAAGTGGGGGACAGAATGGTGGACAGGTGTGGAGGTGGATCAGAGGGTGGGAACACACCTCAGTCCTCCGTGCCCTCCGGCTTCTCTATAAAATAAGATCGGGCTCATTGTCTGCCCACTGGGGTTGGGTCAGGACTGGGAGATCATAAAGTTCTGCCACTATCATGAAAATGGGTCTTTACTTGGGGGGCGGGGGGCAGGTGAGAGCCAGGTGGAGGAGGTTCGACACCAAGACTCCATAAACGCTAATGGAACCCAGAATCCCTTACTGGTTACTGACAAGAGGGCAAGCTCTGGGGCTGGCCTCCTGGGTTTTCCCTGCTAGACCAAATACCTCCAAGTTCCAGCACCCTGGGCAGGTCCCTCAACCTCTCCTGGCTTCAGTTTCTGCATCTGTGAATCAGTGATAACAACAATCCCTACCTCTCATGGCCGCCTTGAGGACAGAATGAATGACTCCACAGAAAATGCTAAGAACAGTACAGAGAGTAAGGCTTACTAAATGCCCCTTGTCTCATGGCCGCCTTGAGGACAGAATGAATGACTCCACGGAAAATGCTAAGAACAGTGCAGAGAGTAAGGCTTACTAAATGCCCCTTGTAACAGAGAGTCTTATTCCCCCTGTGACTTGGGTCATTCACACCAATTGTGAGTGTCTAATATAGACCAGGCACTACTCCAGCTGTTGATAAAATAGAGCGATATGGCATAGTCCCTGACCACAGCCAACTCAGAGAGGCTGGCATATGCCAACTCAGAAACAGAATTGCTGAGATCGTGGTGAAGGGAACGCGAAACTCGCAGTAATGAGACAAAGGTCCCATGCCCATTCCGGGAAAGGCTCTGAGCCCTCATTTTCAGTTAGATTAGCTGAAACGGGAGAAATCACTTACCAGGAGTGAAAGGCTCTCAGACCAGCCTGTTTTCGCCATATCCTGTGTCTGGCCTGAATGAGCTGAGCGATTTGCTGCCTGGCTGGCTACCCAGTTCTGCATGGCGCTGTCAGGGCCCATGGTGGCTGCTTCCTTCACCACCTCTACCCATCCCAGCATCCAGTCTGAAGGCTGCGGGCAGTTGGTCACCCTGAGGAAGACCCCCTGTCACCATGTGCACTGTAAATAGCCGGCAGAACAAAGCCTCCACACGCTGCTCTGTGTGGGTGCCCGGTGTGGAGGGCCACTGCCGTGACATCCGCCTGACTCTGCACGGCCCCGCTAACTTTCCTGGCTTTGCAAGACCCTCTCCCAGAACCACTGTTCCCTCTGATGAACATGTCAGCACTGACTATCTGATAGAGGTGCTCAGGGCTAGTGAACATTTACCAGAAGCTTCTAGTTCCCAGGAAGTTTGGTGGGGACCACGGGGTGCATCAGTCACCCATCTAGGCACAAGCGTCTCGACCACTTACAGTTTTTGTGACTTTGTGCTGATGCTCAGTTTGCTCACCTGTAAGATGGAACTAACACTTCCAATCTCTCCCAGTGTGGCTAAAGTCACGAGAAGATGCTTCAGAAGAGCCTGTTGACTCCAGCAGAGTTTTGTTGGAAGCAATGCTCTAATAAAAAGTACAGACTCTACATAGGCGCTGGGCAATGCTGGAAAAACCAAATGCTTATCAGAGGATCAGCTGCCTAAAACCCCTTTGGGAACAAGGAAACGTATGCATTCATTAAGAGCATTACAACTTGCAAATGGAAAGACTTTTAGAGATAATGCGGTGAAATGCCCTCATTACAGAGTCAAGAAAACTGGCTCTGAGAAGTGACAAAAAATAAACGAGGCTGGATGTTGCTCTGAAAAATAAGTGATTATTCGCTCTCCTTTATAAAAGAATCAGTCTTTTCTACAGTATTCACTATGGATTTCTTTTTCCTTCTGGGTCACCAAAAACAAGTTAATTGAAGTACAAAGTATTTTCTGGTATCTTCTCTGATCAATTTTCAACTCATTATTCTATTTTTGAACAGTATTTAGACTGTTTTTAAAATGGGGGTGTGGGGATGGGAAAAGTAGACCAAATGATGTTAAACAATGATTTATTACAAGTTTTACTAATTATTTTTGTTATCATTATCATCACTTTTTTTCTGGCTTAATCAAGAAAATCACATTTCTCAAAAGCACAAGAGTCAATGCATCTGACAAGATGCAATCAGGATATGGACGTCTCCCGAGCATTTCATTTTTTGCCTTCAATCCAGTTCAAACTCCAAAATACCACTGAATGAAGGATTCTCAACTCAACACTGAAGAAAGAATTAAGATTTCCATTAAAAAAAAAGAAAAAAACGCCTGTTCCCAGGCTTTTATTCGTTTGTATTCCTATAAGAAGCAGCTGCAACTTTGCATACAAGTGATTTCTTTTTACATAAATATAATGTGGGGTGCTTTTTTTGCCATTTTTAGTCACTGGAGCATTAAAAAAAAATAAAGTAGAGTCAGTTGAAAGGGGCTGCTGTAAAAAAATAACTTTGTTGGCTTACTGAAAAGTTTGTCGTACATCCTATTCCCAATTCAATTTACATTTACCCCCACAGACCTCTACGCCTTTTAATTGCTACTCTGATTTTTGATGCAAAGATTTCTTTCTCCCAAAGATGTACTGTTGCCTGAGATAAATGATATTCAGGGATTTTGAAAGTACTTTTAAACATGGCATTAAGAAATCTAAACGTGAAGCCTATGAACATCAAAGGCAAATGTGTCAGCAAGTAGCCTGCCTTAGAAAGAAATTTGTCAGTCTATAGATTAGCCAGATGTTACAAAAACACAGGAAGAACTCTCATCTTATGACTTATGCCCACGCTGGGCTCAGTACCCCATATGGACTGTTGAGTTGGCTTAAGAATGTCCACCAAATATATAGATGGGCCAATAGACGTAGGAAAAGATGTTCAACATCACTAATCATCAGAGAAACATAAATTAAAACCACACTGAGATACCACCTCATTCCTGTCAGAATGGCTCTCATCAATAAATCAACAAACAAGTGTTGGCGAGGATGTGGAGAAAAGGGAACCCTTGTGTACTGTTCGTGCGGTTGCAGATTGGTGCAGCCTCTTTGGAAAACAGTATGGAGGGTCTCCAAAAAATTAAAAACAGAACTACCTCATGGGTATTTATCCAAAGAAATCCAAAACACTAATTCAAAAAGATATATGCACCCCTATGCTCATTGCAGCGTTATTTCCAATACCAAGCTATGGAAGCAACCCAAGTGCCCATCAATAGATGACTGGATAAAGAAGAGGTCATACAAGTTTAAAATATTACTCATCCATAAAAGACATTCATTTGTGACAACATGGATGGACCTAGAGCAGTGGTTCTCAACCTTTCACAGGGGTTGCCTAAGACCATCAGAAAACACATATTTTTGATGGTCTTAGGAACTGAGACACCGCTCCTCTATCCGTCTCCAGGCCCACATGCAGATATGCCCACATACGAGTACCCGGCGACCCCTGTGAAAGGGTCATTTGACCCCCAAAGGGGTCACGACCCACAGGTTGAGAACCGCTGACCTAGAGGGTATTATGCTAAGTGAAATAAGTCAGACAGAGATAGACAAATACCATAAGATCTCACTTGTATGTGGAATCTAGAGAAACAAACAAACAAGAAAAGAATGTCCACTGAAGAACTTCTGTAGTTGGATGACCATATGCTCCTCAAGCAAGCATAATTTCTTCCCCCACCTACTTTGCTTCACTCTGTTCTTTTTACCTGGAGTGAAACAGGTGTGGACTCTACTTGCTAAGTTAAACAGCCTTGATTGGATGAACTTAGAACCTTTTTCTACTTAACTATTGACATAATCCATTCGAAACACTCACATAAAATTTTGCCCTTCATAGTCACCCCAGGTGGTCACATTTTTAATTGGCAAGAAGCCACAAGGAACAGTCGTCCCATATTTAGTAGTTCAAAACAATTTGCTCCACATCTTCTTTATTTCTCATGGTTCTGTGGGTCTTCTGATCTGGGCCAACTCATCTGAGATGGTTGACCTAGCATGGCCTCACTCACACGTCTGGCAGTTGGCTCTATGTCAGATGGGGAGATAGGATGAGGGTAACTTGGCCACATGTCTCGTCATGCAGCCGACTAGCCTGGGCTCTCTTGCATGCCAGTGGCTGCAGGGTTCCGGAGAACACCACGAGAGCAAGCCACAATGCAGACGCACTTGCCAAGCCTCTGCCTGTTCTATGCTTGCTGTTGTCCCACTGGCCAAAGCAAGTCCCAGGCCAGCTCAGGGTCAGTAAAGGGGACATTACCAGAGGGTGTGCTAGGAGGGGAATAATTTGTGGTCATTTTTAACTGATCACATTTGTCAGTTAAACAAATATAATTAATCCTCATTATTTGAAGATCCCATATTTGTGAATTCGCCTACTCACTAATTTCATTTGTAACCCCCAAACCCCAACTCACAGTACTTTCATGGCCATTTCATAGACATGCACAGAATGGTGGGAAAACATGAGTCACCTGACATACATCCCAGCTGTAGTGAAATGAGGCAATGCTCTTTTTCTCTCAGAACAGGTCGTCACCCTTACAATCTGCCCAGTATTACACTTTTCACCTATTTGTGGGCTTTTTGGTGTGCGATTTCGTTATTTAAAAGGGACCCCAAACATAGTGCTGAAGTGTTGCCTGGTGTTCCCAAGCTCAAGGCTGTGATGTGACTTGTGTAAAAAACGCATTAGATAAGCTTCCTTCAGGCGTGTGTTATTATATGGCTGTGAGTTCTATGTTAATAAATCAACAAAATATATGAGCTATAGCATATTTAAATAGAAACATACATAAAACAAGGTCCTATATTGATCAGTTGATGAAAATGTGACCAGAGGCTCTCAGGAACTTGAACCTATATTTATCCTGGGAACGGCTTTCCAGGGTTGGCTAACTCAGTGTTGATTATAATGTTCTAGAACATAACTGTCATGAATAATGATAATCGGCTGTGTTTAATGAGCCAAGCACTATGGCTAGAGCTGGATATTTGGTGAACCGCCCCCCCCCCGCGCCCCACCGCTTTCAAGGAGCTTCAAGTCCACTGGGGGAGTCACGCATTCATTAATGACACTAATGAAAGCACAATTTTAGGTGAGTCAGGGAAGGTGTCATGAGGAGCTGAAGTGTGAGCTGAGACCTAAAGGATGAGCAGGAAGTCTGCAGCTCAGGGTCCCAGGAAAGAAAGTCTGAGTGCAGGGGACTACTGGGCAGCACTTTCGGGAAGACACGTGCAAGGGACTAAGGAAAGCTGCACTGGACAGAGGGGAAAGTAGCAACAGAGGGCTCAGCCAAGCTCATAGGGAGCTCTGGGGCTGGGAATGCTTATCATAAGTGCCCCCAGTGGAGACAAGAGGCCTAGGACTTTGTGCCCCCACATCAATGCAACATAACCTTGGGCGAGGCAGCTCCCTTCAGTTGAGGACAATACCTGGGGAAAGACTCAGCTGTCAGCTGACAGCAGTCCTGGCAGTTGAGGGAAGGCATGCTTCCATGGGAATGGTAATCAGTGCCTCCCCAGCACCCCTAGAAGGAGCTAGAGATAAAGGATAAGGGGGGCAATGCCAAAAGCAGGAATAGCATGTGCGAAGGCCCAATGGTAGGACAGAGCGTGGAGCATGTGGACCGCGTAGAGAAGGCCCATGTAGAGCTGAGGCATGGAGGCAAGTGCAAGCAGGGGCTGAGATGAGGCTGGAGAGCAGGCCAGCCTGAGAGTTTGGGTCCTCGAAGAGGAAGGTGAAAGGTTTTTAAGCAAAGGAAGCAATCTGCTTCCGTGAAGAGAACAGAGTTGAGCAGAGAGAGGAGAGGGGAGGTCAAGGGGATGCAGGAAGACCAGCTCATGTGAAGTAAGATGGTGGCTCAGGAGATGGTGAGAGCTGAATGGAGTTGAGAGATGCTCAGGAGGTGAGGTCAACAGGACCAGAGGTTGGCGTAGATGAGGGGAGTGAAGGGTAAAGTGTACCATGGATGCTGCTTGGTTCCTGGTTTGCCTGGATGAATAGACGGAGGTGCCTGTGCTAGAATGGAGAGCTCCAAAGGAGTTAGATTCGAGCACGTTGTACTTGAAACAGTGAATGAGGATACTTAGCTGACGCTCGGATCTCTGTCTGGCACTCGGATTTGGAATGAAGATTTGAATTTAGGAGTCATGGATGCCTCAGTGGGGATGACATTGTCCAGGCAGCACAGAAGAGGGGAAGTCCAGGGGACATCCCACATTCAAACGCCAAGTGGGAGGAGGCAAAGGCAATCAAGGACCCCAAAGAGCAGCTAGCAAAGCAAAAGGAAGTAGGGGGAAAGGTCACAGACCCCAAAGGAAGACATGCTTTCAAGGAGACAGTGGTCCAAGGTCAAGGTCTGTCGAGGGTCCAGTAGGATTAAGACTGAAAATTTTCCACTGGATTGATGACAGACAACAGAATTGATCTCAAATGTGAGAAAACAAATAATTACGCAGAATTTTATTTTCCATTTGGGGAAAGATAACCCTGGGTTATCATGTTGCTGGATAACTTCATTCCCTCCCTTTTGTGTTTGGCTCATGAAAGGAGAAGCTACAGACATTCTTAGCACTTAGAGAAATGACTGTGCATGCTTGAAGGCCAAGTAAACATTGCCTTTGATGAGCTTGGGAACAGCCAAGCCTCTCTTGCTAGAAAGATCAAAAGCTTGGACAGAAACCAAATACATAAAAATTAAGAAAAAGTGCGATACTCTCTCAAACCTAAATTTTACAAATTGTAGCACCAAGTCCTGGTGAGTTTTCAGTGGGCCCTATATGCATTCATTCATTCATTGTAAGTTGGCACACCATGTTGGAAAGCATTATGAAAACGTGTAACAAGATTCATGAAAACAATCCTATTCCTTAAGATAACAATTCTGCTTCTATGAATTTTATCCAAGAACATACTTCAACACAAACAGAGGGAAACAAAGTAATAGGCATGCAGATGTTTAATGGAGATTTTCCCCAAATTTAATTCTTTCAAAACAATATTTGGGGACAGTTTTACTAAATATTTGTAAAGCAACAGGATGGAATCCTAAGAAATCATTAAAATGACTTTGTAGCACCACAGAGGAACATGTTGAAGTACAAATAAAACAGGAAAGGGTCATTGAGTGCTGTTTTATCTGTGTAAATTACCCAGGGATATGGAGATAAAAAATGAAATCATGATGTATTAGACAGTGGGGTCATAGATTGGCAATTTTTAAAGTCGTTAATATTTTTGTGTTGCCTATTCATTTAAAATATGCAGGAGTAATATCTGGGAAAGAAGCATCAAAAGAAGAAAAATGCCTTTCTAAAAGGGCCTTTGATGTAAACCTGAACAGAAACATACAATTGTGCTCAGAATAAGATGGTCTTGATTCCACACTGAGTATTCAAGCTGAAATTAAAAGGAAATGCCTGACTTCATTCTCAACTTCAGCATGCACTGATAGAAGGGAAAAGGAACTCACTGATTTGCCTCAGCGTTGGATATCTTTGCAACTTTGCTCCCTCTTTCACATCACCTCTGCAGAAGGAGTCATTTGGGGTTAGAGAATCCTACATAATTAAACAGATAGAGCCCACTTCTCAGGTAATTGTACCTGGAGATATCTGAAGGTCCAGTTCATGAGACCGATAAGGAAAGTTACAAGTTGTGCGCTGTCTGTGGAACCTTCTCCCCAGCCAGGAGCAAGTACTGGATCTGGAAGAATTTAACAGCATCCTGACCACTTCGTCACACCGCCCTGTGACCAAGGCACACATGAGCCCAGACCTGTACCTGAGCGACTTCTGTCCCCTCTGCCTCCCTGGTCCCTGAGGGTAGCAGGAGCTGGTTCCACAGATGCTTCCCTGGCAAGGAGGGTCTGGCTCTCATATCCGTCGGAACTGGGGACAAGAGCTGGCGTTCGCTGGGGTGAAGATTGAGTGCTTGGATTCCCAGCAGCCACACGGCACTCGTCCACTAAAATTAAAATGTCTACTTTCGTTTTTCCCTCACTGAATCACAGGGCTCCTTCTAGCTGCTGGAGCCGTCTTCTTGAGAAACAGGTGAACATTAAGCCCTGGCATGAACGCTCCATCTTAGCTCTGGGTGTCCAGAAAAGAATAGCACCTTTTCTGTTCAAGGAAGGAAAGGTTTGGCTGTCGCTCGTGAAACAGGAGGAGAGACACACCATGAAGGGATAACTAGGGATCATTTCTGAGCGCTGAGCGCTGCTCCCAGGCATCTAGCTTCTCATAGCAAGTATTCATTATATTTAAGACGATCCTTGCAACGGACAACATCCACAAGGGGGACAGAAAGAAAACTTACACCAGATGCTGCATCAGTTTCATTAATATCCCCTGCCTCTTGCACAGAGATGATCTGGAGTTATTTGTGCTGATGGGAGAATCTTGACTTCCACAACCAAAATGACCAACTGCCCTCAGAGAAGGATATGACCAAGCATATGGATCGAGGGTCTAGAGTCCTTTGGGGGGACCAGCATGTAAACCAACTATCATTTTCAGAGTTTCTTTAAATTATCCTCTTCCCAAAGCCTTAAGCCACACCCATTCCCCAACCAAGAGCCTATTTCCCAACAGTGGGCAGCAACACGGGCATCTTAAATCATAGCCGAGGACCAGTCAAGAGAGGTAGAATCTGCTTGCCAAAGTGTAGGTCTTGTTAAATAAATTCTTCCTTGACAGCAGAGAAAGGTCTGGCTCAGAAAATGGCTCCTTAAACATTTTAGTTTAATTCAAGAAAGATTTATTGTGCACCTGCCATCAGGCGCCAAATTCCAGGAGAGAGAGAGAGAGAAATACATTGTTCTGCATTTGGCTGAGGGGTGGGGGTAGGGCAGATTCTGAACCCTCCAAAGCAAGTTAGCATCATCCAGGCCTTTCTCTGGATTGCCTGCCTTTCCACCCTGTCCCAGAAACTTGTCCCTCTTTTCTTTCGGGCACAGGTTTCTGTTTCCTATCAGTTTTGCCTCAGGCAGATGACTCGGTCCTTCCTTGTCAATGTCTCCAGGATCTCACCCTGCCCAGGACCCAGCCCACTCATTCTCCCTGTTCCCCACCCCACCTCACCCCCTCCACCCCCACCTCATTCAGTCTAAGATCTGGCATTCAGCACCCCCCCACTTCCCCCCCCCACAGTCTTCTGATTCTCTCACGCCGCTCTCATTTTCCAGTGTGACTATCTGCCCTCCCAAGATAGCTCCCATCAGCCCTGCCTCTCAGCACCCATGAGATTGGCACACCCTGTGGACAGTACAGGGCTGTGAGCCTGTGGCGGTTGCCCTGGGTAGGAAAAGCCTGGGTCCTGTACTCTGTGAGCTTCCAGTCTATCCAGACAGAAACACAGCACAAATGACAACCTAAGGCAGCAACGGCTAAGCTGAGGCCCAAGCACAGTGTTGGTCGAGGGCATGACACTGCTTGGGTGTGACTGTCGGCTCCATAATTGGGCGTGTGACCTTCAGCACATCACTCATTCCTTGGACCTTCATGTGCCTCATCTGTGAAATGGGGCATCAACTATACCCATGTCAGAGGGTTTTTGTAAAGACGTAATAAGATAACTCACCTAATGTGACTGGTATCTAGTCATCCGACAAAGATACTGTGAGCTGTTTTTGTGAAACTCATAATACTAATAAGGTTCCCTTGCCCAAGCCACATTCAAATATTCATACCGTCTCAGAAAACCCATGGCGTTTACTGCACTTTCCCACTTCTACAACCCACTCTGAAATCTAACACCAAGTCCCTTTGTATTGCTCCTTTTCACAGCCCATGATTGGGGAGACATCCAGTAGCACAGAATGCTCTATACCTGAGGCCATCAGAGGTTCTGCTCCCAGTCCTTGCTCAGTAGAGTAACTGCTATCAGAAAGATTCCTCCTGCAGATAACTGAAAATGCTGGAGAAAATACTGAAAACTCCTTGCAGGCTTTGGAGAGTGACCCAGTGCAGACAGGTTCTGGAGGGACAGTGGCACTAGGAGGAAGGCACCTCATAGTCTGCATTACAAGAGGCAGGCTGAGCGGAAACAATACCAGATGGGGATCTGGACATCCTTGAGGAATAAAGCGCTTCCTAGGTGGTAAATACCTGGGAATCTATGCAAGGCGGCATTTTCCCCTCTTAATTTCTTTATAATATGCATGATCAGTGAAAGCAAGGGTCAGTAACCTTTTTCTGTAAGGAGCCAGAAGACAGTAAATATTTTAGGCTCTGCAGGCCATATGGGCCCTGTTGCAACTACTTGTAGCCAGAAATAATTCGTAAATGGTTGTGCATCGCTGCACTCCAACAAAACTTTATTTACAAAAGCGGGCAATGGGTAAGTTTTGGCCTGCGGGCCATAGTTTGGTGACCCCTGGTCTAAAGCATCAAGACCCAACTATGTGTTGTCTACAAGAGCTGTGTCTTAAATATAATCATATACTAGACTGAAATTAACGAGATGCGAAAAGGTATGCCAGGCAATCGCAAAGCTCTTGCAGCGATAGTGATATCAGACAAAGTAGGCCTTGGGACAGTGTTTCCAGAGCCCAAAAGGAGGCATTTCACAATAAAGTAAAAGGATCAATTCATCAAGAAGACGCATCAATCATAGCTATAAATGTGGTTAATAACAGAGCTTCAAAGCACAGGGAGTGAAAAAGTTATTAGAAAGTCCTTCCTTTCAAAAACAAACAAACAAAAGCCGCCTGTTGGTCACTATCATCCCTGTGGCCTCACAAGGCCCTCCATCCAGATGGTCTGGCCAGAGCTGACTGCACATGTGGTTCCCAGGTGGACCTGTGACTCAGGCAGGGCCTAGCAACATATGATCCACTCGGAGTCAAGGAGCTTCAATCTGGGGCTTAAAGGTTTTTTTTTCTCTGAACCGTGGGGGAAAATAATGCAGCGTTCTTCTGGGGTAGCTGAGAAGCTGGAATGGCGCCACTGGCAGCCACCCTGCCTTTCTGAGAACAGCCAAGATAAAGAAAAGCAGAGCAGAGAGAAGGGCCTTGATAGCATTATATGAGTCTCTGGATCCAGCCTTGCCTGAAGTCATAACCTCTGACTTTTTCTGTCTCATTAGCTAATCAGCGCCCCTTTGGGTTTAAGCTGGTTTAAGTTGAGAACTTTTGCCTTCTTTCAGAGACCCCTGATGGATGTATCATACTGACTCCCGCACAGACACAGACACCAATATTCTACATGCTCATTCCCAAGGATTCGCTCCCCCACTGAAAGATTGCTTTTCTAGTGAATATCAGTAATAAGAAGACAGTCAATGCCTCTGGGTGGGGTGGGAAATGATATTGAGATTCACTGTTATGTATTAAATTCCTG
Source organism: Hipposideros armiger (assembly GCF_001890085.2). Classification (NCBI taxonomy): domain Eukaryota; kingdom Metazoa; phylum Chordata; class Mammalia; order Chiroptera; family Hipposideridae; genus Hipposideros; species Hipposideros armiger. The sequence continues at coordinate 1,131,719 of NW_017731369.1, forward strand.
GATTGTACCTGCCGTAGGAAGCAGTCTTGTTCTTCTCAGTTCCCTCCTCTTCAGGTAAGAAAAGCATGAAATAAACAAAGGTGAGCTGAGAGCTTAAATTCCCTGATTCAAGGAAGCCTGAGGGGCAGGCAGTGGGATGGGGACCTGGTGTTTGGGGAGACACTGCTAAGGGCACATGGGTTGAATCCAGACTCCATGTCGCAAGACGGGATCGAGGCAGATGCGGATGACAGCCCAAGCAGAATCCTGGTCTGCAGCTGGCAGCCAAGAGAACAGGCAGTGTTTTCAGAAATGCCCTTAAGCATTTGGACTACGTACAGCCTGGCAGCATCTCAGCTGACTAAGGCCACAGGACAGCAGAGCTGCCAGGAAAGACACGGTAGCAAAGGAGCTCAAAGAGCCGTTGCTGCTTGTTTGGGGATTTATTTCCTGAAACATGGCAGTGTCCAGGAGAAACATTACCTAAAGTTGGGGGGGAAGGGGGAGCAGTAATAGGGAACAGGCAAGCCCTTCCCTGCGCTCAGACGGGCGATGAAGCCGCCTTCATGTTTCATGCTTCATGATGGAGAATGAGATGGTAGGAGCTGGAAACTCTTGGCAAATGTCCTTTGAGCAAACACTAGTCTACCCCTGGACTTTGATTCTACTGTTTCACTCCACTTCATCTCAGAGCGCGTTTCTGGGAGATGGTGCAATACGGGGGTTCCAGATTCCCCTCCCCCCCAGACCCCTATGACAGAAAGACAGAAAGAGATGCAATAAGATGGAGATAGTAAGAGAGGAAAAGAGTGGAGGAGAATACAGAACCGTGAATTCATTAGCTCATTTGTTTGTTCACATAGTAAATACACACTCAGTGAGCATTTTCTCTGCACTGGGCAATGCATGAGGAGCATGATGATTGCACTGGTGCAGTAGTATTTCCTTTGCATCCTTTGAAAATGGACCCCTTGCCTTACGAGATGTGAGGCAACTATTAAGTAAAATATTGGGTTAGCTAGGATGCATCTTCCTCTTACATTTTAGGCCTGAGTAGACATGTAACAGAACAGTTCCTAAAATGAGCCTTTCCCCACAAAAGAGTGTGGGGTCTCCCCAGCCATCCTGCTCAATCCTCCTGTCCCCAGTCACCCAGCTTCCTCAGCGCAGCTCTCCTCTGTGAACTTAATTCTCACTGCATCCTGATGAGAGAGGAACCAGGTGTTCGCCTTTAACAGGTGAAGTAACTGACACTCAGAGAGGGTAAAAGGCTGGCTTAGTTGTGAATTTGAAGATAAATTCAGCTCTAGAGGCACAGGCACACCGCTCTCCACTGATAAAACCAGTGGACCAGGAGTGTCCACTGCCTGGAATAGCTCCAGGGAGGGTCCACACACATCCCTGCCTTATGCCAAGATTTTTATCTGAGAAGGGACAAGAGCCTTACGTGGAGCTTTGATGGCAAAACGCTAAACCCCAGTGAGTAGGTTGTGGAATATTTCAAGAAAAGGGACTTCCCGGTGTACCAGGAAATGAAAACTTTTGCCTCATTAATACAAATTATATTTTGCTTCTCTGTGCCTGAGCTTGCTTGCCTGTAATATGGGGATAATAATAAAAATACCCATCTCATAGGTTGATGAGGGAGTTCCATGAGATGACCCTGGGAAGGCCCACGATTTGTATCAGGCACCCCTGGCATTTTTCTTCATTGAGACCCATGCCAACAGGGGTGAAAGGAATCATACGCATAAAATTTTCATTGCACAGCATTTGTTGTAGCCAAATCAGCAAGCAAGTGTTCCCGATGGTCTGCCTACCATGAAGGACGTCCCTGTGCCCGTCTCCTTCTGCCCAGAGACTGTAGCTGGAGATGAAGAAAAGGCAGCATTATCAGCCATGTTGAGTGGCAGGTCCCAGCCAAAGAAATCACTAGCTGTCTTCCAGGGAAAAGTGGACTCCCAGCCAAGAGATAGGGAAATAAACATTCCACGTAGCTTGGCCATGCCACTGTTCTCACTGGGTATCTCTATCGACGGTGGCCATTGATGGAGTGATGTGGCAAAAGGTGGTCCCCGTGCTAATACCTGAAGGTATGCCTGAGCACCCCAAAAATCTTGATCTTCATTATCATCGCCACGTATCTGTTGAATACTTATAGCAGTCAGGCGCTTGCTAAATACTCACACGGTCCCATTCATGTCTCCCTTCAGTTCCGTGCGGTGCAACCTACTAATGGGGAAACTGAGTCAGAGGGAGTTTAGATAGCCCGTCCAAGGTCACAGACTTGAAAGTGGCAAAGCCTGGACTGCCAAATACACTGGTCGGGCTCTACAGCCCATGTTCTGAATACCACCATATATCATCTCCCCTCCCACGAGGCCAGAATTTCCGGTGCTGAGGTAACCTCTCTTAGCCTTGACCAGCTCTTCCTCCAACATCTCGCTCTGCATGCTGGGAGCGTCCACTTTCAGGTAGGGCCAGAGAGCAGCCCAAGGGGTCATTGGAAAGAACTGCCCCCTTTATCAGGTAGCATCAAGTTCCTTCTTCCCACTGCAGTATTTATAATGTTAGTGTGTTGGGTGTGTGTGTGTGTGTGTGTGTGTGTGTGTGTGTGTGTAAGAGAGAGAGAAAGAAAGAGAGAAAGAAAAAGAGAGAGAAAGAGAGAGAGAGAGAGAGAGAGAGAGATTGATTTTAGAGTTTGAACTAAGGTAAATAAGAAAAAGTTGGAATTCGCAGCAATACCCTTCAGAAGTGGGTCACCTTAAGGCGGGTAGCCAAACCAGCTCCTCGGCAGAGCACTGTCATCACCTTTTGCAGATCAGTAACAGAGACTGCACATGTTCCTCCAATCTGTTCCAATCTCTGTGTTTTTAAATAAACTCTCTAAGTCAGGCCTTTCATGCGCTTCCTCCCCCAAACGCTGCCTGCTCATGGGCTCACAGGTGTTTGGCGGCATCCCCTCATTTTCATTTGTCTTACCGCTGCCGGTGGCAGGGCTGGCAATTCTCAGTGCACCCGCTCCCATTAGGACTGCTCACCACGCACGCACCGGGCGCAGAGCTAAGGGATTTACGTGGACCGCCTCATTTATTTTTCCCACCGCTGCATAAGTTAAGTGTTACTCCTCTCATTTTACAGATCAGGAAACTGTAGCTCAGAGAAGCTAAATAACTTGCCCGAAACCACAGAGCTATTGAAGTGGCGAAGTTAAAACTTTGAACGTCTATCTGCCCAAATGTCCAAAGCCCATATGCCCAAACTCTGCAAGCACAGGAAGACCTAAGAATGTGTGACTGTCCCTTCACATTTGGAGCAATAAGGACCTCACAGTCACAGACTTCACATACCCTCCTCAGCACAGGAATCCAACTAGTTAAACCACTCCGATTTCTCTCTGGGAAGAAATAATCCTAATACCAAGGCTCTTCAATTACTCTGTGCAATTAAGTCCTGAGTGCTTGTTTGAACAATTAACCGAAATAATTATAAATGTATCTCTGTTACTACAATTGCATATTAACAAAGGCTCAGGGCCAATTAATCATTACTCCATCAATATCTAATTTGCATAAACCTATTCTCTTTAAAGACTCCATGTTTGGGGTGACAGGGCTCCCTCATCGATTATGGAAATATCCACATCAAACTTCCCTGAAGCCGTCAAAAGGAATAAAAGGGGTTGTCTGTTGTGGGCTGCTTAGCACCCTTACCCAGCCCTCCCAGGGACACGCAAGGATGAGAACAAAAGGGAAGAGACACAATAAATGTGCACTTCCCCACTGGAGAGGGACCGACAGGGCTCAGGTTATAGGGGTGATGGGCAGAGAGAGGGGGATGGGGGAGGGACTGGCATCTGAGCCTCCTTTGGTGTTATCCAAATTCATTCATTCATTCATTCATGCATGCATTCATTTATTGAATAGATCCATCAGAAAATATAATATTACTCTCTGCTCTGTAATAGGCACTGGGTTTACAATAGCAAAGGAGACTCCCCCTGCCCTCACTGAGGCAGATAGACAATTAACTAGGTGTCATAGGGTGGGTTTTCCAGAAACAGAATGTGAGATGGATTGATATGCAAGATGTTTATCAGGGTTCAATGCCTGAAGAAGGGGGAGCAGGTTTGGGCAGAGGGAGAAGTTGAGCTGTGATGCAGGCACTACAAAGCCTCAGCTCTCCGGGGGTGGCATTGGGGCAGGAACCAGCTGTTGGAGTTGCCTGAACCAGAGTGAAATGGCAGGTGCTTTCAGCCCTTGCCTTGCTCAGTCACTGGATGGGGACAACAGGGCTCTCTGCAGCTGAAGGTGACCCCCAATGTGCTGTCTATACTTCCTGTCACTGGTCCTCAAGTCCTTCCCCAAAGGGGATCTGGGCAGTGCATCTCCATGCCTAGCACACTTGAAAAGTGCTACAGAGGGTAAGAAAGCGCCGAGGCAATGGGAGAAGAAGCGTCATGTAACACTGAGACAGGGCCCCTAATGCTGTCCCATGGGGCAGGGAAGTCAGGATCAGCCGCTTGGAAGAGGTGACATGGAAGCTGAGATCTGAAAAACCAGCAGGTCTTAACCAGGCTAAGAGCATAGGGAAACAGTGTTTCAGGCAGAAGGCGGTGCCGAGGCTTAGGACAAAGAGTTGTAAATGAAAAAGGGAAGAAAACCAAGATTGGGCTGCAGACATAGATGCAGGTGCTTATTCAGTATGGATTTGGGGACCATGGCCAGGAACCTCTCAGAATCTCTCTCCTCCTCCCTGCTCAGGTTCCTGCACAAATGTGCTTCTCCGTTTCTCTGAAGGCAGGCACGGTGAGACGGCGTCATGATACAGATGACGGACGTGCTTGTGTGCAGCAGAGTCCTGATGCATTTAGCAACCTCTTTTGTGGACATGAGAGCAAGCTAGGCTGCTCAGATTTTTTACATTTAATTGTAAATGGGCAACACACTAAAAAAAACCATTAAAATATGTAGACATATATGCCTATATATCTGTGTGTTTACATAAGAACTGAAAAAGCTAGAGAATGCAATATATCAAAATGTTCACTTTGGTCCCTAATGTGTAGAGACTGGAGAAGGGTCAAGAGTGATTACTTAAGTTTTAATTTTTTTTTCTTTTCACTTGTTAAAACAAACAGTTTGTAAAATTTAAAACGAGGAAGTGCTTTTATAACTTAGAACTAAAATTTTGCATATTTTCCAAAACAAACCATTGGAATTTTGTATATTATTGTTTTAATTTGCCCACATCTTCAGAAATCTGGGGTTCCAACGTTTCATTCAGCAAGCAGTCACCAAGTTCTCTTGGGTGTCCTGGTTATTGCTAAGAGATGGGTGAGACAGTCCTACTGCAGGGGCAGACTATTACAGAATAAAAAGCAAATGATTGGAGTTAGTCAGAAAATAATGAGACATAAAGAGGGGCTATGGATAAGAAGAGAAAGTGACCAATGCTGAAAAAAAAGCAGCTGACTTCAGAAATTTACCAATTAAATGTTTTCTTCCTTATTTCCTTGGCAAATTGCAGCGAGTGCCTGCGTTGTTATACGTGCGGAGTGAATAGGACTGGAAAAGGAAGCCACCCTGAGGTGTCCAGGTAAGTGCTAGGAGGTGGCCGCATGGGGACAGCAGTCTCCATCCATGCAAGGAGAGCTACTACCATAACAAAGGCCTCATCTTAAACAGCCCGGACACCTCCAACACAAGGATAAAAATAGAAGCCCCAGAAGGGTTTAGTGAAAATAAAATGAAAGGTGAGAGCCCCAGAGGCAACCCTGAATTTGCTGGAGAGGCAAATTGAAGTGCAAGCTGATGGACCCCAAGGTCAAGGGCAGGAAGCTTTATTGGAATCGAGACCTTAGGAAGAGGGCAGCTTGACCTGGCCCCAGGGTGGACAGGAGGATATGAGAACCAGCTGACAATAATGATTATATCAAGGATCGGGCTTCACTCACTGCTCACAGATGCTTTGAGAAACTCTTAGCCTTGCAAAACAACAAACCTGCCTGACTCAGGAAAGGCAAAGGGGACGGACGCTTTGTGCAAAATACTATCCAGATCTATCATCAAGAAAGACCCTCAAATGATTCCTTCTACTCATGGGCCCTGCAGCAGGCGCAACAAGGACAAGATTAGAAAACTCGGGCTCGACACGAACACGTCTGGATAAGCAGGATGGCCGCCCTGCTATATGTGCGGCATTAGTTATAAGGCTATTCAATTCCAAGCACCCAAAGACACACGAGAGTTCCTGCTGCTGAAGAACTCGTGATGTAGTGGGTGAAGACCGTGATCTAAACCAATGATTCATGAACCTGGTTGTTAATGTAAAATAGCAGAGAATCAACTCCCGGGCCCCACCCCCAGACCCCAAGACCTACTGAATCGGAATTTCTGGGGGATGAGCCTGGGAATCCTTTAAAAGGGAAAGTTCTCCAGGTGGCGCTATTGATTGGCTGGGTTTGGGGGAAAGATGCGGTATTTTTTTTTTTCAGAGAGACCATCTCCCAGGTTAACATTTTTTCTAGCAGAACACCCTGCTTTCTAATACTCACACTTCACAGAATGCAATTGTTTCTCAGAACATTATTCCACCAATGTCTATCAGGAAAAACATACATTTGCATCTCCAATGTTTAGTGCAATATTTTTAAAATAATGTGCAAATAAAGAATTGAGTGACCTTACAAATACAATCATTAGAATGTCAGAGGGACATGTAGATATGATAAAGAGCTCACTGAGGGTCAACACGCAGGACCTGTGTCTCAGATGCAGCTGGCACCAGGAAACGCTCAGCCGCACTGCAGACGAGGCAGCTGATGAGAACATCCATATTTATCTGGCAATGCTCAGAAGCAAAGCTCTAAACATTTACATTCTGACACGACAGCTTGTTACGTATATAGGTGTTTTATCAAGTCTTATTTAGGATTTGAGACACTTAAGGGTTTGGGGTGGACGTGTAATGCCATAGAATTTTTTCTATTTAAACTAATGGGACACAGGCCCCCAGCTAACATTGTTGAGTGTCTGAGGTTTGAGTGTGAATCATTGATGGTAAGTGTGGGGGCTCACAGCCCCTAGCAACCCTACTTGGTTCGGGGGGCGGGGATAGACTCTGGCTGCGTGCATGTATCTTGGGGAGCCGCCACAAAGACCATGACAGTGTCACTCGGCCTCAGCAGATAGGGAAGGGTTTTTGAGGCTGAGAAGGGAAAAGGAGGAAGAAGGTTGAATTTCAGGAGGAGGAGGAATGACATGAGAAGGTAGAGACTTTTCAAAGAGCTTGGTGTCATCCAGGGAACAGGGTTCTGCATCTGGAGCTTACAGGGTCTACGGGCCAGTGAAAGATGGACTGGAAAAGGAGGAAGAGACTGTGAGTCCATTCATGCATGCACACAGGCACACAGCACGTGTTTAATGAGCACCTACTATGTGCCAGGCACTGTGCAAGGCATTGAAGATAAAGAGGGGGAGGAAAACAGACAAGCAAAAAAGCCTAAAGAAAACTATTTCATCTCAAGCAGTTTATGTCCAGTGGGAGAGAAAGACATTACACATGCACATGGGTATTTACTTTCAATGATGATAGGTAGTACTACAAACATGTACTTTGAAGAGATATCAGGGGGCAGAGAAGCCTAAATTGGTTTGGGGGAAGGGGAGGGTCACAGGTGATTTCTCTGAGGGTTTAATGCTTAAGCTGGAATCTGAGGAATGGGCCCCAGTCTATTTTTAAACAAAATACAGAGCCATTTGAAGATTTTAAATGAGTTATGGTTCAGGTGGGTATAGGGACTCTCTCCTATTGATTATCCATTTGGACAGATTTTTAACATCCAGACGGTAAGAACTGATTGCCAAGGAGCACAAGAGATGTGTTTAAGACAGAGCGGAGAGATGGGAATGAGGCATGGAAGGTGGGCGTGTTAACGCACACGCTGCAGCAGTTTCTACAGCGGCTACAGCTCAGCCCGTCCACTGGGACCAGGGCTCTCCGGCTGTGGCCTGCAGAGGCCTCCAGCAGCCTGTGGTCTGGATTTGAGGACAGGCAACATGGAACACAATGGACTGGTGAAAACTGTTAATCCTGGAAATAATTAGTACTACACCATGGAAGACAGCTCAGTGCAGTGCCATTCTGCCCTTCCTCCTAGAAAGTACAGTTGGTTTCAATTTCACCTTGGAGAATAAGAACAAACCACGCAGGTGGTGTTTGCCCACTGCGTCCGCCCCCCAAAAGTCCATCAAGTCATCTTAGAGTCTGCAAAGTCCATAAAGATGTAGGACTGGCTTGATCATTCAACCATGTATTCCACAGTTCTTTTTTGAATATCTACTCTGTGCAAGGGACTGTGCAAGGAAAGGATAGGAGGAAAGACACCTGAGGAAGCGTGCACTGCACACGCAAAGGCCCTGAGACTGCAGCAAGCATGACAAGTAGGAGAGACTAACGAAGACCACTGTGGCTCAAAGGCAGACAGCCAAGGAGAGTGATCCTTCAGATGGGTGGGGAGCAAAATGGGGCAGGACCTGGTAGACCATCCCATCAACAATGAGATGATACTGCAGGGTTTTCAGCAGCAAGAAGTCCAAGGAGATTTGTTTCCAAAAGGTTATTCTAGCTGCACCATGAACAAATCAGAAGGTAGACTGAGCAGTTGTGATGAAGCCCCTGAGTTGAGACAAATTCACCCATTGCACCAAGGGTTGGATTGAGTTCAGACTAGGGCAGAGCTATTCAAAGTCTAGTTTTTTCAGCCAGCAGCATCATGGCACGCTGGGGACGTTTAGAAATGCACATTTCCAGGCCCACCCTACACCTGCTGAATCAGAATTGTTGGGAGTGGGGCCCAGGAATCTGTGTTTTAATCAAATTTCCAGGTGATTCTTAAAATATACCTGAAGTTTGAGAAGCACTGCATCAGGGTGGTAGTGAGAGGGGGGAAGGAGGATGCATGGAGATATATTTTGAAAAGGTGAGTGAATCAATAAGGAATGGTAAATAAATTTTGATAGATCCATATCATGGAACTATTAATAAGAATTAGATGATACATACACATAAGGAAAGATACTTTTGATGGATTAAGTTTAAAAAAAACAAAATGCTGAATCAACAGTATAATATCCCATTAAAATACAGAGGGTGCCAAGAAAAAATGTATACACATATTAAGAAAGGAGAAAACTGTATTAAAATTGTAATAATATAGACTGATAGCAAAAGATGAATATAAGTCATGTGTATACACTTTTTTGGCACTCCTGGTCTATAGGCACACATGCCTATAGTTTATGTATTTGTATGTTTATATAAGAATAGAAAAAGCTATGGAACACCATAGAGTTTTAACATCAGTTTCCCAGTGGGTAGAGACTGGAAAAGGGTAGGAATGATTATTTACATTTTAAATATCTTTTATTTTTCTGCATGTTAAAACAAGCACTTTGATAGATGCTTTTATAACTCAGAACTAAAAGAAAGTTTACAATGACACAGTATATAAAAATTCCCCCCAATAATTCCAATACAACTAGCAGAGCATTGGTGCACAAACTGGGGTAACGGACCCCCAGCACAGAGCACACTGGCCTCGGCATCAAGACGTTTTCACTCTGCATTTGGCTCTGCCCCTGATTCTGAGCTGCTTCCCCTCTTGTGAGATGAGCCAGCTGCGCTGAACCTGTATCTCCAAACCTGTCCCTTGTCACCACCGAGGACTCGTTATAAGTTACTTTTTATCTTTATGGTTCCTGGGTTTGGAGAGAGGGTCCCCAAACTAAAGCTATTTATTATTCACTCAGGGCCTACGTTCTCATCACGTGTGGAATTCCTAGTGACCCTTTTAGAGGGTCAAAGTCAACCTGAGGCCCTGTTTTGGGGTCGACGGAGCAGGAGGATACCTAGGACCCTTTGCAGTCAGCCATACGCTCGTTCGCAATGCTGTGATTTTTCTTAGAACTTTCCACGAGGAACATGGCCACCGGCAAAGCGGAAATGGACCATGCTGGGCTCCATGCTCCATGCGCACGAGGGTACGGCCAATAGGACAAAGGCCCACGGAGGCACTTAGCTGTCCCGGAAGCATCAGTGTCAGGGGGCTGGGGTGGGGGAGTCTTTGAGTGCAAGCAGCATTCTCGGCTCAAAAGAGCCAGCTATGCTGATTCAAAAAAAAAAAAACATTTTCAAAAATGCCTGTGGGTAAATTTGAGCTGCCCACAGCTCCCCAGGGGCATCTCGAACTTGCTGTCGAGCCATTTCTGTGGATTTCAGTCAAATTCTAATTTTAGTGTTCATTAAACACGGGTAATTCCCCAGCCGGTCCCTGCCTCACCTCGTACACAGAGTGCGTCGGCAATATAGGTCACTGAGGCTTCGAAAACACTCCCACATCAAAGAGAAGCCTTTTCCTTATGAGTATTAACTTTATAAATAATGATGAACTTGAAAAGTTTTCCAAAGCCACGGGGTGGATGTGAAGAGGACTCCTTGGGAACATTTGCCTGAGTGTGGCTTGTTATAGGGATGACAGTTCACACAGGATTGTGTTCAGGGGGGTAGGATGGAGATGTGTCTTCATCTATCGCTCCATTTAGACTATTTACAATATTTACACTGATAAAGCAGGAACACAATTGGAGTGTGCAATGTTGGAAAAAAGCACACTCAGACACATGTAAATGCACACAGACAAACATCCATCGTGGGTGTGACACATCTAGAGAAAACAGACTGCTTAAAACATTTAATGTCTTCTGATTGACACAAGGCAAAGGCCAAATTTCTTATCATAGCTCCATTAGTTAATATCTTTTAAGCTGAAAGTAACAAAACACTTATGTGTAGCTTAGAGCCTAAGAATAGTTGGCTCTAATCCTCAGGCTCATAGCCTCCTAAACAATTCGGCTGCTGCAGCACCAGACATCACTTTCTCACACAAGAGCATCCATTTGGGTGACACGCATTAATCTTACGATCAACTGTCACATTAGGCAACACTCAGAAATATCTCTTCCTTGCTCATACCTTTCCATATGCTGTTTCCTATGCCTTAACACTCTCTCCCTTTTCTCTCTGTGTAGGTGAACCCCATCCATTTCAGGGCCCAGTGCGGACATCAGCTCCTGGGAGGACCCCCTGGAACACACCACCTGCCCCTCCCACTTCATTTGCTACTCTTGAAGCATTTCTCCATCCTCGATGTAACTGCCCATTTATCTACTTCCCCTTGGAGAACGTGAGCTCAAGGGGGCAGGAGCTGTACCTTGTGTGTCTCTGGTTACCCTGTGCTTTGCTCAGGGCCTGGCTTGTCCGTATCTGTTGACCGAATGGACAAGAGCCAGAAGAGAATGGCTAAGTGCCACCCTGAACTCAGAAAATCCAACCACTTTCTGCGGAGGGTACAGAGTCAGCTCGAGGGCTGTGCCTTCACGGGATGCAAGAGAACGGCCCCAAGAGACTATTAGCACATCCCCTAAGCCCCTCAGAATAACGGCAGGACTTCACAGGGGTTGTTAACAGAACACAGGCATTTTGCCTTACACTCCAGGATTGTGGTGGGGATAGGTGGCCATCGGCGTGGATACTGCAGGAGGTTTCCCCTTTTTCTCCACTGGCATCCCCTGTCGGTTTCCAAGAAAGGGCCTGGTTATGCGGTGGGAGCGGGGCACGTCCATGGGTGGCAGCAGGCCCAAGGTGTTGGAGCTCTTCCCAAGGGGTGGCTGGCCCAGGGCCTAGTGGCTCCTGGCAAGTGAAGAGGAGCAGGGGGAGGGAGACACGTCCCGTTCCTCACCCTTGACCTCATGAAGCTGTCAAGGCCAAGTCCAGACAAGCAGATAGAATTTAACTCTCCAAAAGAGCATGAGGCTGGTGTGAGCAAGAGTCTGGCGTATGAGAAATATGGCTTCTAACCTGGAACGGAGGTGGGCAAGGCATATGACACCACAGTATGACCAAGATGACAGCATTGGAAAAACACCTAACTATCTGGCTTTTAATCCTAGCTCTGCCACTTCTCACTATGGGAGGAAATTAATTGGCCTCTCTGGGCCTCAGTCTTTTCATCACTCAAACTGGGATAATAAGAGTCTCCGCCTGCCATATAGGTTGTTATGAAGATCAAATGAATCACTATCTTTAAGTGCTTAAAAGAATGCCTGGCACATAGTACGTGCTGGATAAATAAAATATAAATAACGAAGTGAGATCATTCTCAAAAACACCAGGGAGGAGATAAACACAGATCGTCCTGTTTATCCAGCCTTTGGGTGTTAGGCTCTGTCCACACAGCACAAGGTGAAGAGGAGAGTTGGAAGCCACAACTAGTTAAGTTGGTTAATTAAGCCAGGTAAAGGATGGACAAAACAGAAAAAATAAATAAAACCACTGAGCATGCCAACTTAGTATTTAATCTTTGTTACCTTTTCCCAATACTGACAGTAGTCAGTTCCATAATATAGTTCAAAAGAAATCAATCCAGATTTTTCGCCTGAGCCTGATATTCAAGTCTTTGCTATTTGAACGGTATTGCCATGGGCAGGGTAGAAAGGAATCTGAATTGTGGTGTCAGAGAGTCATCCATGAGCTCGACCAAACCTAAAAGCCAGCACAAGGACCACAGCTCACCTGGTAAACCTGCGACCAACTGCTCAGAGGCTGAACTCAGGACAAAAGACGCACCTCCAAGATGAGATGCGTGGAAAGGGGGAAAGAATATGGTCTTCCCCCCAAAATATAAAATTAAACCATTACCGTCTTGATCTTTTGATCGGCATCTGTTCCTAATATAGAAAACACATTTCACCTTGGGACTTTGTCCAAGCATGTAAGTGCGGGTTGCTCCAATATTCTCCATCCAGCCCCTTGTATCCTACCAGTCCTGGAGTTAATATTGTTTATGGGCTGCTGCTTTCCTTTGATTATTTTTATTGACGTTCAGTGCTTATGAATCAGCAGAATGAGGGCACCTCTGGAGCCAGGAGAACTGCCAGCAGATGCCGACATGCTTCCCTTTCTCTGCTGAGAGGATCCAAATCCCAGCGCAGAGCGCCTCGGCAAGCCCGCACGTGCCTTGCTGAATAGGCAGAGGGGCCAGCCGTTATTGGGAAGACCCACGGGGAGCTCCGGGGTGGAGAGGCACCTAACCAGCCACATCTGTCATCATCCCCCACATGGTGGAACACGGCTCCAGCTCCTACCTGTGTTCCCTCTGGCCCGCCACGCTCTCCTCTAATTCTCTCCATGGCTTTGTGCGTGTGGTTCCCTCCTGCTGCCCAGGGTGGTCTTTTCCCATCTCTCCCTAGATAATGGTCATTCTTAAAGACTCTGCTCCAGCTGTACCTTGACCTCTTCTGAACTCTCACCCTCTACTCCTGCAGGACCCTAGGTCTACCTCTCTTTTAACCCAGGCTTAAAGGCTCCTAATTTTTCTGTGCTTTTGCTTCCAGCTCTGAGGTCTTGGCTGACAGAAGCCTGCCTTCATCCCTTCATCCCTTTGAATGGCTCTTCCCTAGTCTAAACTCAGTGAACAACAGGTGGGATGGGTGACTCTGTCTCAACTCATGGGCTTCACCACAACCACTCAGCCTACCTTCTCATCTATTCGTGGGGCAGCCAGAATAATTGTTTGGAAACAAATCTCATTGAACATCTTGCTGCTGAAAACCCTTCAGTATCATTTATGATTTTAGAAGAGAAAATTAAAATATTAGGAAAATGTAAAACTATAAATGCCACATTTTTTTATTCAGCTTTGATTAAAATCAAATTTAAAACAGGTCACAGGGCCGGGCAAGTGGCGCATTGGCTAAGAACTGGCTCAGGATGCCAGAGGGCCCCGGTTCGGATCCCACATACGAGGGCCAGTGACACTGCCCTCCACAGCTAAGATGCTGAACACCCGCTCAACCTGGAGCTGGGCTGCCGTGAGTCGCCAGCGATGGTGTAGGCTGCAGCCCCTGTGGCAGTGGGTTGCCATGGGCTACCGTGTAAGTCAGCAGCCAGCGTGAGCGGCCAGCAGCCAGCGTGAGCGGCCAGCAGCCGCAGTGAGCGGCCGTCCAGAAGCCGGCGACTGATCTGCCTCGCCAGGGAAGAGCGCAATGATGGTGCCAACTTGGGCCAGTGAAGCAATGTCCTCCACAACTAGACTGAAGAACAAAACGACAGGAACTTGTCTGTTCCCCTTCCCCAATTCCCCAATAAAAATCTTTAAAAAAAAAAGATCCCAGATAACTCTGAGAGGTTATGAAATTTTGTTCATTGATACAAAGCTGTGAGAATATGATACACTATATACTATTACATTCTATAATATAAAAATAGAAACTGGGAAAGAACCAGATGCCTTAAATATATACAGAACATAAACATTGGCCAGTGTGGGGTAAAAGCCCTTTCCTGTTAGAAGTATGTTTTTATCATTTAAAACAATTGAATTTGGGCTAGCTTATTTGAAGCTCTAAAATAAGAGTCTACTTTAACTTCAGTAGTTTGTTGTTATAAAATGTTAAGCTTGAGACAATAATGACTTTTATAACGGGGAATTTCTATTTACTCATTATGTTTTTAGGGAACTGAATTTTAGTTCAGTCATCGAACATATCCATGAATGTAGTGAAGTTATAATTTTCTCAACCAATATAAAAACAGTCCTTCTTCTCATGGAGTTATGAAACAAATGAAATGAGCCAACAGAAAACACCTCTTTCCTAACTTGTACAAATTAGGGGACAAGGGAAAGTAAATGGGATGACAACATTTTAAAATAGCACTGCGCCTTGACTTTCTCCCTATCAATATGAAGAATAACAGAACAAGGGATAAATCAAAATGAGGAACTTATACATCAGCATATTCTAGAAAATGATTAGTGGTGATTCTTGAAATCTATATTATTTTAAGATATACAAATAAAATAAAATAAAATAAAAATAATCTCTGAAAAAATAAAATCATAATCATCTGCAGAGTAAAAGAAGCTCAGATTCTGCACCACTTTACTTGGTCGAAAAGAAATATATCTGTTGTTACATACCAACCTCAACACGTAGTGGTTTAAGACCACCGCTGGGTATTATTACTGACAACTCCAGGGGATGGCTGGATGGCTCTGTTGATCTGTGCTGTCTGAGCTGATCTCAGCCTGACTCGCTCATGCATCTGTGATTAGCTGGCAGTCTGGTGGTCAAGGACAATCCTGTTTACCAGCCTGGCAGTTGGCTACTTGTCTGCTAAGGAAATAGGGTGACAGTGCCACGTGTCTCTCATCATCCAGCAGGCTAGCCCAGGCTTGTACAATTGACAGTAACAGGATTGAGAGAGAGAGAGAGACAGCACAGAGGCATGCGAAACCTCACATGGCACATTGTCACTCCCACCCCATTCTGTTGGCCAAAGCAGGTCTCCAGACTCCATCTCTGGATGGGAGGAGCTGCAAAGTCATGTTGCAAAGGGCACAGACACAAGGGAGGTGGAGAACTGGGGAATTTTTGACTGATTTTTGCAAGCTACCTACCATCACTGGGGAGGGAATAATGGGAGAAGGTAAAATGGTTCCATCTTCTTGGAATATAAAAATTATATTACTGATATGGAATTATATTAACTACACAGTCAAAATTAAGAAAGGCACACTCTAAAATATGGTAGCCCTCATATTTGCAAAGGAAAATATTAAAAACCCATAAATAAATAAGAAAAGGATCAATACGCATTTAAAAATTGGGCAAGTGACATGACAAGGCAATTGATAAAAGAAATGCTTAACCTGAAAAATGTCTAAGCTTATTAGTAACTAAATAATTACAATTAAAAATACATATATACACATAAATACATATATAAATATATGCATATATATAAATATGTATATATTTTTATAAAATATATAAATTTATGAATATATTCTAAATATATATACTTTTTATAAAAATATAAAATTTATAAAAATATACAAATTTATGAATGTATTCTAAATACATTGAATAGATACAATTTTGCCTCCCAAATTTGCAGAGATTTTCTTAAAATGGAAATTCCTGCTGTTCTAGGAGTAAAGTTATTCTTATATACCACCAGAGGAAATGTAAATTAAAGTAAGTTTTCTGAAGGCTAATTTGTTAACAGGTATCAAAAGCTTCAGAAATTGCTGTGCTCTCTGACAAAGCATACTAGGAAACAAATAACACATCCATAACAACTTAGCTACAGGTGTGCTCTTCAGAGTGGTGTATATAAGATATATAAGAGTAAAACATTGCAAAGAACCCAAATGACCAACCAAAGGAAGTGAATAAATAAATTACAGTATATCTACAAAACAGAATACCTTTTTTTTTTAAACATTTTATTGGGGAATTGGGGGAGGAGAACAGTGCTGGGGAATCGGGGAAGGGGAACAGACAAGTTGCTGTCCTTTTGTTCTTCAGTCTAGTTGTGGAGGATGTCACTTAACTGACCCATGTTGGTATTATCATTGCGCTCTTCCCGGGTGAGTCAGATCAGTCACCGGCCACTAAACAGCTGCTCACTGTGGCTCTTGGCAACTCATGCTGGCTGCCGGCCACGCACGCTGGCTGTCAGCCACTCACGGTAGCTTGTGGCAGCCCACTGCAGCTTCACTGCAGCCTACACCATCGCCATCGCCTCACAGCAGCCCAGCTCCAGGTGGAGCTGTTGTTCACCATCTTAGTTGTAGAGGGCACAGCGTCACTGGCCCTAATGTGGGATCTGAACTGGTGGCCCTGCTGCTCAGAGCTGGTGTCCCAAGCCAACTCCTAACCAACGCGCCTTTCAGCCAGCCCAGAACAGAATACTTTTTTCAATCATTAAAATTATGTTGATGATGAAAGGACCATGAAAGAGGTTCATGATATAAGAACTGAAAAAATATTACATGCCAAGTGATCTTTTCATATATACATTCACCAACCAGGCAAAGTATAAATACTAAGGTATACATAAAATTGTACTTTTAAAATCCTTCTTTTATGTTTATTTCCTCATTTTTCTAAAATGATTTTGTATTCTCTTATCAGAAAATTAAGTTATTTAATTGAGTCAAACAGCATATTGTTAAAATGTTTGCAGTAAATATGATACATAAGGACTCAATGTCTTCTGTGTATAAAGACTTCATAAGATATATTTGGCAAATAACGTGAACTCATAAAACAAGATAAACAACTAATGAAGAAACAATCAACTTTAATGGTGAGAAATACATGCAAATTTTAACATTAGCTAAGATACAGTTTAAAAAATTCTGACACTTTTCTGGTAGAATTATAAATCTGTACAACCCTTCCAGAGAGCAACTTCACATGAATCAGGAGCCTTTAAATGTAAGTCACAGAGCCATAAAAATATTAGAGGAAAGTATGAGGGAATTTGTTAATGATCTCAGGATGGAGAATGTCTCCCTAAACAAGACAAAATACATAGATACCAAAACAGAAATACTGACAGGCATGTCTACACAAAAATTAAAATTTTTATATGACAACAGACCTCATAGCTAAGTTAAAAGACAATCAAGAGATTGACAAACAGGGTGAGCCTTCCAGCCATGGCCAAAGGAGGAGATCGGCAAATCACTTCCCCAAAAGCAACTCTACAATGGGAAAAAATGGACAAAAGCAACCATTTCAGAGTCCTGGAAATCACCAAAGGCATACAACAATCTAAAAAGTGTTGATGATTGTAAAACTGCTAGACTTTAGGTAAGAACAGTGGAACTCTGCAGCATTCTGGCCTGGGGTTGCAACACTCACTCAGCACTGTCACCGCCACCATGGGTTTATTGCCCCTCTGCCAGCTAGGTTGGTTGAGGTTGTTAGTGGGGCGAGCGAGGGGGGGGGGAGCGCAGAGAGCTGTGAGGAGTAGCAGCTTCACACACCTACCAGGGTAACACCCAAGCCTAGTGGTGTTATCAGCAGAAGTGATGATCTTGGAGGCAGAGAGGGCCAATGGCGTTACTTAATGGAGGTGAGGTCTTGTTTGGGGCCAGTGTATTCCTGGCTGAGGTTACACACACACAGCAGGGACTGGAGAAGACACAAACATGGTGTATCCCTCCTGGGGGATACTATCCAACAATAAAAAGAAATGAAGTCCTGATAGATGCCACAACATGGATGAACCTTTAAAAACTGATTATGCCAGACGGGGAGGGGATTAGGCAGCATAAACTGGTAGCCACAATATTGCCACAGGGATATGAAAGACAGTTTGGGGAATATAATTAAAAATGTTGTAAAGATTTTGTAGGGTATCAGATGGACACTTGTCTTATTAGGGAGACCACTTCATGGACGGTGTAGCTGCCTGACCACTGCACTGTACACCCGAAGCTGAAGCTGAATAATACTGAATGTCAACTATAATTTAATATATATATAGTCACAGGATGTGGAGTACAGCTTAGGGAATAGAGTCAGTGGAACTATAATAGATACATACGATGTCAGCAGGGCAATAGATTGGGGGAGGGGGCTTATCACTTTGTGAGGGGTGAAATGTCTGTTACATTGTTTTGTACACCTGAAACTAATAAATAAATAAAAATATGCAATATTAAGTTTTAAAAAAAACCATTACGCTAAGTGAAAGAAGCCAGATGGAAAAAAACTACATAGTGTATGATTCCATTTGCTATGAAAAGTCCAGAAAACGCAAATTTATTAAAATAGAAAACAGGCTGGGAGATGGGGAGTGTGAATTAACTGCAAATGGGCACAAGGGAAATTCTGGGTTGGTGGAAAAGGTCTAAAACTGGAAGAGGTGATGGTTGTACAACTCTATACGTTTACCGAAGAATCCTTTAATTGTAGCTTTACAATGATTGAATTTTATGGTACCTAAATTATACCTAAAGAGCTGTTTCAAAAAGGAGATGGGAAGACAATATTTGCACCCCACCTGACGAAAAGATTATTATCCATCACATAGAGGTCAGCAATTCAAAAGGAGACTGAACAAAGCAGAAAAGAGGCAATTCACAAAAGGGCTACCAACAGCCACATAGGAAGAGGTGTCCACTTCACCTAGAAATCCAGGAAACGCAAGTTAAAACAATGAGATCTCATGGCCTCTTTTCGTCTTCTCAACAGCCCTATAAAAGCCTGGTTGTTCCCACTTTACAGATTAGAAACAGAAGCTCACAGCGTCTCAGTAGCTTGTGCAAATATATCCCTTCCGTTAGTGAGTTAAGCTGCTCTATCGTTAGCATTTACAGTCCTGCCTCCCTGGTCCTAGTAACTATTATTATTCCCAGTCCAACAGATATGCGAATAGTTCAAATATTGAGATGTTACCTAAAGGTTGTGATGGGCTGGGCGAGGCTCACTGAGTTCAGCAACGCCCTGTTGGTCATTTGTATTATTCCTATTAACGCTTAATGGTTCATCAGGGCCCATTATGGATTTTTTGTTTTCGTCTTCATCGGTAGATATTGAGATTTCATTAATGCCAGTTTGTCATCAGAGCCCCAGGTCTAGCTGGCGTCGCCATGGTTTGGGGTAGAAGCTGTACTCTGAGTGCTTTGTTAGGTGCACGGTTTGGAGATTTCCCCCAATCTGCACCTTCGGCCCCAAGACATCCAGGACCACTGGGTGTCATGAGAGCCAGTGTGTATGGCACCCCCACCCCTACCTGGCATAGCCTGTTCAAGCCAGAAATCCTCCATTACTTCCCCAGCCACAAAACTCATTCACCTGGAGTCCCTGAGCAGGTCCCTCCATCTCTCTTGTGCCTCAGCCCTCTCTTTTGTAAACTTGACCCCTCCAATCTTGTTGGACTTGGAGAGAATTGGAAGAGGCGGTGAGTGTGAATGGGCTTAAGATACTATAACACAGACACAAGCTCCCCTAGAGACAGGGCCTGCCTTAACCCGCATGGAGTAGAAATTGAGCCGTGGGCTCTACAAGTTTTAGTAAGCCACATCAACCGAGCTTCAAAAACCAATCCTGACCCAGACACCAAGAGCAAAAACACACTACATTCGAAATAAAAGGCAAAGGCCTCCTTAACTGAACAAAAGCCTCTACTCCCAGGATGTCGGGTCCCTCCGCATCCTCCTGCAGGAGCCTGAAGAGAATGGGAGGGGAGAGAGAGTTGGAGTATTTAGGACCCAGGAGAAGCAATCAATGTAGTGCCTTTCCATGACCGCAAGCAGGCACCAGGTGTAATGAAGCCCACAGGGCGATCCTGAATCAGAATCACCTGGGCACCACCGTGCTCAGCATTAAAAACTCCCTCAGGTAATTCTGATGTGCCCTAATGTGTGAGGGCCACGCTGCCTTATTACAGAAGATCTCAAACGTAAGTGTATAGCAGAATCACCTGGAAAACTACTAAAGAGCAGAGGCCCAGGTCCTTGGAACATGATAGCATCTGGGTCTCCGGATTTTTGCCAGATTCTCCAGGTGATCCTGATATAACCCAAGTTTCAGAACCAGTGAAGTAGGTGACTGGCAATCCAACCTTCTGGGGAAGGTGCCCCTATGAACTAAGTGGTGGCAGGTAGGTTACCTGTGCAGTGCCTGGCAAGCAGCAGGTGTTGAGTAAATCATAGCTGTATCTTATCTACCTGGCACAAGGTGCAAGAGAAGAGGGTTCTGGGCACTTTAGGGCTTCTAGAAAGGTCCACAGAGACTATGATTAGTTCCCCTCTGTGACCCCAGCTCCAGCCCCATGGAATAACTGTAGATATCAACAATTTAACAACGTGCCTTAAGAGGACTCACATGTTGGGGGTGGAAGGAGAGGAAAGAGAGAGGCTACTTACTAGGAAATTCCCCTGAAAAACTTACTATCCAGTGCCTGTCTCAAAGGAATTTCTAATGAAATTTTCCAAAGCCAGAGATGAGCCAAAACAGGGTTTGGGTTAGCAGAGAGCAAAGCGTCTTACCACCCTCAGGATTACCCCAACACACTATGCACTAATTATTCAAAAATACAATTGGATGGGGTGACTCAAAAGTCATTCATTCCCTCCAGGAATTTGGGAGCATTGAACAAGTTATGTTAGGTATCAGGGCACTGCCAGACATATAAGCAAGGGTGAGCACCATATAAGGGCTGGCTATTACCCTGATTCATGTGGTTTCTCATGAGGAGTGGCCCTTTGCTGCATGCTGGAGGTGCAGACATGAAAATCCCACTCCTGCCCTCACGCAGCTTGCAGACAGGTAAAGGAGCCGGGCAGGGGAAGCAGTTCCTGCAGTCCAGTGGGGTGGCGCTCCAGAAGAAGGGTGCTGGATAATGAGCAAGAGGATGCAGAGGCTGGCAATGAAGCCAAATTGTTCCAGAGAGTTCTTTGGTGCAAGAAGGGGGTGGGGTATCTCAGAAGCTCTCCTGGATGGCTAATCAGAATCCCCAAAGCTGAGCTGGCCAAAGAATTTGCAATTTTCAGGTAAGTGTTCAAAATGCAGATTCCCTGGACCCTGGAGAGTCAGAGTCTCTAAGTTTGTGAAGGGTCCCAGAGTTTTCTGTTTGTAATTTCCCTAGGAGATTGCAATCATCAGCCAGGCATGGTAGCCACTGGCCTAGGGAAGAAAAATTAGTAAGAGAAAGGCAGGAAGGAACCGCTAGGTGAAGAGAGGAGTGGGTGGAGGTTGACAGGTTGTGGGCAGAGGGGCGGGCGGGCCACAAGGTGTCCTGGTCAGACTTTCAGCTTACATCCTAGGTGCCCTCACCTCAAGCTAAGTCGGAGCCCTTTACCCCGTTGCTCGCCTCTGCCATTTCCCTCTGTACTTTTCCTTCAAAGATCTTCCCCCAGTTTGGAACTGAATTATTATTTGAGTGTATTGGTTTGTATGTCATCTCACCCACTAGACGTTAAGCTAAGCTCCATGAATGTAGGGATCTTAGCTGATTCTTCATCACTGGATGGCCAGCACTTAGCACAGTGATTGGCACATAGTAGGCACCCAATAAATATGTTGCATAATGAATTAATTGGGTCACTGCACATGGTTGGGTATGGCTAGTTCAGATATGTCTGAATTGGTTTAATTAGAGTAATGGACTTCCAACTCCAAATCATTTTCAAGCTCAGGTCTCAGATTTTTTGCCTCCTACAATTTTTTTCCCAGCCCTTTTTCATTTCTCTGAGGCTGGTGTTTCTTCCAAATAAATTCTCTGTGTGTCTGAACATACTTCACATGCTTGATCTTAGCCAAGTGTGCCATTGAACTCCACCTTCCTAGATGGCACTTGGGCTACAGGTCAAATCTAAATTTGATTGGTGAATTCTTCAGTTACATTTGAGGCAAGCCTGAAAAAAAAGTACACGGCCCTCTTGTCAACAAATCTCCTTCCCCAGATCATGAAAAATGTGGACTGTACATGAAAAACTCAGAAAAAAATGAAAAACATAAATTGATATAAGGCTTCAAAATATGCATTTCAAAACCCAATGAGATCCATATTTTTATCTGGACTGTGAATGATCCCAAGAGTGCATTAAATATTGCCATGAACTCAGAGCATTGACAGATAATTGGGGAATCAGAATGTGGAATTTTAAAGGAATTCTGGTCCAGGAACTGCAGGCCCAGATGTGACTGTCACTTACATAGAAAATGCAGGTAAAAGTAATTACAGTGAAAGCAGAGCTGTGTTATGAAATGTCACCTAAATACTATCACCCACCAATGTCAAAAACCAGTTCTCTCCTTCATCCATTCAATAAAATTTTTAATGAGCATCTTCTATTTGCCAAGCACTGTTCTAAGTCCTGGGAATATGGCAGTGAACCAAAACTGACAAAAATTCCTGCGTTTATGAAGCTTAGTTTCTCAAGGGGGGACACATATAATAAACAAATAAGTAACTCTATAATATGATGGGTGATGAAAGGGCTATGAAAATGAAGCGAAGCAGAGCCAGGAGCCAGAGAACGTCCGAGGTGGGGTACCATTTGAGATGGGGTAGACAGAGCTAGCCTCAGGGAAAAGGCAGATTTGATTAAAGATCAGGAGGGGAGGGACTGAGTCTCATGGATTAATGGTAAAAGAACACTCCAGAACAGAGGGAATGAAGTGTGCTAAGTTTTCAAGGTGGGAACATCCTTGAAAGCAAGTAGATGGCCTGGGTGGCTGAACCAGAGTGAGTGAGGCAAGCAGAGAAAAGCAGAGGTGAGCAGGGAATGATGGGGGTTGGGAGCGGGAAGGCAGAGGGCGTCAGAATATAGAGCGCCTTTCGGTCTTAGGTAAAGACTGGCTCATGTGCTCTGTGAAACAGAAAAGTTAACAAGAGTTTGAGAAGCTAAAGACAAAGATCAAACAAACTTTCATCTCACATAATCAGAAAGGTGGTTTGAAGATGGCTAATGAATGAGCAGCGCACGAAACGCCCTCAGATATAATTGAAAGCCACCTAAACTCTTTGGTACACCACCAGCAAGCGTTAGCCCCCGCCATCTGGACACACATCACAATACCCTTCCCCCTTTCCCACTTCACCCCTCGAATTCAAAAGCGGATGCTGGTCCACTGGAGAATACACCCCCTTCCTCCACGAAATGAGCAAGATGGACATTTCCAGATAGGAAATGGGTGCCCTGTTATGTTCAGGGCTTGGACAGCTGAAGCCACTGAACTCAAAAGTGCTCCCTTGATCAAAGAGTCCTAAAAGGATTCCCCGGCTCTCTGAGAGCTGTGTCTCTAATAGGATTATGCCCGAATTAAAAGACAGAACCATTTATAACTTAGGGCACTCTCCCGCTTTGAAGTTTGCCTCAACAAATGATCCATTTTTATATAAACCAGAGCTGGAAAATGACAAGGAAACCTGCAACTATTCCCAAATGGAGGGCTTTGTACAAGATCATCAGGGGAAAAGAAACACTTGAAAGAACATTCTGGATCTGCCTTTGAGCAAATGAGGCATAAAAGAGAAAATGATTGTTTTTTTTTCTTTCCTGAAGCATTTAACAAGACTGAGGTCTTTTTTATATTTTTTATTCATAAGCAAAGAGTGTTCTGTGGCCTCAAACATGTGGGGGTGGGGGGGGTAGGAGGGGGTGGTCCATGTATGAACACACATGTTTAAACGAGCTCAGTGCAAATGCTCTTACAGCCTTTGTGAAGTCAACATGTGTCAGGTACCTACAAGGTGGCAGGTGGAGAGAGGTTAATAAAACATGGCGGCTTTTTTCCCCTCAAATTGCTCACAGAGAGAAGAGGAAGAGGAAACAGGAAGGAGGGAGAAGGGGAGGGGAGGGGGAGGAGCCAGCAGCAGGGAGGAGGGAGGAACAGTATCCCCTACCCCTTGCCTTTGGGCTCCGCCGCCATGTAACTTGCTTTGGCCAATGAAATGTTCTTTTTAGCCAAAGTCATTCTCCCTACATCTTCAGCCGTTTCCTTTACATTAGAGAACAGCATTCTAGTGACAAACTAACAAAATTGCAGGAAAAGTCCATAAGACCTTTAGACCAGAAAAAAAATAAAAAATAAAATATAAATTAAAAAAAATAATAAAATATATATATATATATATATATATATCAATGTTACATAGCTCAAGTCCCTTCGGACACAGCCCTATGGATCTGACAGACCCAACACAGAAAAGATTTATTTTTTAACTTAAATGTAAGGGTTTCTTTGGCCCAGGAACAGCTCATCTCTCTTTAATTTATCAGGAACCCCAGTAATAAAATAAGACCATAAGCTCCCAAAGTGTAAAACACATCTACTCAGATGGTTTACAAATTGTATATATGAGTTTGCATTGAATTTCGTTTCCTACTTAGATTTCCTTTTGGCTGCACCAGAGCTAGAACGATGTGATACCAGCGCCACCAGACAATTTCATGAAGAATTCCATCAGTCCAAAAGGACAGCCTATCCACGCCCTCGCTCCAGAGCTTCTAGATCTTTCTGTTAAGAGATACTGAGACTGAGCTTTAGTGATGACGGAATGAAGTGGATGTTTTTACACAGTGTTGAGACTGCACTTCCTCAGAGAAGTCAGAGAGGAAAGAAACCTGGCTGAGGGGTCACGTGCTGTGTTAAGTGTGTGCTAGCCGTGCTCACGTGCATGGGTTATCTTATTTAATTCTCACACAATAGTTCTGTGAGATATACATTGTCCTATTTTTATAAATTAGAAAACGGAGGCTTGGAGAACAGCAAGAAAACTTAAGCAGAAGTTACTCACCTAGTAAATAAGAATTAATATTTGAGAACTTTACCAAACCTGATTCTCATGTGGCATTTCATTAAAGCATACTATCTCCTAATTGAAAAAATAAATCATAATGTACGAGTGAAAAACTAGTTTCTGTTGAATGTTTGGAGTTGGTAAATAGGAGATTGTATCATATAAGATGCTTTTAGCTGCATGTAAGAAAAACCACTTAAAAGTGGCTTAAATAATGACGTGTGTTTATGTCAAATAACAGAGTCCCGAAACATGGTGACTCTGGGGTTAGTTAATTTAGGGACAGGGAGTGAACATAGCATAGGTACCTCCACTTGTGTACCCTTGCCAGACATTACGCATCAACCATTATATTCTTTCTGTGGAGCCCTGACTCATCCTCAGAACCTTTCTTAACTCAGGACTCCTAGAAGCTATTACCAATCGACTGGACTTGGCAAGTGTATGAAACCCATTCTTTTCTGACTCCCACTCTTTCTGGCCCAGCGAGTAAATAATTGTGATCCACCTGTCATGTCCCTAGCTCACCTAACAATCAAAGTAGTGAGAAATATAAGAGAAACAGACCAAATAGTCCTTGCCTCAGTAGCCTGAAATCTCGCTGGAAAAAACAAAATATAGATACAGTGAAAGAACTTATTTTAAAGCTACATTAGTGCATATAATAAAGAACAGACTGTCTTCATTACTGGTAAAGAAGATACATTGTAAAGGGATCATTTGGAGGGTTCCCTGGATTTTATTTTTCAGTTGGGTCTTAAAACATTTTTATTAGCAGGGCCTGTACTTCCAATCAGAATATCTTGCATTGATTTCACTTTATTGTTCTATTTATAGGACATCTTCCCAAAGCTAGAGCACTTCTGACAAAATACAGGGATTTTTTTTTTAGTAGAAAATAATAGGATCTGTGGAAGAAATAGTGGTTTTGTTTAACCATTAATAGAATGATATTGATGCTTATTATGCTGTGGAATTTTTTTTTCAGAATTCTCCTCTGAACCATAATTACAAAACCACTTTTAAATGTATGTTTGTGTTGTTGTTTGTTTACATTCAGCTGCAAAGGTAACTTTTCAAAAACATTGAATTTTGTTCAACTTGTTTAAAAGAATTTCTTCTCCTTTTAGCTGCTCCATAACTTAGATAAAACCCGGATTCACAATATTAATTTCAGATTTTGCACTTTGCATCAAATTTCATTAAAGAAATAACTTCTTGCATTGGGATTTAAAAACCACTGGCTGAAATTCCAACTGTGCTGCAGTATTTTAAAATGAGGTTAGCATGTGATGATGTTGAACAAGAAAAACCTCATTTAAGGAGACATGGGCATGACAGTCATTTCCTTGAGTACCTGTGACAGCCAATTCTCAGCCAGGGGCCAAGCAGACATCCTCCAACATATAGAGACAGGACAGAAGATTATAAGGAGAAGGCACAGCTGATTTGGAAATTATGCACAAATAGAAGAAAATCAAAATTACAGGCAGAGTGAAAATTTCAGTCATGTCACACATTCTCAGATTTGTTTGGTCAAGAATCACAACTGTGGCCACAACACGCCCATATATATCATCTGCTCTCACCATTATTGCAAAAATATTACTTTTATTTGGCTATTGCTACCAACCCCCCACCTGTATCTTTGCCTCAAGTCAGCACCCCAGTCTACTCTGTCTGATGCTCCCCAGTTGATATTTGGTTTCTATTTATAATAAATCCATAAAATAAGCACGCCATTTACTTTTCCACTTTTACAATTTAATCTTTAAAATTCCTTGGAAATTTTTTTTCTAATTTTTTTTTCCTAATAATGTTCCGAGTATACGAGGTCAGACAATTAAGTTTGCAAACTCATCCTTGAAAAAGTTCTACACAGCTCCTTACTGAATATCACTACAGCCACCTTTGAAGTACTCCCCTTGGGAAGCTATGCATTGATGCCAGCACCTAGGTCCACCCTTCAGATAAATTTTAGAACTCTTTTTCTGGAATGGCCATCAGAGCTGTCATCGTATTACCCTTGATGTTCTGAATGCCATAAAAATGTCTTCCTTTCAATATTTCCTTTATCTTCAGGTCAAGAAAGAAGTCATTGGGGGCCAGATCAGGTGAGTAGGGAGGGTGTTCTAATACAGTTATTTGTTGACTGGCTAAAAACTCCCTCACAGACAGTGCCGTGTGAGCTGGCACATTGTCGTGATACAAGAGCCATGAATTGCTGGTGAAAAGTTCAGGTTGTTTTCGTCTAACTTATTCATGCAGCCTTTTCAGCACTGCCAAATAGTCAACTTGGTTAACTGTTTGTTCAATTAGTACAAATTCATAATGAATAACCCCTCTGATATCAAAAGATTAGCAACATTGTTGCAATGTGTTCATGAACTTAATTGTCCGACCTCATATACCATAGGGATTTTTTTCCCATGTCAATAAGCATAATTTGTAATAATCATATTAAATACATAGGATTCCACCTAATTGATGTACCCAAAGGCATTTTGTTACTCCTATGCTGTTGATCACATAGAGCAATTCCAATATTTCAACATTAGAAAGCACCTTGCTATGAATACACACCATATCCTAACCCAATCATGAGTTATTTGATTTTTGTAAACCAGAAAATGGTCCTGCTGTTATGCATCAGAAACTTTCATGGTTGCCATTCTCTCTGGATGCTATTGGGGCACAGGCCCTGATGCAGACTCAGTGGCTGTGAATGCAGGACCAGTGACTATGATGTTACATCTGCCAAGAGTGGGACAGTGGTCTATAAAGACTCCTTCAAGAGTGAGCACAAGATATTCTCTGGGGCTCCGGAAGGAGCAGGGAGACTTGAAGGCAGACAGCTGCGATTCTTACCAGTGTTGTTAGGGGCAGCTCAGAGAAAGGCTATTAATGTTACTATGAATGTGACCGGTTTCTGACTGCCAGGAGGGAAACTTGTATTATACAAAGAACAAATGAATGAGCATGCTTTGGATGCACAACCAGCAAAGGGCTGGCTTAGTTTAAATTCTCCCCAGAAACAAAATGGATGATAAGTCTCAGATCATCCCTTTCAGCAGCCAGCTCAGACTTCTGGCAGAGCCTTCACGGACCCTCAACAGTTCCTAGGACTGCAGCTCAGAAGCCACCAGCCCAGGAAGGGCCACTGCCCTGAGAGCAGCTTCATCCACTATCCGATGCTGCCTCCTTCAGCCAGCCTTCTGCAGGTGAACTTTTTATTTGCCAAGGAGCACGGTAGCTAACGTTTGGTTTTGGTAGCCAGGGCTCTCGGAGTGCAGTGGTTGCTGGGAGCTCAGCAGCCCATGACCACCTCCAGTGAGAAGATGGTGTCCAAGTCCTGTTGCAGGTTCTTTCCCTCGTTATGAATGGGTAACATGGTGGTGTGTTTTGTTATGCCTCCGCCATCATAAACGGCTCATAATTGCAGCGATCTCTCTGAAATCCGTTGTTTCTGCAATTAATGACTGATTTCACAGGGCATTAACCATCCCCGGGAACAGTTCATTAACTGCTGGAGAGTGGAAATATGCCACTGTTCCAAGGTATCAATGCTGCCTTCAGAAGACTTGGACCCAGGGGAGAATAACAAGGAAGATGGCCTTCCTGGGTGCCTCGAGTCACAGTGCAGGGTGGTGGGTCTCAGCCAGATACTTCTGGTATCTAAAGCTGGGGCTAAGCAGCCAAGAGGCAAGAGAATGGAACTGGGACCAAACTGGGAACTAACCCTGGTCCGTTATAGGGAGGACCGTTGCCATCCATTGCAAATGGTCGAATGCCTAGCCTATTTCCAAGCTCCTGTGATAAGGGCAGGTGGGCAGTGGGCAATCCATAGAGGGTGACGGCAGGAAGTTTGGACAATGGGCAAAGGGGAAAGTGACATCTTATTGTGGAGGGTCCAAGCTACTGCCCTCCACCCCAAACTGGACTTGAAGTTCCTCTAGAGCAGGGAGCAGGTGTTCTTTCACTCAGTGCAGCATCCCCGGGGCCTTGCCCAGTGCCTGGCACATGATACATGCTCAATAAATATTTGGTAAGTGAATGAACAAACTAAAGACCGAGAGGGGTTCCAGCTCAGAGCAAGGCTTGCGGAGGTCTAGAGACCTAGACCTGCAGGGAAATGGAGGCAAAACCCTTGTGTATGAACTAGGCCAAAAGGAGACCTAGAGAAGGCTTGGCAGGGATGCTCTCCGAGCTCCGCAGTCCAGGTTCGGTTGCACTAGGAGCTACAGAGCACCTGCCTTTGAGGTACAACTTTCTGATGGCCCTGCCTCGGTCAAGGTCGGCATGGACACTGGACAGGCCTGGGGAGCCCACAGGTGAAGGCCCACGCCAATGCACCTCCAGGAGAGTAAGAATCGGGAGGTAAGTTTTTCTTTCCCAAACAGTGCAAGCCCAACAAGACCCCCATTTTGGCCCCTAATACTCCTTCAGTCTCCCCCTAAACTCCCCTTTCCTTGGCTTTCCACCACCCTGGCTTCCTCCTGGTTCCTCCTACACGTCATGTTTTGCCCACTTTGGGGCCTCTGCACACACTGTTCTCTCTGCACCTAATATGTCCCCCTTCCTTTTAGTTCAGCTGATCCCTGGATGTCTTCTGAATTGATCCCTGGATGTTCCTGCCCGGAGAAATCTCTGTTGGGAGACACTGGGTGGCCCTTTGTAACACTGCAGCCATTTGTCAGTGTTTGTCACTATCGGGTGAAGGTCGTCCTCACTCAGTTCTAATCCCAGAGGCCCACATGCATTCCGTTGGGCATCGTCTCCCCAGCACCTCACTCTGTCCCTGGAACGTGGTGGGTTTTCAATGCATGTTCATTAAATGAAGGCAGGCGTAGGACGGGGTCCTTTATTTTCCAGGGGGTGAGCAGATCAGAATAAAGAACTGGAGGAATCTGCCGAGTCCTTCAGCAATGAGCTGTCTTCACAACACACACCTTCGGCCATCTTAGAGAGTGTAGAGATTTTACTGGAAATACCAGTAAAAGACAAAGGAAATCATGAGCAGAAGTGGCTTTTGTTCATCCTGGGTGTTGTCCTTTGCCTACTCAGGCTAAAATAGCACCTTTCCTGGGAAGGTGGGCATCTATACAGATAAGTCCACCACTTTCAAGCATCTGACAAAGGTCGACTTGTTTCCATCTGACACTGGGTCTCATGGGTCCCTGGCCTGAAATGTACATTGAAAACATCTCGAAGCCCTTGTTAAGTTAAATTGGAATCCACTGACCTAATCTCTATGGTGGGCACTGCAAGTTGTTTTTTAAATTAGCATATTTGGGGGGTTTTTTGTTTGTTTATGCCTCTTAGAAATAAAAACAAGAAGAAATATGCCCCAGGGGAGGCTCCCACCTGACTGGGACTGCTGGAGCTTGGTCATCTGAAGCTCTATTCAGGGCAGAAGGGGCCAGGATTAGGGGAAAACCAGCAATGAGCTCAGAAAGGCAGGAACAAAAGCCAAAAGAGATGACCTCACCTTGTAGCGCCAAAGGAACAAAGCTCCCACCCAGCCCTCCAAGAGGTCACTTCAATTCGGGCTGGTCTTTGTAACCACAGCTTAACAGTTTAAGTGGGTGACGGATGTGCAAAGCACTTTCACGTTCATTAACTCATTTGATCCTCACAACTCAGGGGAGGAGAGCAGGGCAGGATGTTGTCGCCTCCTTTTGCCAAAGGAGAAAAACAGAAGCTTGGCTTGCAAGGGACAGTGACCCAGCCAGGACTTGACACCCACCCTTTTGACCCTCTCATTCAGTTTTCATTGTGTTATGCAAATCTTCCTCCCAGCTTTAAAATAAAATACTAATCAAGGCTAGTGCTTGTTGAGAGTTTACCGATGCAAAATGTTTTACCTGGATTCTCTTATTTAATCTTCTCAATAACCCCATGAAGGTGTGTATTACTTTCATGTGGCTGCTGTAACAAATCACCACAAATGTCTTCAAACAACAGAAATGTATTCTCTAACAACTCTGAAAGCCAGAAGTCCAAAGTCAGTCTCACTGCCTGAAATCTTTCTGAAGGCTCCAGGGGAGTGTCCGTTTCTTGCCACTTTCAGCTTCTGTTGGCTGATGGCTCATGGCCACATCGCTCCATTTTCCAAGACCAGTATATTCAAATCTCTCTCTATTCCATCTCCATCTTCACACACCCTTTTCTGTGTGTCTGTGAAATCTCTCTCTGCCTCTCTCTTATAAGGACCCTTTTGATGGCATTAAGGACTCGCCTGGATTACCCAGGATCATCTCCCATCTCACGATCCTTTACTCGATCACATCAGCAAAGTCTCTTTTTCCAAATAAACTGACATTTGCAGGTTCCAGGGATTAGGACATGGATATCTTTTAGGGGCCATTACTCAGCCTATCACAAGTAGGTAATGTTGCTATTCCCACTTTGCAGAAATAGGAAACTGAGGCATAAGAGATGAAACCCCATGTCCAAGGTCATGCAGCTAGTACAGGTGAAGCTAGGATTTAAATCCAGTCACCCTGATGCCAGAGCCCGCAAAGGGACACCGACTTCCTAACTTGCCCGTGACTTGGGCAATCTTTTTAAAGGAACAAAATAAAAGACATCTCCAAAAAGAGTCTGATTATTTCCCCCAGGCGTTAAGTTTGCGGTTAGCAGTGAAAGCGGCCCAGTGATGCAGGGCGTCTAATAACGGGCCTCCATCCCAGAATATGACCCCCTCATTCACACACACTTAAGCAGTCTCGTTCATCTTACTCTGTAAGTTAATTAGTTGCTTCTGAGGGGCTCTTGTCTGGGTAACCAACATCCTGTTTTCCAAAACGCCCTTCCTAAGGGTGTGGACTCCACCCCCAACCTGTCCTCCCATGCCCACATGCCTTCACCCAGTAGAGGTTTGGGGGCCAATTTCCATTCTGGTGGAGTCCTGATTCCTGGGTGAAGGGAAATCATTTTCCCTTGGAGATACTTTCCTGCAGAAATGTATTCTTGATGTATTCTTGAGCAGATTAAAGCCTCCTCACTTTCTAATAAAATCATTACCCATTTAGGTCCAACCTGGTCGTGAGAAGGCAGTTTTGTCCCAGCTTCCAGAAGTTTGTATCATACCAGTGACTATACATCTGTGATTAGAGGTGTTTGTGTGTGTGTGTGTGTGTGTGTGTGAGAGAGAGAGAGAGAGAGAGAAAGAGACAGAGAGAGAGAGAGAAAGAGACAGAGAGAGAGAGAGGTTCACTCAGGGTGGATGGAGGTCTCATAGACTGTAACCTTCAATGCCTTTAACACTGTCTCAGAAAGGAGGTAACACCCAGGTCCCCCTTGCCTCTTCTTCATTATGGACAAAGGTACAACAGGCACGAAAGTGACAGGCCTTGTGAAAAATGGAGCAGACGTGCATATTGACGCAACCCCAGGTCTCACAGGTCCCTCAGGACTGACCACAGTTGGCGACAACTCATCTCCTTGGGTTTCCAAATATAGCGGCGCCATTGCCAACCCAGTGTGTGAGCGATGGGACAGCATTCCAGGAAGGTCAACCAGGAACAGAAACATTGGATGAGAACAAGAAATAAGGCAGCGTGTAGGGAAGACCTCAAAACAAGTCAGGAGCAGACGTGATGAAGAGGAGAAAGACTTATTTCAGAGTACCTCTCTCTGTGTGGGTGATAAAGAAGGTGCTGATGTTGGGATGAATATTATGCAGCCAGGAATTAAACATGCCAACTTGCAAAGTCTTAAGGAGCCTCTTTCAGGCCATACTCAGTGCCTAGAGGTGACTTTCAAGGGGAAAACTAAATCACAGCAAGACTCAGCTCTGCCATGTGATCACCTTCAAACAGTAGGGTCCGGAACCGGCCAAGTGGCTGAGTTGGTTAAGAGCTCGCTCAAGAGTGTGAGCTCTGAGCAACAGCGGTTCGATTCCCAGCTCGAGCTGAGCTGCCGCTGAGCTGCCAAAAGGTGGCAGGATGGCTCAGCAAAAAAAGTAAAAAAAACAAACAGCAGGGTCCGCACCTGATTACTTTGAGAGTTCGAGCATGTGTGAGCCCTCACCACCACCGGGGACCACTGCTGTGCCAGAGGACTGACCCCACATACCATGCTGCAGGACAGAGAGCAGTGTTGTGTCTCACTGAGGACATAGTCATTGAGCCAGCTCAGAGCTTCTGCGACCCAAGTCACACACTTGCCTCAATGTACAAAGGCGCCCTTTGAAGCCACAGCTACTCAAGTGGAGAAAGGAGCTCTTTCAGCCCCAAAACCTTCAGGCAAGGCAGCCAATCAAATGTCGCATCTGGATTTGAGATCAGGGTTCGAATCCCTAAAGGGCCCCTGGCAGACCCTGTGAGCCACCTCAACCCTCCAAGCAACCACATTAGCTAAAGCAGAAACAAAATCGGTCACATGCAACTGTACGCTCCGGGGTCTATCTGTCTTTGTCTTGGCGTCTTCTCACCCATGGATGGGGCTTGAGCATCTCTGCTCCTAATCATCAAGAAGTTCTTGTGAAGAATACATACATGAGAATGCTTTGTAAACTATAGGGAGCTTAGACTGAGTAAAGAATTACAGATTTTCACCAAGCAAAGAGTAACATGAAAAAAAAATTATTTTCAAAAGCAACTTCACATGTCATTCATAAAAAGAAAGAAAGAAAGTAAACCACCATGTTTAGTTATTCAATGAAAGTTTTTCTGCAGTTGAATTAAAGGCTCTTTTAAAAATAAGGCTTGGGGTTGTCCCCCTATTAGGAGAGCCGTTCTGTTTGTGAGAGTGGGCCACCCACCACAGCTACAGGCTGACCTCTGGGTCAGAGTTTACCTTCCGACTATGAAATCCAGCCCTCACCAATAGTGTCCAACAGGAAGACACCTTCAGTGTACTACCTTGCAATGGCACCCACTTTGCCAACCCAGAGCAGGGCCTATGCACCTTGCATTCCTGGGTCTTGCTCCTGCGGAGCGCAGACAGCACCTGCTTGGCCAGAAGAATCCCTGCACTGCTTGTCTAGACAGTCAGGTGAGCAACGTCAGCACAGGCAAAGGCAGGACAGGAAGCAATTGCCTTCTCTCCTGCCCAACAAGGACTTCTGCCTCCTGGGTTAGGGATGCAGCAGAGCTGAATGTTTACATCAGATAGTGAATGATGCGCAGGGTATTTGTGAGAATTAGAAAAAGGGGGTTCCCTCCAGGTGGCACAACTTTTTAAATCATGCACCATTCCCCTGAGTGACCAGCCCTGGACCAGAGACTCCAGCTTGCATAAAGATCCGAAGTGTTCCCCTTGCCTGCCAAGAACCCATGGGCCTGGGGAAACTCCTCATGGGGTTTCTATCCATTCCTCAGTCATGCAAGCCACTTGCACAGCCACTTTGACTTCCCTCTGTCAGGAATGGCCTCTCCCCAATCCTCATCCACTTTTTTTTTTTTAACCTGGAAAACTTCTATACATCCTTCAAGATCCAACAAAGTTAGCCCTTTAAGTGGAGGCTTCTCCCCACTCTCACCCTTGCTTCATCCTTGACTCCTCAGACTAGCCCAATGCTTAGCACGTGATAGGTGTTTATACTTGTTGACTGAACAAATGAATCAGCCTTTTAAGCCCCCACAGAACTTTGTGTATATCTTGATAAGCCTCTCGGCATCCCATGTTGGGGCACATGTTACCTTGTACTATAAATGTGACTTCTTAGAGGCAAGGGTTTGTGCCCTTTAAGTTCTGCATCCCCCAAACCCAGCACAGAGTTTGGCAGGGCCTGAGCAATCATAATGTGCCTGTTGAACTCAAGATATTCAAAGCAGGGATCTAAAAGAGCAAGCTGCCTCAAAATCTTTATTTCCAGCAAACCGTCCCACCTCCGACACTCAGCAGGCTGACAATGGTAAGATGCAAGGCCCGCGCCACTCACTAGCGCTGATGGCTTTCCCTAGGAAGGAAGAGAACCTGCTCCTCTGAGCCTCTGCCATTGACCTTACCCTGAAGGATAGAAGAGGCAGGCCACAGGACACAGAAGGCACTGCAGACAGGATTGGGTTTCCTGACTTCCCTGTCTTTAAACTTTGTTGACTGTAGCTTTAAATATTTATGACCAGGGCAGGAAGTTGGGCTGGAATGGAGAAGAGTGGGGAGGGGGGTCTGGTTCCCTCCAACTCGATGATGCCAGCAGAGTGCTTTCCACACGGTTCTTCCTCCCAAGACCCCTGCTCCCAAATGTCAGCCCCATCCACGGCCAGTGGGGGCGACTGTGTGGGGCTTTTCAATGACGGTTTTGTTTTCGTCCATAAGCTATTTTTCCTATTCTGAGGGATGTATTATTGACCCCGTCATGGCACACAGACACAATGCAGAAAATTGTCACTCAACCCGTCCCTCCGCAGAGGAGCTCAGCCATTATGCAAAAAGGCACAAAAGCAGGGATTGGGGCCACAAATTCCAAGCCAATGCTGAGTAGGCTGGGTAGTCAGAAGAGGGATGCCTTAGAGAGATGATGGGTTTTCTGCCTTTTTTTTTTTTTTGACAAACAGAATCTTCCAGATACGGCCTGCCCGATAGTTCTCAGCAGAAATACCACAAGGAAGATAAGTCCTGACAATCACCACTGTTTATGCAGACTCTCTGGCAAATGGCTTCCAACTCAGCGAGTTTTCAAATATGCATCACCCCGCCGCAATATTCTCTCCCCCAGACACGATTTCCAACCAGTGGATTTTGTTGAGGACCGTTTTCATGATTTGCACTCATTTTTGTAAGCAATGTGAGGACCAACTCCAAGAGAAAAGCTAATCAGGGCTCTACCCAGAGACCCCACAATCGAAATCAGATGTGCTGAAGGAAAAACTAATGAAGGAGACACAGAAAGGGAAGGGCTCGTTGCTGATTTCATAGCAGAGGGGAGGAGCCGACAGACGGGAATCTTCGCTGAGCAGAGGGTCTGCGGAATTCCAGCTGTGCGATCGTCCACTGGATTTCTCATGCATGAGACAACATCTGTATGAAACACTGAACATTCCTGGGCTGCAAACATCAGGGTGAAGACAGGATGACCGGGGAAGGGAGCGAAACAGCAACATGGCTGTGCTGCCTCTGAACAACCACTCACACAGGGTGAGAGGGAACACCAACGCGCAGCTTTCTGTCTTTCAAGCAGTTCTGTCAAGCGTAGCGGGTTTAGTGAGAGCCAGCTAAGTCACGCAGCAACGAAAACAAAACACCACAAGCAAAACAGAGACACTGAACGATAACCCCTGGAGGTCACCTTTACTTCTGGCTCAGCTCGCGAGGTGCCGTTTAGGTGAAAGTGTGACTTGGACTATAAATTAATAAGAGACTCGTGAGCTATGAAATCATGGAAGTAACGAGATTCTCCCACAAGCCTTGAGGTGTGTGCCAACAGCACGAATGAATGGAAGCAGCCAAAACAGTTTCACACTCTCAGATGTCACCTTATTAGTCCACTTAACTCATTGCAAGTGTTAGAAAGGAGCTTTTTAATTCTAAAGAAAAAAAAAATGAAGAAACTCATTCAGCCTACCGTAAGTTACGTGATTGCAGGTAATCGGTGGTGTCTAGTTAAATATTCTTTTATTAAAGGTAAAACTGCCCTCAAAAGACAGCAAAGCTTAAACCATCCTCCGATAAAACATAGCCCTGATATTAGTAATTTTTTTTCCCTTATTTTTCAGCAAGCTCTCCCTTTCCATTTCAGGATGGGTTAACATGGCACATGTAGTGATGAGAAAGTCTCATGAGGTTACCTCACACTGGCCTGGCCTTCCCCTGTGTTTTTCTTATGTGTCTTTTCCTGTATTTCTATATGTACTCTTTTCATGATTAAAGACACACATATGTGTGCAGGTAAAATGCACATTATGGCCACATATAGACACTAGTAGCTACTGTATCCATGTACCCTAAGCAGACTGGAAAGACTTAGCACACTGCGTAGCCTTCGTTCAAAGGAACAAGGTGCATGAGAAAGGTGACTTCACAAAGAATTCACCTAAAAAGAATCTCTGAAAGCATGTGCACAGTGTCACCAGCTAAAGGTCGCATGCTTTATTCCCCATATCTGCCTCCTGCCTTTAAAAACATAAATAGAAAGGGCCGGCTGAGTGGCGCGATGGTTAAGAACTCGCTTGGGATGCCAGAGGGCCCCTGTTCGGATCCCACATATGAGGGCCACTTGCCTCAATGTACAAAGATGCTGAACAACTGCTCAACCTGGAGCTGGGCTGCCGTGAGTCGCCGGCGACGGCGTGGGCTGCAGTCCCTGTGGCAGTGGATTGCCATGGGCTACCG